>NC_066583.1:417256584-417856584 GCF_024323335.1 Lathyrus oleraceus | reverse complement strand
TTATGTTTTCCATTCATCAAGCAATCTGGGTTCTCTTTGAATCAGGAAGTTTGTGAAGGTCCAACCTCGGGGTGTTGGATATGTTCATCTCCAAGTTTCAAGAGGAGAGTTGGTTGTTCATGACAGAGGGAGTTCTGTCCTTGCACTGCAAGTAATCATCAAGCTTGTGGTCTATGTGTTCTCAGAAAACAAGGTATGGAACCTTGTTAGTTAGTGAGATGATGGGGCGTGTGTCAAGGGTGAGTGAGAAGAAGAATGTCTGACCTGATTGAATCTTCAGTCATAAGGAAAACTGGAAGAGGTGCACAGGTGCTGATGTTATAGCAGATGTCAGTGTGACATTCTGGCTGGAATAGGTGCTGGAGTTACAGTAGCTGTTTTTGGTGAATGCACAGTTTTAGGGGGAGAAGAAGTACCTTGGTGCATTGTGCATTTGTGTGTCTTACTAGTTGCATCCATAACTAGTAATTCTGTTGATTGTTGCACAATTTTAGGGGGAGGAGAAGTACCCCTGTGCATGTGTGTATTACTAGTAGCCATAGCTAGTAATTGTTTTGCTTCTACTGCTGATTAAACTACTGTTTAGTGGTTTAACTGCTGATAGTTTGCCTTGTGAACAAAAAGGACAGAGTGTTCACAAGATGTCATATGTGATGTCTTAACACAAGATATCCTATGTTCCTGCTGGAAGTTATTTAAGGAAATATGGATGTGTGGTGCTAGGTGTCAAGCTACCACTGGAGGTGAGAAAGTGGTCTTAGGGAATGGTGACAGGGAGAGTATATGGAGAATGCAGACATAAGCAGTATCAAATGTTAAGACATAGCTTGTAACGTGTCTGACAACATTTATGGAATAGTCTTGGAACTGTTGTTTCTGGAAACAGTCAAGAGCTGTAAAAGGTATTCAAAGATTGTCTGGGATATGTGTGGTGATTCTCTGACTGTTTCTCAGCAAATATTTATGAATCTTGACCAAGCATTTGCTCCTACCGTTAATTCCTAAGCATGGTCTGGCCTATTTAAAGGATGTTTCAGCACTCCTCTTCTCACAAGAGCGACATTCCCTTCCCTCTAAACCATGGGGTTTGTTAAAATCTGGGCATACTGCTCCTGGATCTGGTTTTGTGAAGGTGTTATATATAAATGTTTAGCTAAAAAGGGGGAGAGAAATATTGTCCTGAGGATGCACCAGAAGCAAGCAATATCTGGTAGCAAGGAGAAGATGGATTCAGACACAAAAATCACTAACTGGGTTCATTAGTTGTGTCTTGTGATCTGAGTTAAGAAGACAGTTGTGTCTTGTAATCTGAGATACATTGGCTATGTACTCAACATTACATATTCTTCAGGAAGCTCTACTGTTGAGGGGAAGGGTTGTGGTGGAGCTGATCCTTGTACATGTTCTTCCTCATGTACACCAACAGTGGTGGTGGCATTAGGGCTGTCAAGGACAAAGAGGAAGTGCAGACCCATATTGGGTTATTTGTTTTAGCTAAAATTTGCCAAAGGGGGAGATTGTTAGTACCTTAAGATTGGCATTAATTTTGTAAAATAAAATAATGTACTCACCTCTGTTGTTTTAATATGTTGGGTTGAAGAAGTTCAACATCTGGACCAACATGTCATGTAAGATGTCACGACATCGGGACTGTGACATCTCACATGTGTATCAAACTGAATCAGTTAATTCTGGTTTGGTTTGTGATTAATTAGGAGATCTGGTGAATATCCTAACTCCCATGTGAAGATCTTGAAGATTCAATCAGAAGATTTGGTGAAGATATTTGGTAAATATACAGTTTCCAAATAGAGAGATCTTTTAGGAAATAAAAGATTGATTGAAGACCTTGATTGGAGCAGAAGATTTCTGCCAGCTCTGTAACAACAAAGAAGAAGATTTGCTGCAATTTTTGAAGGCCCAAATCCAGTTGGGTGGTTAGGTTATAAATAGGAGATTGTAACCTAGGTTTTGAGAGTCTCAAACAATGTAAAAATTAGAGGTGTGTGTATGAGGTAAACCTCCCAACCTGTGGGAAGGTTACCAAGTGTTTCTCAGTGCTTGAAAGCATGAGATTATTTGTAACTCAAAGCCTGTAGGCAAGAGTGGTTATGTTCTTGAACGAAGCTGTGAAGCAAGTTCAAGTTGTTTAAACATTACATGGTACTTGTAATGATAGGAATGGAAACTGGAGGTTTCTATCTAGAAGTGCCTAGGTATAGATTGCATTAGGTAGGGATTAAGTGAGGAGTTGTAAACGGGGGAGTTTAACTCTGAATTAATACTGCTAATAATGGATCTTCTTCCTGGCTTGGTATGCCCCTAGAGTAGGTAATGTTGTACCGAACTGGGTTAACAATTACTGGTGTTTTTACCTTCTGCACACTATATTTTGTCTGTTATAATTCAGTATGTTTCTAGTCTGTTCATGAAGGGAATAACAGACTTGACACATAGCCTGCAGTCTGATTGCAAAACAGAATGTTATGACATTCATTATTGACTGCTGTTACTGATAGACTGGTTAGTCTGTTACAGTTTATCCATATGTAATGTTGTGATAGATGATGTTCAAAACAATGTTGAGACATCATGCTTAGAACTGGACATGATTAATAATCTTAAGGTCTATGTTTGATCCCTACCGTGTGTTTGCACTAGATGGACAAAATTGGATGTTCTTCTTCCCATGGTGGTATATTAGCAGATGTCTTGACATCTGTGGCTGAGTGCACCTGAGTATTGGAGTGTAATTGTTATAACTGTCTTGCTGTTTTTAGTAACAGTGTTGGATCAGATGTCATGACTTCGTGTAGAACATCTGTACCCTGACTATACCAGAATTTCAAACATCAATAATATTCGCAACAGAGAACCAACTACTACAACAACAATAATCATCAGCAAAATTTCGAGAGGAAGAAGGTCTCATTTGACCCTATTCCTATGTCTTACGCAGAATTGTACCCGTCATTGGTCCTCAAAAATATGATCCAACCAAGAAATCCTCCGTAAATTCCTGAGCCACTTCGATGATGGTTCAAACCTGATTTACACTGTGCTTTTCACCAGGGAGCCCCTGGCCATGACATAGAGAACTTTTATCCATTGAAATATGAAGTCCAAAAGCTTGTGAAAAGTGGAATGGTATCCTCTGAGGACAGAGCACTAAATGTGAAAGCCAATCCTCTTCCTGCTCATGGTAATGCTACTATCAACATGGTGGACGGTTGTCCAGGGAATTTCCGAGTTTTTGATGTGCGACGTATCCGTAGGTCATTGGTGGAAATGCATAGAACCTTGTGTTCAATTAGTGACTGTGAACATGACCATGATGGTTGCGTGATATGCAGTGTGAACCCCCCGTGGTGTATGGTTGTCAAGAGGGATATCCAAAAGTTGATGGATGAGAATGTAATCCAGATTCAACAGTCGAGGGATATAGATGATGTGAATGTGATTGTGCTTGCATTCAAAACCCCTGAGTGGGTAGTTATCCAGTTTGATAGAAGCAATAGTAATAATGTTACTAGATCGGTATCGTCGTTGGTTATACGGTTAGCGGGCCCTGTTCCATATGCATCCGATAACATTGTGCTATATCAATACAATGGCACTATGATTAAGAATGGTCAAGAAGTTCCTCTACTAGTCGCAGACTCTATGGTAAATATTGCAGATATAGCAAAGGTGACCCATATCGGTCGTGTGTTCGGTCCAGTTTTTCCAAAAGAAATAGAAGATATTTCCACAAGTAAGAAGGCAGAGATTCCGATGGTGAATCTGGTTAGTGCTTCAATGTGTCAGTCTGGTGAATCTAGAAAACTGAAGGCTAACGATGATGATGAAGTTTTAAAGTTGATTAAGAAAAGTGAATTCAATATTGTGGAGCAGCTGCTCCAGACTCTGTCAAAGATCTTTATGTTGTCACTACTGATGAATTCTAAATCGCATAGGGAAGCATTATAGAAAGTGCTAGAGAAGGCTTATGTTGATCATGATGTGACCGTGGATCAGTTTGACCACATAGTTGCCAATATTACTTCTTGTTACAATTTGAGTTTTCATGATGAAGAGCTTCCTGAGGAAGGCAGAAATCACAATTTGGCATTGCATATTTCAATGAACTATAAGGAGGACGCTTGGTCCATTGTGTTGGTTGACACTGGGTCATCATTAAATGTGCTGCTTGTAACACCCTTCTAAAATACCCCAATTATTTAATAAAAATAACACATATCAATCAGAGTAAATATGCCATCAAGGGTGTCACACAACAACTTCACACCATAATAAATGTCATGCTCTTTATTTAATCAAAATAAACATTTTCTTGCATAATTCGCAGCGGATAGAAATCAACTAACCATTCAAAACATATAACATATTACAGGTAAAAAGGTTCAACAACCAACAATAAAACAATTAAAACATCCCGTCCCGATGTTACATCTATCAGAGCACGACCCTCTAAGTAGACTACACTAGACTCCAAGCACTAGCTTCCACTCAACTCATTTATTCGTTACCTGAAAAATAGTTGTAAGGGTGAGTTCCTCAATCGATATAATAAGCATTATAAATCATCATGTAATGCTAAGTAAATTCACACATTTCATCACCCTAATCGTAACATACATCCAGTAACGACACATCAACTCAAACATCATACTTAATATCAACACAATTCCACTCCTCAATTAAATTAAATATCCATACAACAAGCCCACAAAATGCAACTCTAATGAGACTCGACTCGTCATGCATGTGGTACCATTCGGAGTAAAACTCCCAACTTAAAATCATTGCCATTTTATTGGGCATCAAGGCATAAGCCTTCAACTTTCAACTTAAAATTTGCCAATCCAGGCCAACGTGGTGTGAGCAAAGCTCCGACTTAATGCATATGAATGTACATGGCATACACGACTTTAAACTGTCGACAACATAATAATAATAACAATACAACAATGTTTTCAACAACATCAACTTATAATCAACTCTGGCTCACCAAGCCTACAACTCAGTATTTTCAACAACTTTCCGTACACGGAACAACTCAGCAACATACTTGTATCAACACGTCATAACATAAATCCAACAAAATTACTCATCCCAATTAACTATAATAGGCCAATCACCAATTAGGTTCACAACATTAAAAATATCAATTTTTCTAATTTCCAACAGTGTTAACCGGTTAACACCCTGGGTTAACCAGTTAACGCAGGATAAAACACACTTTCTGGCAAAACGCAACAGTGTTAACCGGTTAACGCCCTGGGTTAACCGGTTAACGCAGGCAAAACAGCACATTTCCACAAAATATAACAGTGTTAACCGGTTAACGCCCTGGGTTAACCGGTTAACGCAGACAAAACAGCAGTTCCTGCGCTAACACAAGGCAGAATGCAGAGTTCTCCGCATTTTCCGCCGTTGGAGGACTTCCGGACCTCCGATTCAATTTCCGTAAAAAGCTATACGTTCGGGGGAACACGACTCACACAATTACGGACTCAATTACAGCTTTAATACAACTTATTCATCACAATATTTCAGCATTCAACATCCCAATTAGGGTCACTTCAGCGGTTTATCACTACCCATGACATGTTAATCTATAATACCCATTAAACGACGATAAACCCCCCTTACCTGAGATAATCCGGCAATCTCTAAGCTTCAAGCTTTTCCGTTCTTCAACCTTTGCTCTCTAGCCCTTCCTCTTTGCTCTTTCTTCACTTTCTCAATCGCTTCTCTGTTTCACGTGAAAACTCTTTACCAAAAAATGAAAACCCTTCTCTCTTATTCCAACTTATATATTTTCCACTAATTATTATTCCAAATAATAATAATAATAATAATCCAATAAATTCAATTTATTTAATTAAATTAATAAATATATTATTAACTTAATTTAAATAATCCTCTTATTTTATTCGGGGTGTTACAACTCTCCCCCACTAAAAGAGTTTTCGTCCTCGAAAACATACCTCAAGCAAATAACTCTGGATAAGACTCTTTCATCTGACTCTCCAGTTCCCAAGTCACATTGCCACCTGCTGGTCCTCCCCAAGCTACTTTCACTAAGGCAATCTCTTTACCCCGCAACTGCTTCAACTCTCGATCCTCAATCCTCATAGGCGATATTTCAACAGTCAGGTTATCTCTTACCTGTACATCATCTACTTGGATCACATGCGACGGATCATGAATGTACCTCCTCAACTGAGACACATGAAAAACCTCATGCAAATTCGCAAGTGACGGCGGTAAAGCGATACGATAGGCTACCTCTCCTATCCTCTCCAAAATCTGATAAGGACCAATAAATCGAGGTGTCAACTTCTTCGACTTCAAAGCTCGACCAACCCCAGTTATCGGAGTAACGCGAAGAAACACATGATCTCCCTCTTGAAACTCAAGTGACTTCCTCCTCTTGTCGTGATAACTCTTCTGACGACTCTGAGCAATTCTCATCTTCTCCTGAATCATCTTAATCTTTTCCGTAGTTTGTTGAACAATCTCCGGTCCAACCACAGCACTCTCACCGGACTCATACCAACACAAAGGTGTCCGACATCTCCTACCATACAAAGCTTCAAACGGCGCCATACCAATGCTCGAATGAAAACTATTGTTGTAGGTAAACTCAATCAAAGGTAAATAACAATCCCAAGCACCTCCCTTTTCCAAAACACAAGCCCTCAACAGATCCTCTAGTGACTGAATCGTCCTCTCAGTCTGACCATCAGTCTGCGGGTGATATGCAGAGCTCAATCTCAGTTTAGTTCCCAAAGCCTTCTGCAAACCTTCCCAGAACTTCGATGTAAATCTAGGATCTCTGTCCGAAACAATACTCGACGGAATACCATGCAAACTTACAATCTTCTCAATATACAACTCGGCTAATCTCTCTAACGGATAATCCATTCTGATTGGAATGAAATGAGCGACTTTGTCAATCTGTCAACAATCACCCAAATAGCTTCAAAATTCTTAATTGTCCTCGGTAAACCAGAAACAAAATCCATACTGATACCATCCCACTTCCACTCTGGAATAGCCAACAGTTGCATTAGCCCAGACGGCTTCTGATGCTCAATCTTTGACTTCTGACAAGTCAAACAGGAATAAACAAAACTCGCAATTTCTCTTTTCATTCCTGGCCACCAAAATAACTTTTTCAAATCATGATACATTTTCGTAGCTCCAGGATGAATACTCAGGCCACTACGATGTCCTTCCTCAAGAATACTCTTCTTAAGCTCGGTAACATCCGGAATACACACCCGATTCCCAAATTTCAAAACATCATTCTCATCAACTCTGAATTCGCCACCTTGACCTTGATTCACTAGAGTCAACTTATCAACCAAAAGCACATCGGATTTCTGACCCTCTCTGATCTCATCCAGAATACCACTTGTTAACTTCAACATTCCCAATTTAACACTATTGTGAGTACTCTCACACACCAAACTCAAGTCTCTAAACTGCTCAATTAAATCCAATTCCTTAACCATTAGCATAGACATATGTAATGATTTCCGACTCAATGCATCAGCCACTACGTTTGCTTTACCCGGATGGTAATTCAAACCAAAGTCATAATCCTTCAGAAACTCTAACCATCTTCTCTGTCTCATATTCAGCTCTTTCTGATCAAACAAATACTTTAAACTTTTATGGTCACTGAAAACTTCAAATCTTGACCCGTACAAGTAATGCCTCCATAACTTCAGAACAAACACCACAGCCGCCAACTCTAAATCGTGCGTCGGGTAGTTCCTCTCATGAACCCTTAGCTGTCTCGAAGCATAAGCTATAACCTGCTTATTCTGCATCAACACACCACCCAAACCCAACAATGAAGCATCACAGTAAACCTCAAATGATTCCGACGAACTCGGTAATATCAGGATAGGAGCAGTAGTTAACCTTCTCTTTAACTCTTGGAAACCTCCTTCACATTTTGAGTCCCAAACAAACGCTTGCCCCTTCCTAGTCAACATCGTCAATGGTAACGCCAACTTAGAAAATCCCTCAATGAACTTCCTATAATAACCAGCCAAACCAAGGAAACTTCGAATCTCAGCAACAGACTTCGGAGCTTCCCACTTAGATACCGCTTCTATCTTAGAAGGATCAACAGCAACGCCACCTCTTGAAATCACATGACCAAGAAAACTCACCTCTCCTAACCAAAATTCACACTTGGACAATTTAGCAAATAACTTCTTTTCTCGTAGAACTCCCAAAACCACTCTCAAATGTTCAGCATGCTCTTCTTCAGATTTCGAATACACCAAAATATCATCAATAAACACCACAACAAACTTGTCTAGGTACGGATGGAAAATCCTATTCATGTACTCCATAAATACTCCAGGCGCATTAGTCACACCAAAAGGCATTACAGAATACTCATAATGTCCATACCTTGTTCTGAAAGCAGTCTTCTGAATATCCTCGGTTTTCACACGGATTTGATGATACCCAGATCTCAAATCTATTTTGCTGAACACACTTGCACCAACCAACTGATCCATCAAATCATCAATCCTCGGCAAAGGATACCGATTCTTGATCGTCACTTTATTCAGTTGCCTATAGTCCACACACAACCTCATAGTACCTTCTTTCTTCTTAACCAATAGCACTGGTGCACCCCACGGTGACACACTCGGACGAATAAATTTCTTATCCAACAGATCTTCCAACTGACTCTTCAATTCAGTTAACTCAACAGCAAACATACGATACGGAGCCATCGATATCGGCCTAGTACCAGGTACCAAATCAATCGAGAACTCCACTTCGCATTCTGGTGGTAATTCATTCACCTCTTCCGGAAACACATCAGGAAAATCACACACCACGGCTAGATCGCCAATCACCAGTTTATCTTTAGCCTCCAAGGTCGCTAACAGCATAAACAACTCTGCCCCATCAGCTACTTCCTCGTTCACTTGCCTTGCTGATAGAAACAAACTCTTTCCCTCCTCAATCTCAGGAAAGACCACCGTCTTATCAAAACAATTGATAGAAACTCGGTTAAACACCAACCAGTTCATACCCAGAATAACATCAATATGCACTAGTGGAAGACACACTAGGTCCATCCCAAAGTCTCTACCAAAAATACTCAAAGGACAATTTAAACAAACCGAAGTAGTAGTCACTGAACCCTTCGCAGGAGTATCAATTACCATACTACCAAACATCTCAGATATCTCTAACTTAAGTTTCACAGCACAATCCAAAGATATAAAGGAATGAGTCGCACCTGTGTCAATAATAGCTACAAGAGGAAAGCCATTAATATAACACGTACCTCGGATAAGTCTGTCCTCACTGGAGGTTTGAGTTCCGGTCAATGCGAACACCTTCCCAGTTTGAGATTTCTTTGGCTTCTGACACTGACTTCCAATATGCCCTTCTTCGCCACAATTAAAACAAATCACTTCCTTGTGCTTGCAATCAGCTATTGCATGACCAATCTTACCACAGCGAAAACACCTCTTTACTTCAGCAGTGCATACATTACTCTTATGACCAGCCTGACCACATTTGAAGCAAACTATACCAGCAGGAGCACCTCCCCCACTAGCCCTCTGAGCCGGAGCAGCTCTTTGCTTCCCTTTTCCAGCTGGAGCATCATACGGCTTGCCACGATTTTGATGTTGCTTGCCTTTGCGGTCACTGACAATCTTGTAATGAGCATTATTGTCTTCTTCAAATATCCTGCAGCTATCAACCAATTCAGTAAAAATGCGTATCTTCTGATACCCAACAGCCTTCTTTATTTCAGAGCGCAGTCCGTTTTCAAACTTGATGCACTTTGAAAATTTAGCACCAGCACCAGTGTAATGAGGATAAAATTTGGACAGCTCCACAAATTTCGCAGCATAATCAGTGACAGACATGCTTCCTTGCTTCAGTTCAAGGAACTCAATTTCCTTCTTACCACGGACATCTTCCGGATAGTACTTTCTCAGAAATTCCCTACGGAATACATCCCAAGTAATGGCTTCACCTGCCACGGTCAACCTCTCGTGAGTCTCTAGCCACCAGTCATCAGCTTCGACTGCTAGCATGTGAGTACCATACCGAACCTTCTGAGCTGGAGTGCAATCCATAACACGGAAGATTCTCTCAATCTCTTTCAACCATCCCAAGGCTGCATCTGGATCATGCTTCCCTTTAAACACCGGCGGATTCTCTCTCTGAAAAGTCGCCAAGCTACGTGATCCAGCATCACCACCAGCATTTGGCAAGTTCTGCACAGCTTGTGCCATCGCTTGCATTGCGGCAGCCATTGCAGCGTCATTCCTTCCAGCCATTTCAACTTATCAATACAACACAACTTAAAGTTAGATTAGCAACAATACACAATTGTTAGACAGTAACGACACGACAACTGGCCGGACAGACCGACCTGCTCTGATACCACTAATGTAACACCCTTCTAAAATACCCCGATTATTTAATAAAAATAACACATATCAATCAGAGTAAATATGCCATCAAGGGTGTCACACAACAACTTCACACCATAATAACTGTCATGCTCTTTATTTAATCAAAATAAACATTTTCTTGCATAATTCGCAGCGGATAGAAATCAACTAACCATTCAAAACATATAACATATTACAGGTAAAAAGGTTCAACAACCAACAATAAAACAATTAAAACATCCCGTCCCGATGTTACATCCATCAGAGCACGACCCTCTAAGTAGACTACACTAGACTCCAAGCACTAGCTTCCACTCAACTCATTTATTCGTTACCTGAAAAATAGTTGTAAGGGTGAGTTCCTCAATCGATATAATAAGCATTATAAATCATCATGTAATGCTAAGTAAATTCACACATTTCATCACCCTAATCGTAACATACATCCAGTAACGACACATCAACTCAAACATCATACTTAATATCAACACAATTCCACTCCTCAATTAAATTAAATATCCATACAACAAGCCCACAAAATGCAACTCTAATGAGACTCGACTCGTCATGCATGTGGTACCATTCGGAGTAAAACTCCCAACTTAAAATCATTGCCATTTTATTGGGCATCAAGGCATAAGCCTTCAACTTTCAACTTAAAATTTGCCAATCCAGGCCAACGTGGTGTGAGCAAAGCTCCGACTTAATGCATATGAATGTACATGGCATACACGACTTTAAATTGTCGACAACATAATAATAATAACAATACAACAATGTTTTCAACAACATCAACTTATAATCAACTCTGGCTCACCAAGCCTACAACTCAGTATTTTCAACAACTTTCCGTACACGAAACAACTCAGCAACATACTTGTATCAACACGTCATAACATAAATCCAACAAAATTACTCATCCCAATTAACTATAATAGGCCAATCACCAATTAGGTTCACAACATTAAAAATATCAATTTTTCTAATTTCCAACAGTGTTAACCGGTTAACACCCTGGGTTAACCGGTTAACGCAGGACAAAACACACTTTCTGGCAAAACGCAACAGTGTTAACCGGTTAACGCCCTGGGTTAACCGGTTAACGCAGGCAAAACAACACATTTCCACAAAATATAACAGTGTTAACCGGTTAACGCCCTGGGTTAACCGGTTAACTCAGACAAAACAGCAGTTCCTGCGCTAACACAAGGCAGAATGCAGAGTTCTCCGCATTTTCCGCCGTTGGAGGACTTCCGGACCTCCGATTCAATTTCCGTAAAAAGCTATACGTTCGGGGGAACACGACTCACCCAATTACGGACTTAATTACAGCTTTAATACAACTTATTCATCACAATATTTCAGCATTCAACATCCCAATTAGGGTCACTTCAGCGGTTTATCACTACCCATGACATGTTAATCTATAATACCCATTAAACGACGATAAACCCCCCTTACCTGAGATAATTCGGCAATCTCTAAGCTTCAAGCTTTTCCGTTCTTCAACCTTTGCTCTCTATCCCTTCCTCTTTGCCCTTTCTCCACTTTCTCAATCGCTTCTCTGTTTCACGTGAAAACTCTTTACCAAAAAATGAAAACCCTTCTCTCTTATTCCAACTTATATATTTTCCACTAATTATTATTCCAAATAATAATAATAATAATAATCCAATAAATTCAATTTATTTAATTAAATTAATAAATATATTATTAACTTAATTTAAATAATCCTCTTATTTTATTCGGGGTGTTACACTGCTAAAATCAACTCTAGCAAAACTCTCCTATCAAGGCGCCTCAATGAGGTACAACAGCATGATTTCCAAGGTGTTCGACGGTTCTCGTAAAACTGTCATTAGTGAAGTGGACCTTCTAGTGAAGATAGGTCCGAGTGATTTCCAAATTACTTTCCAGGTAATGGATATCCACCTGGCCTACATCTTCTTGTTGGGAAGGCCATGGATTCATGAAGTAGGAGCTGTGACGTCTACTTTGCACCAAAAGCTGAAATTTGTGAAGAACGACAAGCTTGTCGTTGTTGGTGGAGACAAGGCATTATTGGTGAGCCATTTATCATCTTTCACGTACGTTGATGCTGAGGAGGAGGTTGGAGTTCCGTTCCAAGCCTTATCTATTGCTGATGAAATGAAGAAAACTAGGGCACCCATGTCTTCTTTGAAAGATGCACAAGAAGCCATTCAGACTGGCAGTACTGACAAATGGGGTCGTATGGTGGAGATTTCCTAGAACAAGAATAGAGCCGAATTAGGATTTCAACCAGGGCCGCTCAACACCATAACTGAAGTTGTGCAACTATGTTTCCACAATGGAGGGTTCAATCATGGGAATGATCAATACTCAATTGTCGTGATTGAAGACGGTGGTGATAAAGACGAAGCTTGCGCCAACTTTGTGGCGCATGACCAAACTTGCAGCAATTGGGTTGTTGTTGATGTTCCTAGTTTCATTCACCGTTCTAAGTAATTTGTTTTATTATTTTAAGAGAAATCCTTCTCCTATGGCTAAGGGAGGAGTGAACATTGTCAGGCATTTTCCTTATTATCATCAATAAAATACAATTTTATTCATCAACATCTATGGTGTTTTATTTTTACTTTTTGCTTTTCTTGAAATGGTAATCATAAAAAACATAAATAAATAATAATCTCCCATCTGCATAATATTTGATCGCACTCCACTTCTCTAAAATCAAAATATCAAATCATTATGCAGGTTGGTTCTCAAACCCATTGAATACAATGATCCTACTCTCTCTCCAAACTTTGATTTCCCTGTGTTTGAAGCTGAAGAAGAGGATGATGATGAAGAAGTGTCTGATGAGTTATCTCGTTTACTTGAGCACGAGGAAAAATTCATTCATCCGTTTGAAAAGCAGATTGAATTAGTCAACTTGGGTTCCGAAGATAGTGCGAAGGAAGTCAAGATTGGGTCTCAATTGTGTCCAGAAGCTAAGAAGGGGTTGATTGATCTTCTTCGAGACTATTCTGATGTGTTTTCTTGGTCCTATTAATACATGCCTGGTTTGGATTCTAAGATTGTGGAGCATAGATTATCGTTGAAGCCAGAATGCCCGCTGGTCAAGCGGAAGTTGAGGAGAACTCATCCTGATATGGAAGTTAAGATCAAAGAGGAAGTGCAGAAGAAAATTGATGTTGGTTTTCTTGTTACCTCTGAATATCCGTAGTGGGTGGACAACATTGTGCTTGTTCCTAAGAAAGATGGAAAAGTCCGCTTGTGTGTTGATTATAGAGAGTTGAACAAAGCTAGTCCGAAAGATGATTTTCCTCCGCCATACATTGACATGTTGGTAGACAATACAGCTAAATTCAAAGTCTTTTCATTTATGGACGGATTTTCCAGTTATAATCAAATCAAGATGGCACCTGAAGATATGGAGAAGACAACATTCATTACACCCTGGGGAACATTCTGTTATAAAGTGATTCCTTTCGGTTTAAAGAATGCTGGTGCAACGTACCAGAGAGCTATGACTACTCTTTTTCATGATATGATGCATAAAGAGATCAAAGTTTATGTTGATGATATGATTGCCAAATCAAGTGATAAAGAAGAGCATGTTGATCATTTGTTGAAGCTATTCCAGCATTTGAGGAAGTACAAACTCCGCTTGAATCCCAATAAGTGTACTTTTGGTGTTCGTTCTAGTAAATTGTTGGGCTTTATTATCAGCAAGAAGGGTATTGAAGTTGATCCTACCAAGGTCAAAGCAATACAAGAGATGCATGCGCCCAAAACTGAGAAGCAAGTTAGAGGTTTTCTCGGCCGCTTGAACTATATCTCGAGATTCATATTGCATATGACTGCCACGTGTGCGCCTATATTCAAGCTTCTTCAGAAAGATCAATCTTGTTATTGGACCAAAGATTACCAGAAAGCTTTTGATAGTATCAAAGAATATTTGCTTAAGCCCCCGATTCTGTCTCCACCTGTTGAAGGAAGACCCTTGATCATGTATTTGACTGTGCTTGATAAGAGTATGGGCTGTGTTCTTGGTCAGCAAGATGAATCTGGAAAGAAAGAATATGAAATTTACTACCTCAATAAGAAGTTCACTGACTGTGAGACTCGGTATTCTACGCTTGAAAAGACACGTTACGCATTAGCTTGGGCTGCTAAGCGTCTGCCCCAGTATATGTTGAATCATACTACTTGGTTGATATCCAAAATAGATCCAATCAAGTACATTTTTGAGAAGCATGCTTTAGCTGGAAGAATTGCCCATTGGCAAATGTTGTTATCCGAATATGATATCGAATATCGATCTCAGAAAGCTATCAAGGGTAGTGTCTTGGCTGACCATTTGGCTCACCAACCTATTGAAGATTATCAGTCAGTGCAGTATGATTTTCCTGACGAAGATATCTTGTACTTGAAGATGAAAGATTGTGATGAACCATTGCTTGAAGAAGGGACAGAACCTGGTTCCCGTTGGGGCATGGTATTTGACGGAGTTGTTAATTCGTATGGTAATGGCATTGGAGCAGTGATTATTACTCCTCAAGGCACTCATTTTCCGTTTACAGCTAGATTGACCTTCAAATGTACAAACAATTTGGCTGAGTATGAAGCTTGCATTATGGGGCTTGAAGAGGCCATTGATCTCAGAATAAAATATCTTGACGTCTATGGAGATTCAGCTTTGGTTGTGAATCAAATCAAAGGTGAATGGGAGACGAATCAACCCGGTTTGATACCATATAGAGACTATGCGAGGAGGATTTCAACTTTCTTTACAAAGGTTGAGTTTCTTCATATCCCTCGAGATGAGAATCAGATGGCAGATGCTCTTGCAACATTGGCTTCCATGATTGTGGTGAAATTTTGAAATGAAGTTCCCAATTTGACTATGATGCGTCTTGATAGGTCAGCTCATGTGTTTGATGTTGAAGAAATCAAAAATGGAAAGTCGTGGTATTTTGATATCAAATGTTTCCTTCAAAGTCAGATCTACCCACTTGGGGCATCTTTGAAGGATAAGAAGACTTTGAGGAGATTAGTTGGCAACTTCTACCTAAATGGTGATGTGCTTTATAAGAGAAACTTTGATATGGTTTTGCTCAAATGCGTGGATAGACACGAAGCATACCTATTGATAACTGAAGTCCATGAAGGTTCCTTTGGTACTCATTCCAATGCACATGCTATGGCAAAGAGGATGTTGAGAGCAGGTTACTATTGGTTGACAATGGAATATGACTGTTGCAAGTTTGTGAAGAAGTGCCACAAGTGTCAAATTTATGCAAATAAGATTCATGTTCCTCCGACAATTTGAATGTCATTTCCTCTCCATGGCCCTTCTCTATGTGGGGAATTGATATGATTGAGCCCAAAGGTTCGAACATACATTATTTTATTCTGGAGGCCATTGATTACTTCAAAAAGTGGGTTGAAGAGGCATCGTATGCAAATATGACCAAGCAAGTTATTGTGAGGTTTATCAAGAATCATATTATATGCCGTTATGGTGTGCCGAGTAAGATCATTACTGATAATGGATCGAACTTGAACAATAATATGGTGGAAACTCTTTGCGAAGACTTCAAGATCGCACATCATAATTCTTCTCCTTACAAAACCAAGATCAATGGGGCTGTTAAAGCTGTAAATAAGAACATCAAGAAGATCATTCAGAAAATGGTTGTGACGTACAAAGATTGGCATGAGATGCTCCTATTTGCTTTGCATGGGTACCGTACATCCGTTCGCACTTCAATAGGGGCAACCCCTTTCTCTCTTGTTTATGGTATGAAAGTTGTGCTCCCCGTGGAGGTTGAGATCCTGTCACTGCGTGTGCTAATGGAAGCCAAGTTGACAGAAGCTAAATGGTGCCAGACCAGATATGATCAGTTGAATTTGATTGAAGAGAAGAGATTGACTTCCATGTGTCATGGTCAGTTATATCAGCAAAGGATGAAGAAGGCATTTGATAAGAAGGTCGAGCCTCGTGTGCTCCGAGAAGGTGACCTAGTGCTCAAGAAGATTATATCTTTCAAACCTGATGCTAGAGGCAAATGGACTCCCAATTATGAAGGCCTATATGTTGTGAAGATAGCCTTTTCAGGCGGTGCTTTGATTCTTACAACTATGGATGGTGAAGAGTTCACTCGTCCTATAAATGTCGATATAGTCAAGAAATACTTCGCCTACAAAAAAAAGAATAGCTCGCTAAGTTGAAAACCTGAAAGGGCGAGTTAGGCAAAAATGAGCGTCTCAGTGGATTGAAAACCCGAAAGGGAGATCCCGGCAAAAGTTAGAGACATAAAACAGAAACTATATCCCGGTAGATTGAGTACCCCACCTAGGGGCAATCTAGGCAAAAATTAGGGATTGTGGCAAGCAACTGCATTCGGTTGGTCCTAATCATGGAGGCAGTTTTGAGGAGGTCGCTTGGTTCTGATGCATCATTCTTGACTGAAGATAAGAACAATGGATACTGAAGTTGGTAGGGAGAGTAGTGATCATTGTATTCAATGTAGCACATTTTCCATGTAAATTACCATTTTCAACTTTGTAAAGATCTATGGAGTCTTGTCATTTACAAACTACCATTATGTTAAATAAAGTTGAACTTTTATCCAATTGTTTCTATTCTTATTTACTTCTACTAAATAAAATTGAATTTTTATGATGATAATTTTGAAATAAATTAATGAATAAAAAATTGTTTTTCTTAAATAAAAAAATAATGAAAAAATCACTTTAAGAATAACCGATTTCAGCAAGGATGTCAACAAAAATCTAAGAACAGGTAAGTCTTGAAGTGAGAATCCTTGTTGGTTTTCCCCAAGCATTTTGGTTTGGTAACTTTTTATTCCCAAACAGTTCGTCAATTATCCTCAGGTGAATCGGTGGGTCACATCCCCAGTGGAGCCGAGTTGATGATTGATCCCTTTTACAAATCCATATTCCCCAAATGTGGTGCTCCTGTTGATATCCTCCAGTTTGTGGTTGGACTCCGGAGATCCGGAACCTTTATTTGGTTTCCATTAGCATATTTGTGTTGCATAACTTCGACAGTCTTTTCCTTGGGATTGGTTTATTTTGCAAATCCCAAGAAGAATTTGTTGAGTATTGAGGAATATGATGATCTTGGTCATAACATCCTCATCAATTTGCTTAGATCCCCATGTAGAGTCTTTTCCTTGGGATTGCTTAGATCCCCATGGACTTAGAATTAGGCAACATTCCCCGTGCAAAAAGGACTTGGCCAATGCCAACATTTTGAGACCAAGCTATTGTGAACTGAGCCTTCATCTGATGCAAGCCTTGGATTTTATTTGAATTCATCTGCTACTATGTCTTTATGCTAATTGTTATCTTGACCTTGTGTCTGATGCTTTGCTTTGAGTTGATAAGGGAATATTTCATCTGATACATGAGAAGACAAAGAAGACTACTAGCCTTTGGGATTGCTTGCTTGGATGTGGCTATCTTTATTTAATGCCTTGATCTTCATAATGTCTGGATATTACTTAATTGCTTATTGATGATTTCTTGATTAAAGTCCAAGGGAATATGGGTTTCTATATGACATTCTTGTCTGTTGGATTGCATCCCATTGGTAAGATCTTTTCAACTCTCAACTTTTAATTATATGCTTAGGATAATCTCTTCATCTCCTCCCACTTCTTAAATTTCAAAATTTCCCCCCTTTTCAAAAACTTTTTTTTGCTTTTGATTTAAAACTTAGACCTTATTTTAATGATTAGAAACTTTGGCCTTATGCCAATGAATTTTCAAACTCTTTCTTAAATCAAATTTGTAAATAAACTTAACCATATTGACTTAAAATTTCAAAATACAAAAAGAACTAACAACTTCATTCAAACTTTTGGCCCCTTTGTGCCTTTTCATATTAAACTTTTGTTAAAAAGCAATTCACCCACTTTAAATTTTTTACCACAAACTACGAGGTTTTGATCCCTCATTTTTATGTTGGTACGTAGGCACAAGTCCGAAGGTCTTGTCAAACACAAAAATATAATCAATGAATTCTTCTCTCATCCCCACACTCTATTTTTCTCAAACATCATTTATACCAAAAAAATATGCACACATAAAAAAGGGTTCCCTAGGAGTACCTAGGACACTTTGGTAACCAACCCTCTGTGTAACCAACCCTCTTACCTGTAAATCTCTGACATTTTATTAGTTTTGATTTGAAAACTTCTTATCTTTGGGTTTTGTTCGTACTTTTCCATTTTCCTTTGGAAACAATAAAAGTGCGGTGACGACTCTGGTTTTATTGACGATAAGCTTATCCATAGCTTGATGGTCATGAATTTACCGCTTCAGCTTCTAAGGGTCAACAAGATGACCTGCTACTGCAGGTAATATTATCTAAAATACCGATTTTGGTTAATTTGCTAGTAGAGGTTATAATGAGCAATTAGACCGGCTAGGTTCCTTATTTCTGCACAAGGATATATTAAGCATAGCTGTTAGGAACAACTCATTTAGTGAGCATTGTTGCAAGACTGCATTAGTGGTGAATGGTTTCTTTTTTATTCAATTTCTGCTTAAACTTGTTAGCTTCCAATTGTTGGGACTGTTACGAGATAGCTTGGCGTTAATTGCTATTATTAATTAGGTAGTAATTGGAACTTGTAAATTGGTTATAAAATGGTCTTGTGTGCATTGATTTGATGTTGATATTAGTTTACGCAAACCAGTCATGTTAAGTGGGTATTGTTGAATGTTCAATCTATGCAATGCAATGAATGAATTTATGCAGATTGGTTATTTTTTTAGTTGTTAGGTGCAATTCAGTTAGAGATTGATGTTTTGTTGGACAAAGTTAGTTGAAAATTCAACTGTTAGCATTAGTTAGTAGTTGAATATTTGATTATGTTAGTACTTGCAAGTTAGCTGGATGAATGCATCGCACGTTTATTGGTTTTTTTAGTTAAGTAATTGGAAGTTAGAATGTTTAGTTAGTCAGGTTGGTTAAACTGACTTCAATTATGAATATGAATATGTGTTAGTGTTGGTCAAAGTGTTTATTTGTTAATTTAATGGTGCGAATTGAGATTGGTCATTATGTTATGTGTTAAGTGCAAAATTCTGATTTGATGTTTCAATTAGATCATTCCAGTTGGTGTTGTTGTATGATCGTATATGGTGAATTGCTGTTGCGATAGACACATATGCACAGGCTACTCCCCTTGGTTGGACTGACTGCAGCGTGATGTCTTCCTGAATGAGGTTGACGCTTGCTACCATGATTTATTATGTAAATGCCAAGCTGCTTGCTAAAGTTTGAATATTTATTTAACCGATGTTATTGGCGTTTGGAAGGTGCAGGTTTAATGTATGTTCATATGGAAGGTTCTGCTATGGCAGAATTTTTTAGGCTCAGTTGGAGGAATGTTTTTTTGGAAGAACAGGGAAAATGGCAGCAACTTTTTTCATAGTGGAGGAACCGCCAAGGGTGAGTCCAGGCATAATACCGACAAATATAACAAGAATACAAGAAAATTTGGCATAGATAAACCACCAAACGGTGCCGAACAGAATGTCATCGGCGTCGTAGACGAAGGAATTTTCGGTGGGGCTTAGAGGGGACATCTTCTTTTGGATGTAACTTAGAATTGTGCACGATTTCGTAGTTATAGCGATTCATTTTTACGTTGTTTCAATTTTCATTGGTGATGGTTAATTGTTACAGGTTATGTTAGCAACATTCTGTTTTGGTTAATTGGAAATTAGCTTGTGACTGAGAATGCTAATTTTGTTATGCTTGTTAAATGCCTTGCTACCTGTGTCGATTGATACCTCACTGAAGTACAAGTAAATGAGTTTAGATAAAATCTCATGGTGCAAAGAAATTGGTATGCTTGGATAGTTATCACTTATGAGAAGAATTTTCGCAAATCCCTCCCCAAGTGTAGCATAAATGCGTTCATCTTCATATTTAGTTAAAGGATTAGCCCAATCTCCAATTTCAAAGCCATTGTATAACTATGTCTATGTTTGAGTTTATATCCCTTCCGAAATCACAAGATAAAAGCAATTTTTTGTCATAGTTAATTGGCTTGGAATTTCGTGATTTAAGACCCTGTCAATTCCTTGAGGACCAGGCCACATCACAAGATCAATTAATGCTTTAACAAACTCTATACTAGTTATATGTGGCCCCTTAATATAAGAAACTCTCAGCTGTTTCAAAAGTTTAGCATTGGGCTTCCTCTCTAAAAGCCCATAGAGGCCAAGATCTCTTACGAAAACCCTTTGCACGTCCGAGTTAGATTGTTTTTACCCGAGAAGAGGTAAAGATTGGAGTAATCCATCTGGTTCTATAGCCTTACCCATGAAGAAAGCGCATTGACACAACAATCTTCAGTAAAAGGCCAATAAGGGAAAGGGATTTAAAAGTTAATCAAAAGGGTTTTAGAAAGTTAATGCCAAATGATTTTAAAGGCCTGAAGCGGTAAATGTTAAAATAGTTTTAAATTAACTTGGAATTAGTTTGAAAAAGTTTTGAAATGTTAATCGAAGTTGAATGTGAAAGTGTGCATCATGAAATGAATACGGGCATTAGAAATTGCATTAAATGAAATATGGAAAACTAAATGGAATCAATCCTATGGGATTTGAAAAGAATAGTTCGTAGTTGAGGAATAAGATGAAATGAAGAATGAACACAAGTTTAGGTCCAAAAGTTAGTAACAAAATGGAATGACTTGGCTTGTTAGACCAAGTAATAACCTGAACAAAACCGAATGATCATGGGCTTGAAGGTACGTTATATATGATGGTTAACTTTGGTTAACTTATTGACCGAAAATTCAGCAGTGCATTAGGAATTGAGCTTTGCATTGTTTGATGGAGATGTAAGGACTTGTAATACAATCATGGCCTCGAATGAATAATGACATGGTTTAAATGAAACAAATGACTCATATGGCCTTTAAAACTTATCAAGTAAAATGAATGCAAATGATCCAAAAACCAATGCACACAAGTGAATCCAAAGTGAATGTCCTGTAAATGACAAACCAAAGACCAAGAGATTCGTGCACCAATGCAACATGAATCAAATGCATATGAATCTTGCAAGTAATCTATGTATGGTTGTCTATGCAAAGCCTTGAATCAAAGGAAATCCCCAGCAAGTATGTATGTTAAGAGCCTCTTCCCAATTGATTAGGGTTTCAGATGCATAAATTAAAGCTTATGAGATTAATGAATTATAAACTCAAGAATTAGGATTTTGGATACATTAATGAATGTCATGATGTGATCTCCATAATGTAAGATCCAAAAGAGCACAAAATTAAGGTTTGGGGTTATCCATATGAATGTCGAGATGTAGGCCCCGAGAGTTAAAGTCCCAAAGAATCAAACAAATAGGGTTTTAACCCATATGAGGAGGAAAACCATAATTATAAGTAAGAGCCTGATTTTCATTAACCACAATCTTGAATCTATGTTGTTTGTTGGCATATGTTAATCATGAATGAATGATGTACATTAATAAGGCACAAATGAGTATAGATGGATCTCAAGTTAGAGGTTAGATGAAAAGCAAAAAGGGAGGGCAATTTTTGAGGTACTACAGCCACCCCTATTTAATCTTCTTGAACCTGAATACAAGAATCGCGGAAGCTTTTTAGGTATTCAAGGTAGAAGATGATTAAATACTAACGTATCCAAAAATTTGCCCATTGAGAACGGATGTAATGTTTTAAGAGTTTTGTGGTTTGCCAAGCAAAGGTCGGGCTTTGGGTTAGTCAATAACTGTATTTTCGTCTCTTCTTGTTCACACGGTTTTACGTTATGCTTTATGAATGATATGCATGAGTTAAACGACATGATTTATGCATGATAATGATTTATGTAATGGTTAAGCCAGATGCTCATATAGAGGGTGGTGGGAATTTTAGGCTAGGATAATGGTCAGACATACATGATTCTCCGACACCCATTTCAAGTGGATCAATAGTTGTTGTCACACTTCTGAATTATGTCTGAAACATGGAGAGACTTTGTACCCGTGTAGCCTGCCTCTGCACCAACATACTGAACATTTGCACCAACTGCCCATACTTACAAGTTATTGAGTAGTCTCATCATATGAATATTTTAACCTGACTTGCCCCATCATCTCGAAACTGCATTTCTTAATTAACCATCTTAGGAGTGACGAATTCTCATGCTCTTGAGGTGGCATGCCCCAATATGAACTTCAAAGTAAACTTTGCCCCTATCCGACTGCTTCAGAGAGATTTGTAGAATCTCGACATGGTTGCCCCAGATTGAATGGCTCTTGAAGAGATCTGAGATATGGGGTATCAGGAGCTTGTTCGACCTTCCCAATATGTAAGCTTCCTTGATGTCAAACTACTGTTCGCATGTAAAATTCTCATTTTAAAAATGATAATTGTAATGTCATGCTCATACAAGTTTTGAAAACTCAAGTGTGTTCACTAAGATTATGACATCTATTGAATGAATCACTTATTATAATGCCATATCAATATCAATACAGATGAAAATAAAATCTTTAGGAGTCATCTTAACGCGATCTTACCATAATATGCTTTCGAAATAAACCATGCTTCAATTAGGTGTTTTAAGGGTGGTAATGTGGCATGGTTCACGGTTTTAGAAAGAAAGGATATAAGGCTCAAAACTTATTCTAACCCGCCCATTCTTCGTGATGTTCTCCAATCCTACGTCCAGTTAGCTTAAAATAAGCGTTCATCTTTCAGAAAAGGTTTTGAATATCAACAATGATGGTTAAGGAACCCTATGAGAATTTGGAGCGATAGTCACTCACCTTCTGATTTTGTTTGCAGTCATAAAGATTTGTTCTTGCTGAGGATTTTGATATTGGTCCTCTTGCTCTTTTGTTTTTACTTACCCTTATTTTTGCCTAGGCCGATCCTTTGGGTCTGCAGCCCACCGGGATGCCCTAACTTTTGCCTAAGTCAATCTTGTTTTCAAGCTTTTGACTTCGCGGGCTTTTCATTTGCTTTTGATTTTTTTGTATTTCCTTTTGGAGCATATCCTGTGACACTTCTTTCTCGATTTATTTCAAGGTTTGTGACTATCTCACTCTTTGTTTAGGTAAGGAATAACCATTTTGGATTTGTGATTCTATCCTCTTGATAGGGATATGGTATGATTGATCACTTGATAAGATATTCTCTTTCTGAAATTTGAACACAAGGTCAAACTAACTGAAGATTACTCTGTCCCTGGTTAAACATGAGGGTTTTATGTGTTAAAGAAAGAAACTCCTACTTCAAGGCCCAAAGGGGTTGACTAGGGATTAACTTCCTTATATCTCCGGTGTTTAGGGATTTAACAATGCCTTACATCATCAACACAACCTTATTCAAAAGCATACAGGAAACGATCTTGCGTATTTTATTTGCATCATTCTCTTTTGATTTTATTTGAAAAACAATTTGATACTGATAAATAAAATATGAGTGAACACGACTAGATTTAATAAAAGCATGCACGTTTATTTCATTATGATCATTATTCAAAACAAACAAGTTCACAATTGAACAATACATTGACATACAAGAAAAAAGTTACAAATGAAAAGATTTAAAAGCAACATGATCCCTGGCATAATTGGCCTCATTATTCTTTTGCAGATACGACCTTAGTTCTTAAGCATTCTTCATTAATGAATGTACTCTCCCTTTTCAGCCTTGACATTGGGTCCTTCACCAGAGAAGGACAAGATCTTCTAATCAATAAGTTCTTGTACCCTGGTTTTGAACAATCCACAATCTTTGGTGGAATGTCCTATATAGCCGGTGTGAAACGCACAAGAAGCGTTAGGATTATACTTTAGACCATATGGATGAACAACTGATGGTATTTCTTTTGGCCCGATTGCCCCTTGCTGAACAATACACGGTAGCAACTGAGCATATGTCATAGGGATCTGATCACGTTGAGGATATTTTCTGTCAAACTGTCTGGTCTTTCTTTGCTCTTGATAGTTATGTGGCATAATTTGTTGACTTTGTAGAGCATGAGCCTGAGGAGGTTGTTGATACTGGGACGTAACACCAGCTGGAAATGAGCAGCATGACATAGGCATCAAAGGTACTTGCAACAGAGGATGAATCTGAGGAATAGCCATTGGTTGGAACGTTCGAGCAGAAAGCACCAAGCCAGGATTGACTGTTTGATGAGAAGTATGACCATAATGAACTCCAAATGGGGTGTAGGGTGCCCCAGTATATGTGTACTGAGCTACAACAACAGTAGAAGACGATGCCCCAGGATAGGAAAACAACATTCCAGGGTGGTATCCTTGATTCGGATACTGGGTAATAATGCTAGACCACCGGTGGATCAACTTACACATGAATCGGAGGACCCTTGTATTCAAACCTCTTCTTCACAGGCGCTTCAGCAGTGACAGGCATGATACACATCAACTTCTGATTAATGAGCTCTTGAACTTTGGCCTTGAAAGGGTAACAATTCTCTATAGAATGCCCTACATGTCCGTGATAACATGAAATAATATCACATTCTAGGACTCGATTTAATTAAATTATATTATTATTTACTTCAGTTTATTTCATTTTACGCGATATTACTCGGTATTTTCTTTCTATTTGTCTCAGGTAGCTTATTTGAAAAGGAAGTGAAAAAGGAAGAAAAGGAGGTGAAAAAGGAATGAAAAGAAGCAAATATCAAAAGCCAAAGCCCAGCCCAAAAAGCACAGGCGTTGCGCCTGTGACGAGCGTCACACAAGCTGTGACGAGCGTCACGCCCTACCTACTTGTGTTACGAGCGTAACACATGGTGTGACGGACGTCACACCATTCCCCTATATTTTTGGCTTCAGAAGCGCAACAAAGACGTTGAGGCCTATTGTTACGCTTGACCATTTGCAACGTGAAGACTCTTTACACGGAAGACCTTTGGAAACAGTTACAACAAGTGACCAATATAAATAGTAGCTTTTGGCAAACCCTGCGAGACTCTCCGCTTCGTTCAATCTTCTTCTTCAGCCGTTTCTCTTTTCCGCGCTTTTTCTCTTCCAGCAGTGCAAGCATATTTTACAGCATTATTTTTACAGTCTTTATTTTTTTCCCTTTGCAATTTCTATTTTCTTTTCCAGCAATTAATTAATTTTTCGCACAATAGTTTCTACACCGGAAACTATTGTGTACCTTTCACTAGATCTAACCTTACGTTAGACCCTAGATTTTTATTCCTTCACTTTTATTTTTCTGTCTGATTGAAGAATTCAAGAACAAATCCAACCGGTCTGTGGTAGATGTTCAAGACTGCTATTAATTACTCAGGTTCTTCAATTATTGTTTGAATTTATATATGCCCTGCTTTATTGTTGATTTATATTATTTGCCTGAGATGAATCTGTTTATGCATGATAATTATTTAGATCTGTTTAGCATGTCTGGCTAATTTATTTAGGTATCGGTATGTAGAGTAAGCGGAATGAAGGAATCACAACTAAGTTGGTTTAAATAAGTTTAAAGTAAAATCACTCTTTTTACGGTCTCAACTTACAGGTTTAATAACAAGGTTTTTGTACGAAAGTAAAAGACATAAAGAAGTTAAAATCAATAGAACGAGAGTTTGAGTTTTTAACTGGACAGTGTAAATTGGACATTAATTCTAGATCAGGGCGAAAGCAATTTTTAGAGTTAATTAAATTCTAATCTTTTTCAAAAAGTATTTTTAAAGGTTGAATGTGAGGACGAGAGTTAAGCATTTGAATTTAATTATATAATCTAAGTCAACAGAGCGAGAGTTTGAGACTTCTTAAAAAGAGTTTCTATGGATTCTATTGTTTTCAAAAAGTGATTTTGGACTTAACTAATAAGTGATAGCTACGTTAATATAAAGTCATAGTCTATTCAACAGAGCGAGAGTTTGAGAAAAGATTTTTAATCAATAGTATCTACTGAAAAGATTTATTTTAAAACCAAGAAACCAACGAAGATTTGTTTCCCTAATTACGACGAACTACATACCGATATCCGCTTAATTAATATTTAATTTAGATCTTATTTTAGTTTTAACTTTTCCCCCAAACAATCAAAGTATTATCCGCCTTAGCTTTACGAAGTAACCTTAGAAAACGGTATATCGATTCATAAGTCCCTGTGGGATCGATATCTTTTAAAACTACACGATAGAACTGTGTACTTGTAGTTTGTACCCCAAATTCGACTCATTAAGTTGCGATCACATAAACAGATTAATAGTGCAACAAACATAATTATAAAAAGTGACGGATATGAGAGATGGATTGATAAGTGGCCATGGAAATCAAGGATAATTAAAAGTTTGACCGAGGATTCATCCTCGAAAGAACCACCATGAGTACTTACACTCCTGAGTCGCCGCGCTATCGACGTAAAACATAGCGAATATTTCCAGTTCTATTAATTTTTCTCTCTATCCATTTTTATTTTTTTTCCTTCCCCTTCATAAAGTCAATCCGTATTTTTCTTTAATAACCATTACTAACTTAATGCCAGTATCTACTTGAATTCATCGAGCTACTGACTTTCATCATGCAACCAGTAGATACCATTTTCAGAGGCAGTGTTTAGAGAAGGCGGTATGATTATCTAGCCCAGAAGGATATGGCACTGACCATATATTATGGACCGACCATGGATAAATTAGGCATCTGAGATATCATTCCTGTTTATGTTTAACCAGCTTGGGTAGGAGAACGCAGCCATTAAGAGACAGTTTGTCACGTACCGTGAGCTAACCTTAGAATTCCTGATTTCCCTTGTATACATCCCTGAACATGGTTACGGACTTAACAAAGGGTTAATATCCTTTAGGTTATTTAGCATGGACTTCACCTACACCCGTCGAGACCTTGCTGACCTCTTAGGATTCCCTAGCGGCCCTTTCGTCTTTAATACCCGCTAGGAGGACCTTATTGATGACATAGATCTCGATGACTTCTGGGGTTGCATATCCGGAGAGTCCAACCCAAACCCGAATGAGATGCACTCACAAAAGATCCATAGCCCTGCTATCCGATATTTTCATAAAATACTAGCCCACACCTTATTTGGTAAGGAAGAGAATAACACCTTAGTGACCCGACTATTTACCTTGCCTAACCATGAGAGAACTAGTGTTCACAACCACAATAGCTGACTTTATGACTTAGATGAAAACCCTATTGATCCACCTCCATCCTCCCGACGTCGTCGCAGAAGGAGGCCAGCAGCTAATGAGGATATCATGGACGCCATTGATACCATGCAGGCGCAGAATGTTGAAGTGATGCAACTGATGCGCCAGATGCAACAACATTAGGAAGCAAGGAATGCAATAACCGACCAGCGGTTCACTGAGTTGCTTAGCAGGTTTGACGACTTAGGAGTACGTCAACGATCAGCAGGTCCCAGAACACGAGGCGGGAGGCAGCATTGACTTTTTCTTTTCTTTTTCTATTCATTTTCTTTTGTTTTTCTTTTGAACCATTAGGGACAATGTTTCATCTAAGTATGGGGGAGGGAAAACTTTGTTGCAGTTATTATTATTCCTCCTTCAATGTTTCTTTTTCAAGAATGTTATTTTCCCTTCATTGTTATTTCCCTTTCATAATATATATATATATATATATATATATATATATATATATATATATATATATATATATATATATATATATATATATATATATATATATATATATATATATATATATATATATATATATATATATATATATATATATATATATATATATATATATATATATATATATATATAAGAATAATTTATTTTAAGTCAAGTCCCGAGTGTGAAAATTTCGTATTATCTATTCCCCTCAATTTTCTTGAGCCATAACAAAAATTTAACACACCCAATAAGTATAAAGGTCGCTTATTTTATAAAACTTGAGTGAAATCAAGACAAAAATTATTACCATAACAACGCTCTAAGAACCTTAACATGTTAGATCAGGATAAGTACCTATTATACCAATCCCTTGAACTTTTAGTTTTATAGTAACCCCGAGTAGTTTATACGAGAAGTCAACACCATCTTAATAGCAAACTACGTGGAGAGCCGATGAATATAAGTGAATGATTCCCAAAGTAACATAAAAAATATATATATCAGGAAATGCACTAATTAAGTTAGGTGATCCTTACCAGATCATTTAATCTAAAGGTTGCAGAGCATACAAAAGCATAATATGAAAGATACATTATGAGTTGGTTCAGCAGGTATCTGGTGCTGAACTTGGTAGGGCGGACTACGGTCCGATCCCCCGCAATTTGCAATGGACTGAATAACGAAGTTATCCGACTTATGTACCAGAACTTCTAGCAAAAAGGGGATCAGAATCACTAACCGGTCACTCCACTATGTGCGCGAAACGATAAAGGGCTTAATGTGATTTCGCTAGAATGAAAACGGGTGAGATGAGAGTAAAAGAACCAGGCTAGCTATAATAGCATGACTCGAACTGGTTTGCGTGAGGTAAGATTATCAGATGCGGTAACGGTTGTTCTTGATGTCGAGAATAGACTCAAGTTGCTTCTAAACAAAATCTACTTGCAACCTAGTACGAATTGATGTGTGTTTTGAAATTTCACCTGGCTAAATTTTTAAGCGATTTCTATACTGTATTTTGCTTGAGGACAAGCAAAGATCTAAGTATGGGGGAGTTTGATAACATGAAATAATATCACATTCTAGGACTCGATTTAATTAAATTATATTATTATTTACTTCAGTTTATTTCATTTTACGCGATATTACTCGGTATTTTCTTTCTATTTGTCTCAGGTAGCTTATTTGAAAAGGAAGTGAAAAAGGAAGAAAAGGAGGTGAAAAAGGAATGAAAAGAAGCAAATATCAAAAGCCAAAGCCCAGCCCAAAAAGCACAGGCGTTGCGCCTGTGACGAGCGTCACACAGGCTGTGACGAGCGTCACGCCCTACCTACTTGTGTTACGAGCGTAACACATGGTGTGACGGACGTCACACCATTCCCCTATATTTTTGGCTTCAGAAGCGCAACAAAGACGTTGAGGCCTATTGTTACGCTTGACAATTTGCAACGTGAAGACTCTTTACACGGAAGACCTTTGGAAACAGTTACAACAAGTGACCAATATAAATAGTAGCTTTTGGCAAACCCTGCGGGACTCTCCGCTTCGTTCAATCTTCTTCTTCAGCCGTTTCTCTTTTCCGCGCTTTTTCTCTTCCAGCAGTGCAAGCATATTTTACAGCATTATTTTTACAGTCTTTATTTTTTTCCCTTTGCAATTTCTATTTTCTTTTCCAGCAATTAATTAATTTTTCGCACAATAGTTTCAACACCAGAAACTATTGTGTACCTTTCACTAGATCTAACCTTACGTTAGACCCTAGATTTTTATTCCTTCACTTTTATTTTTCTGTCTGATTGAAGAATTCAAGAACAAATCCAACCGGTCTGTGGTGGATGTTCAAGACTGCTATTAATTACTCAAGTTCTTTAATTATTGTTTGAATTTATATATGCCTTGCTTTATTGTTGATTTATATTATTTGCCTGAGATGAATCTGTTTATGCATGATAATTATTTAGATCTGTTTAGGATGTCTGGCTAATTTATTTAGGTATCGGTATGTAGAGTAAGCGGAATGAAGGAATCACAACTAAGTTGGTTTAATTAAGTTTAAAATTAAAATCACTCTTTTTACGGTCTCAACTTACAGGTTTAATAACAAGGTTTTTGTACGAAAGTAAAAGACATAAAGAAGTTAAAATCAATAGAACGAGAGTTTGAGTTTTTAACTGGACAGTGTAAATTGGACATTAATTCTAGATCAGGGCGAAAGCAATTTTTAGAGTTAATTAAATTCTAATCTTTTTCAAAAAGTATTTTTAAAGGTTGAATGTGAGGACGAGAGTTAAGCATTTGAATTTAATTATATAATCTAAGTCAACAGAGCGAGAGTTTGAGACAAGGATGTTTAAACGTTTAGTGTTTTCTTAAAAAGAGTTTCTATGGATTCTATTGTTTTCAAAAAGTGATTTTGGACTTAACTAATAAGTGACAGCTACGTTAATATAAAGTCATAGTCTATTCAACAGAGCGAGAGTTTGAGAAAAGATTTTTAATCAATAGTATCTACTGAAAAGATTTATTTTAAAACCAAGAAACCAACGAAGATTTGTTTCCCTAATTACGACGAACTACATACCGATATCCGCTTAATTAATATTTAATTTAGATCTTATTTTAGTTTTAACTTTTCCCCCAAACAATCAAAGTATTATCCGCCTTAGCTTTACGAAGTAACCTTAGAAAACGGTATATCGATTCATAAGTCCCTGTGGGATCGATATCTTTTAAAACTACGCGATAGAACTGTGCACTTGCAGTTTGTACCCCAAATTCGACTCATTAAGTCGCGATCAGTCCGACATGATATCCACATATGGCATGAGGGCCATGCTTACGACTGTAGGGAAATCTAGCAGGCTCGATTTGTTTAGGCACAATTGCCCCAGTGTTAACTAGTATAGGTAGCAGTTGTGCGTAACTCATAGGAATTGAATCATTGCGAGGACGTCTCCCTTCCTGATCTTTGCTTCCTTTGCTGATTTGCTTCTGCTTCAAATTTTGGAAGCTTTGAGCAGGCCTCTATTGTGGAAGTAAACGCTGTTCTTGAGGAAGAAGTGGCAGGATGCTTGCAGCCACCTTCTATTTGTTATCTTTCTTCAAACTGTCTTCAGTTTTCTCACCAATCACAACTTGACTTGTGAAGTCCGTTTTCAGGTTATCCAAGAATAACCCCAAAACCATGTCAGCTTTGTCAATGCTCTTAGTCTCTTCCATGATCCCTGGATTATTGGTTTCGGCGAATCGTTGTCTTTCTGAAGGAGGAATGAATTGGGTGAGTTTTCTAGTTAACATGCATGAAACGCAAATGAATGAATGCATATTTTGGGGATGGAACGCAAATGATTATGCAGCATCCATAGATTCAAAGCATTGATGGTATAATAATTCAGGATCAAAACTCATCCATATATACAGCAATACAAAACTGATATGCAATAATGTATGTTAACAACACAAAATAATCCGGATAATCTGCACGTAACGCCTGATGCTGAATCAAAGGTCCGACGTCCATGAGAGCAAAGGTATGTAGAGGTTATGGTTTCCTGTAGAAAAATACCATATCCCCCTCACAGGTAGGTTCTAGTCTTCAAAGGAAGCCTAGAAAGGTTGCTAGAGTTAATTACCCAGTTCGAGATACCATTACCTTAGACGAATGACTCGTTAGACAATGATGCTCCCAAAAGGATCTACTCTAGGTGTGACGTCTAGTGTCAACCATAATCACGGAATAACTCCACGGAGGTCAAACACGACTCTAGTCATATTGCTATCATGTGTATGTACTCAAACTCGGGTATATAACTTTTCTCTCATGTAATATATCCCAACCCTACAAGGAGTATAACGTATAATATCCATAATATAAAGCAAATGAATATAAAGATAAAGCGAGTAAAGCACAAAGATAAACAGCCTAAGCAAGCTAAGAAAGCAATCAAAACTAGGCTCAACTCCTTTTAGCGAATAAGAAGTACTCCAAGCAACGAAGCTTCCCCACCAGAGTCGCCAGCTGAAGCTAGTGGAAATATACTCGAACGTATCGCACACTCGAACATACAATAGAGTCACCATAAAACTTTATTTATTCTCTAAGGAAAGGGAAAACATCAATAAAATCCTAGGGAAATAGATATGTTGGGTAAGGAAGTCGGTTATGCAAGGGCAAGGTATTAGCACCCCAAACATCCATGGTACTCCATGGGAACCGTTTTGATTGTTCTCGCTCGAATAAGTGTTATCAAAAGATTACTCACAAAATAATAGAGAAAGGAAAAGAAATAGATAAAGTGCTCGGTGAGGATTGGGGCCCTCATGCCTACGTATCCTCATAGTGCAATGAGGATTTCATAGCTCCGTAGTTCAAAGAACTAGTGGCGGGAGGTGAAAACAATTGTGATCAAAGTATGGTCTAAACCAAAGGATTGTGTTTTGAACTCCAACAAGGGTGAAAACATGAACCCAAGAGTAAGGTTGCTCTTACTAGTACGTGGGTGTAAGACCTTTATTTTGACCCTAAGATCCCTCATGTTATCTCATCATATGCATTAGCATTGGGATCACATCTTAGCATCCTCCTTACCCCCTCATTCATTGGGTTTGCATTGGAAGAGATCACCAAGCATATTTGATTGTATCATACTTCGTATTTTATCATCTTTACTAACCAAAATACCAAAAATATGTCTTTGTATTTGTCTAACTCTTTTGTAGGTAGTGCACATGCTCACCTTTGATTCATCAAGCTCATATCTAGGGTTTAAGACCCTCAATGCAAGGAGCTCAATCAAGATTGGTTTAATATGGATCTAAGCATCATATATGAATCCCCATGGTCTTCACATGTTATTTTGATCGAGAAATCATCAAGAGTTTGGAAATTGGTTTGCCTTGGAAACCCTAATTTATTTGGGTATCTTGTGTAACTTCGCCAACAAGCTTCTTCACCAATTGATCAAATATTTCAAGGGATACTTCAAATTTAATCATCTTATGCATATATGATCCTCCATGAGTTCCAAAAGTCAATAGAAGATCAAGCTAACAAGTTGGTTCATGGTGGTTGACCAGAGGAATTCATCTGATCAAAATTGGGGTTCCCTAGATCCTATCTCCTACAATTTTTGTCATATGAAAATGATTACAAGAGAAAAGTTACTCTAAATGACATTAGAAACAAGTTTCATGTTTAGGTATAGAGATAGTTTTGCTTGGAAATTCATTTTTTTGGTGAAATATTATAGGTCATTTTGTCTAAACCCTAATCTGGAGGTCAACTTCCCAAGGCCATAACTTTCTCAATTTTTATGATATGAACAATTTCCAAGTTACACAATCAAATTAAAGGTGTCTACTTCAACTTGGATGTTTGTAGGAAGAGCAAATTCAACTTTTATATGCATGTTATATGAGGATATATTATAGGTTATTTTGGACCAATGCCATTGAACAAGTGATTTCCCCAACTTCAAAAATGCATAACTCCATCATATTAAATCCAAATGAGGTCAAATTTGTGACCATTTTGAAGGAATTTGAGAGAGATAGAACTTTGAGGAAGGATTCTTTTTCATTTGAAACTCACATAAAAAGTTAGCCAAGGTGGAATAAGTGAATATATGGCTTGACACTTATATGGCCGTGTCAGCCTACTGTTTCTCCTAACACGCCCATGGCAAGGCTAACACGGTTGGAGCTTCTACCTGACACGGCCCATGTCAGCTGACATGGGTGGCCGTGTCAGGCTACTGTTTTCCTTCCTTTTCTTCCATTGCCCTGACACGGCCCGTGTCAGGCCTCCTGTACTGGGGTTTTCTGGCTCCTTTGCATGCCGGAATCTCGCACTGTCTTGTTCTGAGTTCTCCGGTTCTTCTACCTGGATCTGTCGGACATAAACACAGCTATCCCACGCATAAAATCAAGATAAAAAAGGTAAAACATAACAAAGATTAAAAATGCGTAAATAAAATAACGGAAGTAAAATTAACTCAAAATGTACCATAAATGCTTGCATAGTGTGTCAAATGTCTCTGGTTTTTGTCGGATCAGTAATGAAAACTCAATATAAATGGTGACTGATCACAACCTCAAACTTAGCTCATTGCTTGTCCCAAGTAATGTTCCATTATCACTCCCCAGAATTCTTTATGCTTTCCACCACTGCTGAGATCATTCGCAAACGTCTTCCCTTTTTCTTTCACAAGTCTTGCCTATCCTCGTAAGTCATCATTCACACTTCCACTCCAAAGCACCGTTTCACCTGTCAGCTTATTCCACATTCTCACCAATTCTCTCGGGGTAAGCTGTTTACACTCATAATTCAAAGTATGCAATATCACTCACAAGTTTGAATAGTCTCTCTTTTCTCATCACTTACACATAACACACACACTTTTGGGGCTTTTGGGTTGTAGTTTGACTTGGTTTAGGGTATGGATTCAAAAAAGGGAAAATAAGGGGCTTTTGGTTCAGAGTCGATGTTACATCCTGTGTTGGTTTCTTTTATTTCCTAGGTTTTCTTTTCTTATTTCTTTACTTTCTTATTGTATACATGCGTTTCCGACGCCATGAGATTTGGTATGCAGAATGGTTCTTTCGACAAATGACGACATGGGATAAACGGTTTTGGTTGATAAGTGTTGTTCGACACTTCGACAAAATTGAAGCTTCGACATTTCGACAAGATATCTGCAGATGGAAAGGCACCTTTGACAGACATGGAGTATGTTGTAGTAGTTCGACAATTCGACAAAGTCTGGAGAGAGACGTCATTTCGACGTAAAGTGTAAATATTCAAATTCAGAGGAGTTGTGACGTTTGGCAGAAGACGCGTGGAAGCATCTGGCGAAAAGAAGAAAGTCATTTGTCACAGTTTTAGGATTTGGTCGTTAGTAACAGTTATGTTATTTGTATATAAATAGGGTAGTTGTTATCGAAAGAGGTGTGAAAAATTTACTTGTACAAAATTCCTGAAAATACTCAAAGTACCCGTGTGAGAGAAAAGAGTCATATTTGGAACATGTATGTGTAAACAAACACCAACTCCTTCAAAGTTTATTTTATAAAATTTAAAGTTCTTTACAAATTCCTTTTATGTTTTCCAGTCAATTATCTTTCTGCACTTTCTTTTCGACACTTTATATTTCGTTAGTTATTTTCTGCCATTCATCTTATCTTGTCAAATTTACGTCTGTTTAAACGTTTTAATCAACATCTTTCGACATAAAATATTTGGAGAACAAAAAATGAAAGATATGAAAGTTGTTCTAGATCTCTTCAAAGTTATTTAGATCTGCACATGTCCTAGGATTTGTGTGGTTGATCCTGCAAGTAACCCAATTCTACAAGTTTTGGTAAACCAGAGGTTGTTCGCCAAAATTCACAGCGAACAAATTGGCACGCCCAGTGGGACAGTGCAGAAATCTAGAAACTTAGATAATCGTTAGTCAAAGTTTGTTCTTCGTTGTATGAGACTGAGAAGCGGTAAATTAGCCGTATCCGACGTAGAAATACAAAAAAGAACAAGAGTAAGGAAAATGGCGAATCAGCCAAATAATCCAAATAATTCTAATCCAAATGAAGCCATCCCAGTATCCAACCCTGTCCCTTCGACAGGAGGCAATGTAGGATCAATCCCTGTGTCAGAGGCTGTACCTTCGTCAACAGGGTCAATGCCAGCGGTTTCAATATCGCAGAATGCGCCTAGTTCGTCCTTCAGGGCACAACAAATGCCCGTTGGGACACCCCCTCCTGTGGGAAACACTTCTAGGCCTTTTGTGACAAATTTCACCATGCCTCTGCCTGGTAGGGAACAACCATTTGGAATGCCAACTTCAGTAATGGCAAATCTACACAATTCCCCGGTAGTATATTCTGATTCTATGGCCAATATGTCTTCACCCTTACAAGGATCAGGATATGGCGGAAACATGAGTAGACTAAATCAACAACCACTTTACGTGTCGCCGATAACAAATAATTCTGCGCAGGTAATTAGACAACAAATGGACGAGAATAATCCTCCTGTCGAAAATAATTTAGCGGCCATGGTCGAAACGATAATGGCACAGAATGGGATGAACATGGGATTACAAAGGCCTAGTTATGCTTCCCCACTGTCAGAATACATTCTGCAAGAAGAACTGCCCCCAAGGTGGAAAGTTCCCAAGTTCACAAAGTTCTCAGGGGATACTAGCGAGTCCACCATAGAACACGTAGCACGTTATCTGATCGAAGCAGGGGAAATAGCCCGTAATGAAAATTTGAAAATAAAATATTTCCCTAGTTCCTTAACAAAAAACGCGTTTACTTGGTTTACATATTTGCCTGCAAACTCAGTATATACGTGGACCCAATTAGAAAGACTGTTCCATGAACAATTCTACATGGGACAAACAAAAATAAGTCTGAAAGAATTAGCCAGTGTTAAGAGAAAACACTCAGAACCAATAGATGATTATTTAAATAGGTTCAGATTGCTAAAGGCTAGATGTTTCACCCTGGTGCCAGAACATGAGTTGGTCCAAATGGCCGCAGGGGGACTAGATTATTCTATAAGGAAGAAACTAGATACCCAGTACCTGAGGGATATGGCACAATTAGCAGATAGAGTGAGACAGGTCGAAAGGTTAAGGGACGAAAAATTCAGAGCAAATAAGAATAAAAAAGAAAGGGTGGCCTACGTAGGGGTTCGCCAAGATGATGAGTACGACGAAAACGAACCAAGTAACTTCACGAACAAGAGATTGACCTAGCAAAACTAAAGCAAGGCCCACCTTATTCGTGCAAAGTGCTAACTCCGTCGAACGGAAACCCAGTCGAAACCAACGATAAGTTCCCCAAAAGGACTTATACGTTCGACATCACCAAATGCGACGAAATTTTTGATCTATTGGTTAAAGATGGTCAATTAATAAAACCTCCAGGCGCTAAAGAACCGCCTATGGAACAACAGAAAAAGAGAGGTTTTTGTAAATACCATAATTTTCTAGGCCATAAAACGTCTCGTTGTTTCCTTTTCAAGGATCTCGTTCAAAATGCTATCCGTGACGGAAGGCTAAAGTTTGGTGACAAACCGAAACAACAGATGAGGATCGATTCGAATCCCATGCAGCCAGTCGAAGCCCACTACGCTGAACCATCCATCATGAACATGGTGGAGATCGAAGTTGCTCCTGATGGCAATTTGGAAAGGGTGGAGGCTCCTGGAAGTTTCGACACAAACATCAACATGGTTGAGATTGCTGATGATCTCACAAGCCAGAACGAAGTTGAAGTTACTGAAGGCTTCGACAACCAGAAAAGGATGGAAACTACTGAAGGTTTCGACAAAAGGGACGGTGACGATACCGTCGAAGATGCGATGTTTCGACAAGAGGGAAATTAGGACCGCTTGGGACATCCAAGTGGAAAGTATGATTATCTTGTGAAGTACAATGCGCCGACAAGCTCTCAGATCGACATCAACACAATCCAACCAAGCGGTTGGGGAGATGTTTCTTCAGACAACAATGAAGAAACAGTTGAGGCAATTGAGCATTCCCCTAATACGAAAAAGAAGGTTACTGAAGACCTCATTATTGAAAACAAGGCTACTGAAGGCCTTGATCTTGATCAAACAAGGACAGGTGATGTCGCAAACTGCGTCAACACTATGGGGCCTTTCAGTGAAGAAGTCACAAAAATCAAAGCGGAATCCGTTAATGGTCCTTTGAAGCCCGTGGTCAATGGAATTCTGCGGAGGGTGATGGAAGACCCCAAAAGGAATTGGAACAAATGCTGTTGCAAACATGGTCCCAAGAACATATCTTGGTGCTGCCGCCCAGAGAAAGAGTTCGACCAAACACCAGAAGGCGTCGAAGGCGAAGAGGAGAGACTCATTAGAAATATGAACGAATTAAGCATCGCTGACGAACGAAATGTTGGGGTAAACATGGTGGAAATATTTCAGAAGGACCAGGCCGAAGTGGGCGAAGATCATCATAGAAAGGAGCACCAGATGCTGGTGTATCCTAAAGAGGAGGAAAATCTAATAGAATTCATCAAGAGGTGTCAAAGGATGAAAACCGAAGTAATGATGTGCCCACGCTGCAGTGCGATTTTCGACAGGAAGGCAGCAACCAACCTAGAGGCAGTGGATAAAGCCAAGAGGAAAGAGAATTGGGGAACAGTAAGATATGACCCAAGGAGAAGTGATCACCACCAGTGGAGGCATGGAGAAAGACGCCAGAACACCTATAAACCATCTGGCAAAGCAACGGATGACAAATGGGTTCAACCCATTAGAGAAGCCCAGGGGCAGAAAAAATGGGGAAAGTTTGAGGTTCAGAGAGGCGCTTCGACGGAAGGCAAGAAGGAAATGGAAAAGCACAAGCCAAGACCATATCCTTCAGAGAATTACAAAGGCAAAAACCCCATGTCCAGATCCCAATGGAGGAGATTCCAGAGACAGAAGAGGGCAGAAAAAGAGGCTGCAGAAACGAGCGTGAATGAAAAAGACACTGACAGCAAAGATAAAGTGGAGTCTAGTAACAGTCGTCAGATAAGGAGCAGAAAAGAGACCTCCCTCCAGATCAATCCTGGCAGCATTGTCGAACCCGTGACGTCGAAAGAGAAGATGCAGGAAGATGACGAAATAACTGACAACTTCGAATCTGACTCAGAATCATCCTTCAATGTGATCTGCAACATGGTCTCTGTTCTCCCTAGAGACTATGATAGAGTTATGGAGGTCGAAGACGAAGAAGACGAGATGGAAGAGGAAACAATGGAACACAGGCCCGTTTGCTACTACGTTATGAATAATGGATGCGTTGAAGAGCAGAACGCTTTCTTCGAAAGACCAGATGACTCCATGAAAGCGCATTTGAAGCCTTTGTTCATAAAAGGAAAGGTGGAGAATGTTGGTGTGAATAAGATACTGGTGGATGGGAGAGCAACAGTGAATTTGATGCCCCATTTCATGCTGAAGAAGATAGGGAAAGACGACTCAGACGCGAAACTCCACAACATGGTGCTGTCGAATTATGAAGGAAAAGTAGGAACCACCATGGGCGTTATCCAGGTGAATCTGACCGTTGGAACCATAACAAGGCCAACGATGTTTATGGTCATTGCTTCAAGGGAGAACTACAACCTACTGCTTGGAAGGGAGTGGATTCATGGCGTAGGAGCCGTACCCTCTTCAATGCATCAGCGAATAGCCATATGGAGGCCAGACGGGATCGTCGAAAACATTGAGGCTGATCAAAGCTACTTCATGACAGAGATAAACAATGTCAACAGTCAAAGCTTCGACAAGAACCTAGCTCACATACCTCCATGCAGTCCAGCCGAATTCGACTTAAAGGCGACAGACAATGCCTACTGCTCCATGTACCTTCATCCTACACATGGTTTCCAGTGGGATAAAGAAGTAATTGGCGAAACTTACATGTGGGGAACTACTCATATAGCGCCAACGGGATGGGGAAGCGAATTTGACGATGACGAGTAAACAATCAGCGCTCGAAAAGATTACGGCTTACATAGCCGAAAACACACTCAAAGAGGCTGAAGTAAAATACATGGCTGTCGAAGCCAGCAAAGAAAACTCCAACCAACAATGTCCCCAAAAAGACGTTGTAGAAGATCATGATAACAACCAAATGGGCGAATGGCAACACCAAAAGCTTGACGCCATTTATGACGACGAACCTCTAGGGTTCGAAAAAGACCCAGTGTCAACTAACGAGAAGATGGTGGCGCAGGATCCATTAGAAGAAATAAATTTAGGAGTGGGGGCATAGAATAGACCAACCTACATAAGCGCAAAAATGGACCCCCAGTTCAAGGTCGAAATAGTCAAGTTGCTGAAAGAGTTCAAAGACTGTTTCGCATGGGATTATGACGAGATGCCTGGTCTTGACAGAAGTTTGGTCGAAATGCAGTTGCCGATAATGGAAGAAAAGAAGCCAGTAAAGCAGACTCCGAGACGCTTCGCACCAGAAATCCTGTCGAAAATAAAAGAAGAGGTCGAAAGACTTCTAAAATGCAAGTTTATCCGCACAACCAGGTATGTCGAATGGATTGCAAATATTGTTCCAGTAATTAAGAAAAATGGCAAACTTAGGGTATGCATTGATTTTCGAGACTTAAACTCGGCTACCCCAAAGGATGAATATCATATGCCAGTGGCAGAAATGCTCATAGATTCTGCAGTCGGCCATGAGTACTTAAGTATGTTAGACGGATACTCTGGCTATAACCAAATTTTTATCGCTGAAGAAGATGTTCCTAAAACGGCTTTCCATTGTCCTGGAGCAATAGGAACGTAAGAATGGGTAGTAATGCCTTTTGGTTTAAAGAACGCTGGAGCAACTTACCAACGTGCTATGAATTCCAGTTTTCACGACTTTATTGAGACTTTCATGCAAGTGTATACTGACGATATTGTGATTAAGTCTGTTTCAGGGAAAAGTCATATAGATCATCTTCGACAATCCTTTGAAAGGATGAGGAAGTTTGGTTTGAAAATGAACCCACTAAAATGTGCTTTTGGTGTGCAGGCGGGTGATTTCTTAGGTTTTGTGGTCCACAAGAAGGGGATCGAAATAAATGAAAACAAAGCCAAAGCCATAATGGAGGCGAAAGCGCCATCAACCAAAAAGGGGTTGCAGTCTCTGCTAGGGAAAATCAACTTTCTCAGAAGATTCATCTCCAATCTCAGTGGGAAGACACAAGCTTTCTCTCCTCTACTTCGACTAAAGAAGGAAGACTTCGCATGGGAGCAAGAACAGCAAGCGGCCTTCGACAAAATCAAGGAATACCTGGCTAGTCCCCCAATCCTGATGTCTCCTTGCAGAAAAATAAGTATGAGATTGTACATTTCGGCATTAGACAAAACATTAGGAAGTATGTTGTGTCAAGAAGACGAGAATGGCGTCGAAAGAGCCATTTATTATCTCAGTAGAGTCCTGAACGATGCTGAAACTAGATATAGTATTATAGAAAAGCTATGTCTGTGTGTATACTTCTCTTGTTTGAAATTGAAGCATTATATAAAACCTGTTGATGTATATATTTCCTCCCATTTCGACGTAATAAAGTATATGTTATCTAAATCTATTTTACATAGTCGAATTGGAAAATGGGCTTTAGCATTAACAGAATACTCCTTGAAATATCTGCCTTTAAAAGCTGTGAAAGGACAAGTGGTCGCTGATTTCATAGCCGACCACTCTATAAACGAAGATGTGGAATATGTCGAATTAGAACCTTGGAAACTGTATTTCGACGGTTCCAGTCATAAAAATGGAATTGGCGTTGGGATGTTGATTATTTCTTCTGACAGAATTCCAACAAAATTCAAGTACAAAGTTGAAAGTCTGTGTTCAAATAATGAAGCAGAATATGAAGCTTTGATCGCTGGACTTGAAAACTTGTTGAACTTGGGGGCAACAAGAGTCGAAATAATGGGCGACTCCGAACTGGTGATAAAGCAGTTGACTAAAGAGTATAAATGCGTGAAAGAAAATTTAATCATGTACTTTGTAATAGCCAATAGACTTCTCAAGGAGTTCGACAGTGTGGTATTCAGACACATTCCCAGGTTGGAGAATCAAGAAGCGAACGATCTTGCTCAACTAGCATCTGGATATAAAGTATCGAAGGAAAAGTTAGACGAAGCCATTGAAGTCAGAGGAAGAGTCGTATCCACCAAGTTGTCTCCATCAGATCTAGAGTCAATAAGATTAGGATACGGTGACGAAGAAAACTTTGAGATATTCAACATAGATGATTCCGGAATTTCAGACTGGAGAAAGCCTATCAAGAATTATCTACAAGACCCAAATCAGAAAGCAGAAAGAAAGATAAAATACAGAGCTTTGAGTTATGTACTTTTGGGAAATGAATTGTTCAAAAAGACTGCAGAAGGAGTCTTGTTGAAATGCTTAGGTGAAGACGAAGCCTACATAGCCTTGTCAAATGTACACAGTGGAGCGTGTGGCGCACACCAAGCAGGTCACAAAATGAAGTGGTTATTATTTCGACAAAGAATGTATTGGCCAACAATGCTGAAGGACTGTGTCGAATTTGCAAAAGGATGTCAGGAGTGTCAAGTATATGCGGGCATACCTCATGTTCCTGCAAGTGAGCTGCATTCAATCATAAAGCCCCGGCGATTTAGAGGATGGGCTTTAGACTTGATTGGGAAAATTCGACCAGCCTCTTCAAAAGGAAAAAGGTACATTTTGGTTGGGATAGACTATTTCACTAAATGGATTGAAGCTATACCATTTGGTAAATATGGATCAAGAAGCAGTCATAGACTTCATCCAAAAATACATAATTTACAAATTTGGGATACCTGAAACAATAACAACAGATCAAGGATCTGTGCTCACTGGTAAAAACATGCAGAAATTTGCACAAGAAATAGGTCTTAAACTCCTTACTTCGACACCTTACTATGCTCAAGCCAATGGGCAGGTTGAAGCAGCCAACAAGGTAGTGATAAATTTGATCAAGAAGCATGTAGGGAAAAAACCTAGTGTCGCATTACGCGAAAAACCGGCGGGAAAACGAAACAACAGAGCCGCCACCGTGCGTTATTTATCCCAAAGGAGGGAAAGGAAACGCTCGATGTAAACATGGAAAAGACATGGTCTCGCGACCAGAGAAAGATGGGATCGGGAGTCGGTTATGCGAAGGGAAGGTATTAGCACCCCTACGCATCCGTCGTACTCGACGGGATCCACGCTCGAAAAGAATAGAAAGAAGGTTGCTAAAATTGCTCAAACACTGCGCAAGGCTGGAAGGAAACACAGAAAGGACGGAAGAAGAGAACTCGGAAGGATATCGCATCCTGGGCCTACGTAGTCTGTCAGACACAGACATCAGAGTCGACGTAGTTCGGGACAGGGGAAACGTGCTCGCTAGGATGTCACATCCTATGCATACGTATCTTCTCTGACCAGAGAAGAATCAGAGCACTCGTAGCTCGGCTAACGCACGCCAAACAGAACGCAAACAGGAAACCGACTGCCAATCGCTGGACTTACGTCAGACTCCACACAAACAGGCAAACATGGAAACTGAAGGCCAATCGCTGGACTTACATCAGACTCCGAACCAACAAACACACACAGGAAACCAACTGCCAATCGCTGGACTTACGTAAGACTCCAACAAGCAAACAAGACACAGGAAACCAACTGCCAATCGCTGGACTTACGTCAGACTCCAACAAGCAAACAAGACACAGGAAACCAACTGCCAATCGTTGGACTTACGTCAGACTCCAAACACACACAAAGGGGGTTGAAAAAGAAAAAGGGCGCCCGGAGAGATCAGCTCATCTCCTGCCTACGTACCTCATCTGGTATGAGGATCAGGGCGACGTAGTTCCCCTTAACAGGGAAAGAATTCCTAACCTACCCAGAGACAAGGGAAGATAACAAGCTACTAGGGAGACTACGACTCGAGCCTAGAAGTTGTCATGCATACGATCCCTATGTTGAGGTTTCTATCCTAACTTTCACAGGAAGCAAGCTATCCTAAACAACACATCATCAAACATAATCACAAGAGCAAGCACACACACTATATGCAAACAATTGGCTCACACAAGGCTAGGCTTTAGTCAAGGGGTCATGTCAACCTCGACAAACAAGCTAACTGGAATGGGGTGTGGTTAGCTCTTAAACCTAACATTGAGAGTTAGGGTGAAGCAGATGAAATGGGAAGTGAGGATAAGACCTCACAACTCTTATCCCTGGCCTAGGAGAGCTTGAATCAAATAGAAAGTGTGGGAGTCCAGAATGTGGGACTCTTCTCCACATGACTGACACAACAAGATCTTGGGTTCTTATTCACAATGCATCAACACATGGTGTGTGAGCAAAGTGAATGACACACTAAGTAGCAGGGGATGGATTACACATCCCTTTTATCTGCCAATTGCCTCCTAAGAGGACTTTACCTGCTTGGCACAAAATTAAACATCCACAAGCATTGCCTCTTAAGGAGGGCTTCAGACAGGTGCCTACCAATAACAGTAGGTCTTCCAGACTACATGAAGATCAAGGAATTATACCTCAGTGGTATGCAAACCACAAGCAATGCCAAGCCAGTTCAAATGAACTTAAAGCAACTTAGGTACCTGTGGAAACAGCTAAACCAATCAGTACACAATTCAGACCAACAGTCAACAGTCAATATCAAACAGACAACAAGTCATCATCAGACAACAATGAGTAATCCACAAGGCAAACACAAATGAATTATCCTCAACCTACAAAACACACAAAGGTTAGCAAATAACAACAAATGACCAAGCTTAAATGAAGGAGCCACTCCAATCATGGAAATGTAGACTTGAACCTGAAATTCACAACCCAAATGGTAAGTCCAAACCACTAGGTCAAAGCCTAGGGTCAAAAGAGGATCAAAAATCCAAAATAGAACTTCAAACTCAACATGGATCATATTTAATCCATCAAGAGCAAGTCCAAAAAAGGACCAAAGCAAAATCATCATGCAAGTTCATGTAATAGGCATGTGAAGTTAATGACCAATTCAAGGCATACAAATGGACAATGAGATTCAAAATTCCAAATCAAATCAGAAATGGTTCAAATAATTCTGGAAAAAATCATGATCATTCAACACACCCAAAACATCCATCATACAAAAAATCAGAAGCATTAGAGGTCATTTGACATAGAAATCAAATTGCACAAGTTGAACAACGAAAGGTGTGACACAAATTGTCACACCATGCAAACACAAGCATAAAACATAAATGGAGCATGGGAAAAATGTCAAACTAAAGCCAAAATGTCCATCAATGTGTCTAGAATCAGCATGTAAAATTTCAAGTTCATTGGATTAAAATCAAGCATTTCACAAAAGGAAAGAGTAAGGCAAGGTCACAAATGGATACATGATCACATGACCTAGCACCAAATAAAATCCAGCCATGCACAATTTTCCAATTCATGATCATAAAAAACTAGACATAACAAGGAGCATTTTGCAAAAAATTGGGATTGAATTGGATGATTTTTCAATTTGTTATGATTTTATGAAGTTTGGAAAAAATTTGAAGTTAAAACATGAACAAGCATGGCAAAAGGAGGGAAAATGTGAAAATGATAAGGCAATTTGAATATTTGCACGCGCTGGGACTCGAACCTGGTCCGAATTTGAAAATGCGCGCCTAAGTGAAACGGTGTCGTTTCACTGAAAACCCTAAGCCTGGCAAACATTTCCAGAATTCGTAGCTAATGATGAACGTCCGTAGCTAATTCCCCAGATTTCGTAGCTAATCTGGAAAAACTCAAGATCTTCATCTTCTTCCTCTTGAAGACGATGAACTTCAAGAACAAATTTCCAGATTTCCAGAAAACTCTCAGAATCCAACAATATTTATACCATTCGAATCCTTGTCTCATGCACATCAAAGATCAAGCAACAAATCATGCTAAAACATCATAACAAGCTTGAATCGAAGAAAATAAAAATTGACATCAAAACTTCAAACACACATAACTTCATGAATAATGCACCATTTCACTTGATTTTTTGCTCAGAATCATCACCAACACAAGATCTACACAAATATAACAATGAATTTAAGAATTAGTGAGATCGAAAATTGACCTCTTGAAGAACAGCAAGCTGGAAACGTGTGCTACAAGGCTCAACAATGGTCCAAATCTCTTCTACAATGCTTGTTGAGATGATTGATGGTGAGATTGAAGCTCAAACACGTTTGAATCCAGTTGAATTTGCAAACTCCATTGAACCTTCAAGCTTCAAGTGTGGTCAAAACTGGCACGAATTCCTCTAAATTCACGTTCAAATTCACTCAAAACCTTACAAGAAACCAGAATTGTGCAAGGAAATGGAAGTTTATGTGAAGAATTTGGAAAATACTTTTGAGAGAAAAATTTGATCAATTCAAGATTCAGATCTGAAAATGTATGTTAATCCCAAATGCAGTTGTGATTATCATTATATATGCTTGGTTAATCATCCTGAAAGCAAGCTTAAGCCAAAACTAAATGGGATTAGCAAGTTACAAGGTGTGTGCACAAATTGTGTTTTCCCCTCATGCATGAAATGCATGCGTGAACAGTGCATTATGCTGACCCAAATCCACTTAAAAAAGGCCCATGCACACTTTGGAATTGGTATTTCATGCATATGATCACCCAAATTGATTTTATTAATTTTCCTTCAAAAAACTTCATGAATGAGCATATGATCATGCAAAGGAATTTCATGCCATGTAATGCGATATTTGGAAAGTGCATGTCATGAGGAACAAAAATGCAAAAAGAACCACCAAAATTGGAGCCTTGGTTCAAAAGATATGGCCATTTGAATTTTTAAGCACACTTTGCAATGATTTGATCATAACTCCTTAACCATTCACCATAAATCCATGATCTTGAACTTTTTGGAAATGGGAGAGAAAGATCTTCAACTTTCATGTTGGACAAAATTTCATTTGAAGCTTCTTTGATGTTGGAAAGTTGAGTTGAAGTTGGTCCAAAAACTTGCTATTTTCGGAAACTTTCAAATTACAGGTCATTTTCCATTTTTGGAAACTTTTGATTTGGCTTCAAAATCTTCAAGGTAGATGTTTGACATGTTGAATAACCCTCTTTTGGGACATGAATGAAGTGTCTCAATCCATTTCTCCATCTCCTAGCCCTCAGTTGACTTGCAGTTGACTTTTATGGGCCTCAGATGACTTGGTCATGCACTTGTGGACTTTGAACCTTCAACACTTGGCCAAGTTGCTTCAAAATGATCCTTGGGTCATGTAAGCTCATTGGAACCACCATAGGGCTTTCATCTCATGGAAAATGCTCTTGCTCTCTTGCACAGTTGAATCTCCTGACCAGTTTTGACTAATGAAATGCAACATGCTATGCAATGCTAATGACCTAAAAATGAAATGTATGTACAAATGGGAGGTGCAAATTTGAGGTGCTACAGCTGCCCCTATTCAATTAACTGGGAACCTGAACGGATGAGAGCAACGGCTGTCAGACCTTCAAGGTACACAGGGATTGAATACCAAAGAACCGGAAAATTTGCAATCTGTGGGGGATAAAGTAAATAAAAGCAAGGCCATTTACCGATGGCGGATGCTCAATAAAACCTTTGGAAAGTCAGGTCATTTACCGATGGCGGCTTTATTAGAAACTTGATATTTACCGATATCAACGTCAGCGAGGCCATTTACCGATGGCGGCTGGGAAACAACATCCAAAGGAAGCGGGACCATTTACCGATGGTGGCTTCAACTGGGATCTGATACTAAAAGGAAGCAAGACCATTTACCGATGGTGGCTTCAAAACAACCTTTGATATTTACCGATATCGAAGTCAGCAAGACCATTTACCGATGGCGGCTGGAAAACAAATGTCACATAAAGCTAGGCCATTTACCGATGGCGGCTGAACTGGGCATTCGATATTTACCGATATCGAAGAAAGCGAGGCCATTTACCGATGGCGGCTTGGGAATAGTCGACTTGATATGCAACTGATATTAAGGAAAACGGTACCATTTACCGATGGCAAACTCCAACTGGGGAGGAAAAAGATATTTTCAACTGGAAACAGACAAAACGCTTACCAACGACTCTACTGGGGATTTGATAGAGAAATACTTCACAACCCGGCATTTACCGATGACTGGGAAAAACTCAATGTTTACCGACATCGAAAGATGATGTTTACCGACACCAAAAAAGGGATGACCAGACATTTACCGATGACTGGAAAAAATATATACAACCAGACATTTACCGATGACTGGGATGAGACTCGATGTTTACCGACATCGAAAGATGATGTTTAGAAATGAAACAAGACCAGACATTTACCGATGACTGGGATGAGACTCGATGTTTACCGACATCGAAAGATGATGTTTAGAAATGAAACAAGACCAGACATTTACCGATGACTGGGATGAGACTCGATGTTTACCGACATCGAAAGATGATGTTTACCGATACCGAAAAAAGAACACACACGGGTGTTGATGCGACACTTACCGGTATCACAATGATGACATCTTCATTTGTCAAGACAGGGCAGACACCTGCCAGGGACTACGCTGGGGGAGTCAATCAAACTTTCCTTTCACGGACAAGTGAGGAGATAAACCTCTCTGGGGATTATTAGTCCTGAATGCTGTCAGGAACAACTGTTGCAAATGTTTCATACAGATGTTGAAATATGATCCGCCTCTGCTGGGGATTCGATCCAATCTGGTGTAACATATGCATGCATATGTTTGAGTTTTTATGGCGTAATGCTCCATATTAAATGGAAATGCTACGCAATTTGAAGATGCAAATGATGATTACTACATGCAAAATGCAAATGGAGGAGAACTCCTGCTGGGAAAGCACACGATCGCTTCCGAGCGAACAACTCTGATTTGATCCTCCAACTCTGTGGGGAGACGCACTGCTGGGAGTGCTTTGCTGATCTGACACTCTGGGAACTGTCGCATTACGCGAAAAACCGGCGGGAAACAAGAACAACAGAGCCGCCACCGTGCGTTATTTATCCCAAAAGAGGGAAAGGAAACGCTCAGAGTAAACCTGGAAAAAGCATTGTCTCGCGACCAAAGAGAATGGGATCGGGAGTCGGTTATGCGAAGGGAAGGTATTAGCACCCCTACGCATCCGTCGTACTCGACGGGATCCACGCACAAAAGGAAGGGAAATAGGTTGCTAAAACATTGCTCACAAACATCTACACAGGCTGAAAGAGACACAAGGAAACAAACAAGACTGACTCGGCAGGATATCGCATCCTGGGCCTACTTAGTCTATCTAGCATAGACGTCAAAGTCTAAGTAGTTCGGACTGGGGAAACGACACATGCTCGCTAGGATATCGCATCCTATGCATACGTATCTTCTTGGACGAAGAAGAATCAGAGCATTCGTAGCTCGGCTGACACACACACAAACAAACACAGGCAAAGGCAAACGTGGAGCCCGAATGCCAATCACTGGACTTACATCAACATCCGAACCAAAACACACACAAAAAGGCAAACGTGGAGCCCGAATGCCAATCACTGGACTTATATCAGCATCCGAACCAAAACACACACAAGGGGGTTGAAACACAAAGGTTGAAAAAGAAAAAGGGCGCCCAGAGAGATCAACTCATCTCCTGCCTACGTACCTCATCTGGTATGAGGATCAGGGCGACGTAGTTCCCCTACGCAGGGATACAGGACTAGCTTAACCAGATAACAGAGGGAGACACAACTAGGGAGACTACGACTCGAGCCTAGATGTTATCATGCAAATTCATCCCTAAGTTATGGTTTCTAGCTAACTTGCACAGGAAGCAAGCCTATCCTAAACATGACTTGCACAAGAAGCAAGCCAAACAAAACCTATCTTGCACAGGAAGCAAGCTAAAGCAAACACACAAGCACAAATAACATGCACTATATGCAATCAATGGGCTCAATCAAGGTTAGGTTTTAGTCGAGGGGTCATATCAACCTCAACAAACAAACCACTGTAACTGGGTAGTGTTAGCTCTTAACCCTAACATTGAGAGTTAGGGTGAAGCTGATGAAAGGTGAGTGAAGATGAGACTTCACAGCTCTTATCCCTGGCCTGGGAGAGCTTAAGACAAGAATGTGTGGGTTCAGAAAGTGGGAACCCTTCTACACATTTGACACTGACTCAACTGTACAACTGTACAAGATCTTGGGTTAGTATCTGCAATGCATCAACACAGTGGTGTGAGCAAAGCAGATGACACACAGAATAGCAGGGGATGGATTGCACATCCCTTGTATCTGCCAATGCCTCTTCACTTAGGAGGTCTTTGAATATGTGCAAGGACAAAAGTAAACAGTCACAAACATTGCCTCTTAAGGAGGACTTCAGACAGGTGCCTGGCCAAGTAACAGGCCAGGTCTTCCAGACTACATGAAGTAAGGAAGTTATACCTCAATGCAAATTGCTATCAAGCAAAGCAAAGCAAAGTTCTCAAAGAACTAATAGCAACTAAAGTACCTGAAATCAGTCAAGCACAATTAGTATACCAGACACAGTTAAAACAAACAGCATAAGCCAACAGACAATACAGTCAAGCATATGTGCAAAGCACAAGCTCATAACAAGTGAGCTAAGCAACCTACAAAACAAACAAGTTAGTTCATGATAAACAATCAAATTCATTCAACTTGTATTGATCTCTTTGAAGCCTTTGTTGCTTAACCTGAAAAACCAAGCTTAAACATGAGTAACAAGACCACTAGGACCAGCCTAGGGTCAAAAGGAGATAACAAATTTAAAACAGCAAGTGACAAGTGTCCAAAGTCAAGATAAATCAATCAAGAAACAAACCCAAGTGGTTTCACATTCACATCATTCATCATTATCATTTCACAAGCAAATTAGGTCAAAGCATGGCATATAGAACCTCAAAGAAGTCAACAGAATGTCTCAACTCAACTTCAATTACAAACATTTCAATAAATCCTCAAATAAATCATGATTAAATATCATCCACAACATGATAGGCATACCAAATTTCAGCTCATTTGGATCAAAGGAAGTAGGTCAATGAAAATCAGAAATTCAAAGCAAGTTCAAGCATACTCATACAAAGCATCAAAACATACACCAACTTCAATTAATCATAAAACAGAAACAACACATGATAAATGAATGGGACTAAAACCATGATAAACTTTAAGATGTCTACAATCCACATGTCAAATTTCAAGTCCATCCAATTAAGCATTAGAATTTCACAAATCATATGGCATCATGTGTCACAAAAGTCAACAATTATGTCAAATAGGGGAGAAATTGTCAATAAAATAGGAAATGCATTCAACAATTCCAGAAAAATTCATACACATTCTCAACATGCACAAGTGTCTTCATGCAAAAATCCAGACCATTTTGAGTTCATTAAGCATGGTAATTAAAATCATGAAGTTGGACATGCATGGTGTGACACAAATTGTCACACCCCTATTCAAAAAATCATATCTCCACAACCAGCAATGATAAAATTACAAACTCTACACCATAATCACCATGAACATGTCTAGTTTAAGCACAAAAAATTTGAGAATCATTGGATAATGTATCATCATTTCACAAGCAATTTGGCAAGGCATACACAAAATGGACAACATGAACAAACCCTAGCACATTTTAAAATCCACACGTGCAAAAAATCTGGAAAAATCATCATAAAAAACTAGAGATCAAGGGAAGCAATCCACAAAAAATCCCACCAAGATTGGATTAAAATTGAAGAACTTATGATTTTTCTAAGTTGCCATGCCAAAATGAAATAAATAATGAAAAAGCAATTGAATTAATTAAAATAAAAAACCGGGAATGGCATAATTGTAATATTGTGACTCACTAAGTGAAACACTGCGTTTCACTTAGTGAGGTGGCGTCCTCTGATACGCTTCATGGCAATGAAATAGTGCAAACATGCAAAACAGAAAATCTCAGCAGCCAAAACACGACCTGTTTAAGACATTTTAGGGTTTCGAGCTACAGTGACATGTTCATCATCGTGATGAACAAATTTCCCAGATCTTGGGAGTGAGTATAGCATTCGAACCATCTAAGCACGCACATCACAAATCCAACCTTAGTTTTTATTAATTCGAACTAACAACAAAGAAATAAGCAATAACACATTTGGCCAACAAACTTAAATTCCATGTTTCTTCCTTAATACTCAACCGTTTCCCTCGATTCAAAGCTCAATACATTCATGGCACAAAGATCTACAAGAAGCATAGCACGATTTGGACAAAGATGTGATTCGAATTTTTACCTTGCTTGAAGAACAGTGATGATTTGTGGTTTTGTGGCCGTGGAAAGCTAAAACAGATGCGCATGGAGGTTGGTATTGATGAATGGACAATGGATTTGGAGCTCAGCTGCCTTGATTTAGCTCAAAATTTGAACTGCCATGAGAGAAAGCTTAATGGAACAGTAATGATCTTGGCCTTACAGTCGTGATTTGATGGCAATGGCTTCACAAATGTTGGTGAATGATGGCACGATGGACAATAGCAAGGGTTCTTTGAAGATTTTCAGAAAAAAAAACCAAGTGAAGAATATAGTGTTCTTGAGAGAAAATGAATTTTGATCTGGTTTGTGTGTTGTGGCTAGGGTTTTCAGACTGAAAATGTGCACTATATACTCTGATTAGTAATGCTTAAGTGTGGTTAGTGTAATGGTAATTGGTTTTAGCTTAAATGAAGTATTTTGCCAATTTGCTAAAAACCAACCAAAAATGCATGGGGTGCATGTTAATGCACGAAAATGGGCTTAGGCATACCCCAAATATGATTTCTGAACAATTGCAAATGGTAAAAAGCATTGGAAATGTTTAATTTGAAAGCTCATTTTTTCACCTCTCTCTTTTTAATTCATGCCACTTGAAAAAGGCCATTTTGCTTGGATGATTTTTGGTAAATTGTGATGAAGGATTTGGATAGAGCATATCAAATGTGACTTGTAGCAAAAAACCTCACTCAATTTGGCCAAATGGTTTGGAAGATATGCCACTTTGAAGTTCAAAAACTTTTGAGAATGATTTGATCATAACTTTCCAACCATAAATGATAAATGAGTGTTCTTGGACTTTTTGGAAAGGTGAGAGCAAGATCTTCAACTTTCATGTTGGACAAAATTTAATTTGAAGCTTGTATGATGATGTAAATTTGAGGAGAAAAACTTTCTATTTTTGGCAATTCCCAATTACAGGTCAACTTACCATTTTAGGAAACTTCTTGTCTGACTTTATTTTCTCCAATCTTGATCTTTGAAATGACAAATGAGACTTGTATGGACATGAATGAACCCTTTCAAACCATCTCCCACCTTCAAATCCATAAAATCAAGCACAGTTGACCATAGTTGACCATAGTTGACTTTCTAGGGCTTCTGATGGACTGAACAATGACTGATGACTTCTGAGCACCCAATCCTTGACCAAATCACTTCAAAAGGACCCCTAGGTCATGTGAACATGTTGGACCAACCCTAGGTCCTTGTCTCAATGGAAATTGCACTTGCTTGCTTGATTGACTGGTTTGACCTAATTTGTCAGAGGACTTGCACTTGGGCAAAGGACTTGCACTTGGGCAAAGGACAATGCAATGCTATGCTATGGACTATGTTATGTTAATGACCTAATATGAGAATGTATGTACAAAAGGTAGGTGCAAATTTCAGGTGCTACAGCTGCCCCTATTCAATCAACTGGGAACCCGAACGGATGAGAGCAACGGCTGTCAGACTTTCAGGGTACACAGGGATTGAATACCAAAGAACCGTAGAAATTTGCACTCTGCTGGATATGATACAAGAAAAACCAAGTCATTTACTAATGACGGCTGCACGACAACTTCAGGCAAGCAAAACCATTTACCGATGGCTAGATACTGGAAACTTGATATTTACCGATATCAATTTCAGCGAGACCATTTACCGATGGCTGCTGGGAAACATCTTGATATTAAAAGGAAGCAAGACCATTTACCGATGGTGGCTTTCAAAGAAACTTGACATTTACCGATATCAACTTCAACAAAACCATTTACCGATGGCTGCTCTACATGGAACTCGATATTTACCGATATCGAAGAAAACAGGGCCATTTACCGATGGCGGATAAAACTGGGAACTCGATATTTACCGATATCGAAGCAAACGGGACCATTTACCGATGGTGTCTACTTGGGGGGAAAAGATATATTTGTAATGGAATCAGACAAGACGTTTACTGACGACTCTTGGGGATCTTGGTTTTATCAACAAGAAAATAACGCACGACCAGACATTTACCGATGACTGAGATGAGACTCGATGTTTACCGACATCGAAAGATGATGTTTACCGACATCCAAAAAAACGACCAGACATTTACCGATGACTGGGGAAATACTCGACCAGACGTCAACGGACGAACGGGAGAGGCTCGACGTTTATCGACACCAACGGAGAGGTGAACACTTCACTGGGGAAGGAAAAACAAAACTGCCACCAGAAACCAGACAGGACGTTTACCGACGACTCTACTGGGGATCTATAGCTGGGGATTATCAGGCATTTACCGATGACTGGAAAAACTCGACGTTGACCGACATCGAAAGATGATGTTTACCGACATCAAACAAAGGTGACCAGACATTTACCGATGACTGGAATGAGACTCGATGTTTACCGACATCGAAAGATGATGTTTACCGACATCCGAAAAATGACCAGACATTTACCGATGACTGGGGTGGGACTCGATGTTTACCGACATCGAAAGATGATGTTTACCGACATCCAAAAAATGACCAGACATTTACCGATGACTGGGGTGGGACTCGATGTTTACCGACATCGAAAGATGATGTTTACCGACATCCAAAAAATGACCAGACATTTACCGATGACTGGGGTGGGACTCGATGTTTACCGACACCGAAACAATGGTGTTTACCGACACCAAACAAAGAACACACGCGGGTGCTGAAATGACACCTACCGGTATCACAAGAATGACATCTTAAGTACGTCAAGGCAAGGCTGACCACTTGCTGAGGATCTTACTGGGGAGAAGCAAGCTTTCCATTCGCGGACGGGTGAGGAAATAAACCTCTGTGGGGATATCAATCCTGAATGTTGTCAGGAGCAACTGTAGCAAACGTGCTGTACCGATGTTGAACAAAATGATCCGCCTCTGCTGGGGATTCAGTCTGATAGGTTAACACATGAATGCATATGTTTGAATTTTTCTATGGCGTAATGCTCCATATGGAATGGGAATGCTACGCAGTTTGATGATGCAATGATCACTATATGCAAAATGCAAAGGATGAACAACCCGCCGGGGAACACGCAGGACGACTGCGCCGAGACACCATCAATACAAATCCACTGGGGGACAACAAAGCAACTCGCCGGGGATTAATAAAGTGACTCGCTAGGGACAAACAGGCGACTTCACTAGGGAGAGCCCAACCAATCCACAAGTAGGATAAACTCTGCTCTGGGAAATAACTGCTGGGGAACGCTCACAAATGACGACCTGCAAAACAGAACAACCAATGCCCCCAGGGGATACATGGACAAGATACGCTCAAGTGTCCTCAACATTCAAAATGATTTTCAAATGTTTTATCTTTATGCAAGTGATTGCTCAGCCTTCATGTTTTTATATGCAATGTTTATCAAAAATTCGGACGTTTTTGCAAACAAAACAGTAAAAATAAAAACAAAGAGCTATTTATCTGAATAACGACTTTTATTGATTGAAAATGTGCCTGAAAAGGCAAATACATTGGGAAGCAATTCCTAGGAAGAGGTAATTGCACAAAAAAGGAAAATAAACTATCCTAATGGCAATGTGAACACGGCATCCACTGTTTCCCAACTCTGTTATAACTCATAGATCATCAATTTTTTTTTTCATTTTTCCTTGCATTCTGAGAAGACTGACTGGACCGATCACATCTTTCGAGATGGCAGATAATGAAGCGCGATGAAGTACAGATAACTCAGACTGTAGTCTTCGCTTTAATCCCTCTTTTGGCTGGATCGCCCTTTCGGGTTTTCAATCCACCGGGATACCCATTTTTGCCTAAGCCGCCCTTGCGGGTGTTCGACTTACCGGGTGTACAAATTCTTTTCATTTTATCCCTAATTTTTGCCCGAACCTTTTCTTTCTCTTTTTTTTTTGGTTCGCCGGGATGCCCTTTTTTGCCTGGACTCTTTTATTCTTTTTGTCCAGCGGGTCAATTTATGCAAAGTATTTTTTGACTACATCTGAGTTAACAGGGGACGGAAAATCTTCACCATCCATAGTTGTAAGCATCAAGGCTCCACCGGAGAAGACCTTCTTCACAACATATGGACCTTCATAATTAGGAGTCCACTTGTCCCTGTTATCTGTACCGGGAGGAAGGATCCTCTTCAAAACTAGATCACTAGTTTGATAGCTCCGAGGACACACTTTCTGATCAAAGGCTCTTTTCATCCTTCTCTGATACAACTGCCCATGGCACACAGCTGCTAGCCGTCTCTCTTCGCTAAGGCTCAACTCGTTAAACCTTGTCCGAATCCACTCGGCTTCGTCCAGCTTGACATCCAACAATACCCTCAGAGAAGGGATCTCCACTTCAACTGGTAGGACCGCTTCCATACCATACACAAGGGAGTACGGGGTTGCCCCGGTCGACGTACGCACTGAAGTACGGTACCCATGCAAAGCGAAAGGCAGCATCTCATGCCAATCCTTGTACGTAACGACCATCTTTTGCACAATCTTCTTGATATTCTTATTAGCCGCCTCTACAGCACCATTCATCTTTGGTCTGTAAGGAGAAGAATTGTGATGTTCGATCTTGAAATCTCTGCAAAGCTCTTTCATCATCTTGTTGTTGAGATTCGAACCATTATCAGTGATGATTCTCTCGGGAACTCCATAACGACAGATGATTTCTTTCTTGATGAACCGGGCAACCACTTGTTTGGTGACACTAGCATAAGAAGCTGCTTCTACCCATTTGGTGAAGTAGTCAATCGCAACCAGGATGAAGCGATGTCCATTCGAATCAGTAGGCTCGATCTTCCCAATCATATCAATGCCCCACATGGCAAACGGCCAAGGCGAGTTCGTGACATTCAACGGGCTTGGTGGTACATGCACCTTATCAGCATAGATCTGGCATTTATGGCACTTCCGAGCATACTTGAAGCAATCGGATTCCATAGTCATCCAGTAATAACCGGCTCTCAACAGTTTCTTCGACATTGCATGACCACCAGCATGCGTACCAAACGAACCTTCGTGCACTTCTTGCATCAACATGTCTGCTTCGTGTCTATCCACGCATCTGAGCAAGACCATGTCAAAGTTCCTCTTATACAACACATCATCCTGATTCAAGTAAAAGCTTCCAGCTAGCCTTCTCAGGGTCTTCTTATCATTCTTCGACGCGCCTTCAGGATACTCCTGAGTCTTGAGGAAGTTCTTGATGTCATAGTACCACGGCTTCTCATTAATCGCAACAGACTCGGCTGCAAACACATACGCAGGCCTCTCGAGTCGATTCACCGCAACGTGTGGCACATGATTCCACCAATGAACTTTGATCATGGACGATAAAGTAGCCAAGGCATCAGCCATCTGATTCTCATCCCGGGGGACATGATACAACTTCACCTTCTTGAAAAACGTCAGTATTCTTCTGGTGTAATCTCTATACGGAATCAGATGCGGCTGGTTTGTATTCTAATCTCCGTTGACCTGATTGATCACTAGAGCGGAATCTCCATAAATGTCAAGCGTCTTGATTCTAAGGTCGATGGCTTCTTCTATCCCCATGATACAGGCCTCATACTCAGCTTCATTGTTGGTGACATCGAAAGTCAATCTGGCAGAGAAAGGTATATGAGCCCCTTTAGGATTAATGAGCACTGCCCCAACACCATTACCGTTCATATTCACAGCCCCATCAAACATCAGTGTCCACTTGTCATCAGGATCCGGTCCTTCCTCGACAAGCGGTTCTTCGCAATCTTTCGTCTTGAGATACATGATGTCCTCATCAGGGAATTCAAACATCATCGGCTGATAATCAACAATTGGTTGCTCGGCAAGGTAGTCTGACAGAATACTACCTTTAATGGCCTTCTGTGACGTGTACTGAATGTCATATTCTGTTAAAATCATCTGCCAACGGGCAACACGTCCTGTGAGAGCCGGCTTCTCAAAGATGTACTTTACTGGATCCATCTTAGAAATCAATAAGGTAGTATGGTTCAACATATACTGCCTCAGTTGGCGAGCAGCCCAGGCCAAAGCACAGCAAGTTTTCTCGAGCAGTGAATATCTTGTTTCACAGTCGGTAAACTTTTTGCTAAGGTAGTATATGGCATGCTCTTTTCGACCAGACTCGTCATGCTGTCCCAATACACACCCCATCGAGTTCTCGGTTACTGACAGGTACATTATCAGTGGTCTCCCTGGAACTGGAGGAATCAGGATTGGAGGTTTCTGTAAATACTCTTTTATCTTGTCAAAAGCCTTCTGACAGTCATCATTCCACTTGATTGCCTGATTCTTTCTGAGCAATTTGAAAATTGGTTCGCACGTGGCAGTAAGGTGAGATATGAACCTTGCAATGTAGTTCAACCTCCCTAAAAACCCACGGACTTGCTTTTCCGTTTTCGGTTCAGGCATCTCTTGAATAGCTTTGACTTTAGTTGGATCAACCTCAATCCCTTTCTCACTGACAATGAAGCCTAACAGCTTCCCGGATCGCACACCAAACGTACACTTGTTTGGATTCAGCCTCAGTTTGAACTTGACCAATCTGTCAAACAACTTCTGCAAATTTACCAGGTGCTCCTCTTCTGTCTGCGACTTCGCAATCATATCATCCACTTACACTTCAATCTCTTTGTGCATCATGTCATGAAAGAGAGTCGTCATTGCCCTCTGATAGGTAGCACCGGCATTCTTCAGCCCAAATGGCATCACCTTATAGCAGAATGTGCCCCAAGGTGTAATGAATGTCGTCTTTTCCATGTCCTCTGGCGCCATCTTGATCTGATTATAGCCTGAGAAACCGTCCATGAAAGAGAATACCGAGGATTGAGCCGTATTATCCACCAATACATCGATGTGAGGTAATGGGAAATCATCTTTCGGACTCGCTCTGTTCAAATCCCGGTAGTCGACACACATTCTGACTTTGCCATCCTTCTTCGGCACAGGGACGATGTTGGCTACCCACGGTGGATAACTGGTAACAGCCAGAAAACCTGCATCCCACTGCTTCTGAACCTCTTCCTTGATCTTGACAGCCATATCAGGACTAGTTCTGCGAAGCTTCTGCTTGACCGACGGACACTCTTCTTTGAGGGGTAATCGATGCACTACAATGTCTGTATTCAACCCAGGCATGTCTTGATATGACCAGGCGAATATTTCCACATATTCTCTCAGCATCTCAATCAGCCTCCTCTTGACAGAGTCCTCTAAAGCAGCCCCAATCTTGATTTCTCTTCTGGCGTCCTCAGTACCCAGATTAACAATTTCCAACTCCTCCTGATGAGGTTGGATGACCCTTTCCTCCTGCTTCAGCAATCTGACCTATTCTACGGGGAGTTCACAGTCTTCCTCACTCTCCTCTTCGGCTTGGTAGATGGGATTATCAAAATCATACTGAGCCATAACAGGATTGTTCATAGTGGATGCCATAAGGTCACTTCTGCATGTTTTAATGTTTTGTTTTAGAAAAAGAGTTCAACAATGTCACAAAAAACAAAAACATTGCCATTTTTATTGTTTTTTTAGAAAAAGTGAAAACAAAAAATAGAAAGACAGGGATCACAAAATTTGATTGCAAAACGTCCTTTATTTATGATAATCATTAAAACATGATGAGGCCCTACAATGAACCACTACGCCTTGGGCAGAACGTAGGGTTTTCATGCAAAATGAAAAAACAAAGGAAAATTACTCTGTCTGAAGAGTAACTTGGACCACCTCTTCAGCCGTCCAGTTGTTGATAGACTCCCCTGGGGCACACGGGCGAACCCAGATGTCCAGATCACAGTTACTGTCACAGTCTTCACCACCGGTTGCAAAGACGTCGCCATGATTCATCAGCCCGGCGCTGGTGAAGGTACTCGGACCTGTCTGCACACTCTGCTCTGCTTGGAGAGGCTCATAACCAATGCCGAATTTGTCTTCCTTGACAGGCAAGTCTACCATCTTGCCCCAGCCCTCAGCTTTGCCGGAATCAACGACCTCCTTGGCTTGCTTGTACGAAGCAATCGAAGCACCCGGCTTCCTCTGATCAGCGTATGCCACCTTCTCAAGAGCCACAGTCTCAAATGCCTGGCATAATGTTTCGTGGATCTCACCATCTACCTCGACATACTTGAACGAGGATAGGTGACTCACCAGAATCTCTTCTTCGCCACACACGGTCACAATTTGGCCGTTCCAGACATATTTGAGTTTTTGGTGGAGAGTTGACGAGACTGCTCCTGCTGCGTGAATCCAAGGACGCCCCAACAGACAGCTGTAGGCGGGTTGAATGTCCATAACATAAAAAATGATGTCGAAAACCTCTGGACCTATCTTCACCGGCAAGGTAACTTCACCAAACACAGAACATTTGGATCCATCAAATGCACGCACAATAAGGTCACTGGGAGTGAGCACGACTCCTTCAACATCAATCTTCTTCAGAATCTGCTTTGGTAAGACATTCAACGACGACCCGGTGTCTACCAACACGTGAGACAAAATTGCCCCCTTACATTCCATAGTGATATGCAAGGCTTTGTTATGATTGCGACCCTCAGGTGTTAAGTCTAGGTCAGTGAAACCTACACCATGCCTGGTGCTCACGTTGGCCAACACTCCCTCTAGTTGGTTGACGGAAATCTCTTGAGGTACGTAAGCCATGTTCAGCATCTTCAACAAGGCATCACGATGTGCCTCAGAGCATAACAGCAAAGAGAGAATTGAAATTTTGGACGGAGTCTGGTTGAGCTGATCTACGATCTTGTAGTCACTCTTCTTTATGATCTTCATAAATTCCTCCACGTCCTTTTCAAATGAACCCTCAGCCTCCTTCTGAGCCGGTTCCTCGTCAACGACAACCTGTTTGCCCTTCGCCCTAGCAGATGCCTCAGCATTGGCATCTCTCAATGGCTGAGGCGCAAACAGTCGTCCGCTTCTAGTAAAACCACCCGGACCACCAACATTGTCCACAACTGGACTTACAACGGCCGGAGTTCTACTAGGTGCCACAATAGTTACCGGAGCTTGACTTGCTGGCCTCGTCTGATTATCAGCCCTTCTGTTGCTGCGGTAGGCGTTGTCATACCTCCATGGCACATCCCTACTATTCTCAACTGGTCTTCTTCCAGATGCCACGATAGTAGTTGGAGCATTGATGGTTACCGGAGCAGAAATGGTAACTGGGGTACCACCATTTGCAGGCGCACTAACAACCCTTTGGCCTCGTCCTTCAGACGGTTTAAAGTAGATGGTGACAGTTGACACTGACCCATTATCTCTAACAACCCGACTGAACTGAACACAACCCTCGTCAATCAGCTTTTGAATACCAGCCCTCAACTGGTCACAACCATTATCAGCTTTAGCACAACCAAAACAGCCCTCATCACAACCCGGGTAGACACCCCCATTCAGCAGACGACCCTTCACGACTGACAAAGAAGTCTGAACATCATCCACACTAGCAACTAGATCTTCAGCTTCTTCCCCCTCAATATTGTTTACCCTATGCCCCCCATGCTGAGGCATAGGATTGTTCACAACGTTGGGTACCGGAGAGAAGTTGATCGCTTTGGAATCGATCAAATCTTGGACTTTGTGCTGGAAAGCCCGGCATTTTTCAGTATGGTGCCCTGGTGCCCCGGAGTGAAAGTCACAACGGACGTTGGCATCGTATCCAGGAGGCAATATTGTTGGTGGAGCCATTGTACGTAACTCAACAAACCCTAACCTGAGTAGTTCGGACAGCAGTTCGGCGTACGACATTGGTAGAGGATCAAAACGTCGATCAGGCATTCTTTGTCTGGGCTGATACGGACGTTGTTGCTGTTGTTGTTGTTGTTGCGGTTGTTGAACTCTTTGTTGTTGTTGACGCGGTTGAGGTGCAGGAATGGTCACTGCAGCAACCGGACGATACTGATCTCTATTCACACCTCCTCTGTATACATTCCCTCGGTGTTGTACAGCATTGGTTTCACCTTCTCTACGGCGAGGTGCCCCAGAGAAAGGTTTCTTTGATGACGAAGAAGAAGAACCCACATCTTGAATTTTGCCAGCCTTGATCAGACTTTCAGTTCTCTCGCCACAGATGACGACATCAGAAAAACTACCGAACGGGCAGCTTCCCATCTGGTCCATAAATACACCTTGAAGAGTGCCGATGAATATGTCTGTCAACTCCCTTTCCAGCATAGGGGGTTGAACTCTCGCAGCAAGCTCACGCCATCTCTGGGCATACTCTTTAAAGCTCTCGTTGTTTTTCTGGCACAGACTCTGCAGCTGAGTCCGGCTAGGTGCCATATCCATGTTATGTTTGTACAGTCTGAGGAACGCTTCTCCCAAATCCCTCCAGCATCTGATCAAATCTCTTTTTAACTCCATAAACCAGTCCAAAGACGCCCCAGATAGGCTATCTTGGAGAAAGTACATCCACATCTTCTCGTCGTCAGTATACGCCGAGATCTTTCGATAGTATGCCTGCACATGAGTGCGAGGGCAAGAAGTGCCGTTGTATTTGTCAAAAATGGGTGCTTTGAACTTATACGGGATTCTCAAGCCTTCCACTAACCCCATATTAGTAACATCAAAACCGAGAGAGTTTTGACATTCCATAGCCCGGATCTTCTCAGCGAGGGCATCAACTTTACGATCTCTCTCATCAACCCTTCTCAGAACGTCTTCGTCTTCACTGAGCATAGTAAAGATATCCTCTTGCCTGTCCACCATCGGAGCCTGATTACGGGCCGGAGCACGGACTACTCTGGCATTGGCGGTCTCTGGAGCAATCGGTTGACCGTTGACTCGAATACCTCTTAATTCATCCCCTACAGCATAGTTGTTGATGGGAACAGCAGCAGTAGGGTTGTCATTGATCGGGCCTCCCTCTGGCAGGGCTTGGTTGGGCGGTGGAATTACAGCTTCTTGCCTCTGAACTAGAGCTCGGAGTTCTTCTTGTCCTTGTGCAACCCCTTGCATCATGTGCATGAACTGGGCCATGTTAGCCCTCATCTCTGCTAACTCAGCTTGCACCTGATCCATGTTCCTTTGATGGTTGAGTCTCGTTGAGTAGCGATGCGGTCTCTGATCAGCTATCCTGCCTAAACACAGGAACCAAAGTGAGAAGTCGGCACAAGAACACCTGTTATGCAAATGAGATGAGTATGATGTTGATGATGTGTATGATGCACATGATATCCTCATTTCTCAAGCATTCAAACACTACGCCAAACAAGACCTTAGACAGCGCTTTTTTTAGCCTTAGACAGCGCTTTAAAGCGCTGTCTAAACCTCCGCTGCTAAAGGTTTAGACAGCGCTTTTTGAAATCTTAAAAGCGCTGTCTAAGCCCCCCCCCCCTTAGACAGCGCTTTGGCCTAAAGCGCTTTCTAAGACCCTCCTATTTTAATTTTTTTAGGTATACCTTAGACAGCGCTTTTGGCAAAAGCGCTGTCTAAGGTATACCTAAAAAAATTAAAATAGGGGGGGCTTAGACAGCGCTTTTCAAAAAGCGCTGTCTAAGCCCCCCCTATTTTAATTTTTTTAGGTATACCTTAGACAGCGCTTTAGGCAAAAGCGCTGTCTAAGGGGGGGCTTAGACAGCGCTTTTCATAAAGCGCTGTCTAAGCCCCCCCCCCCTTAGACAGCGCTTTTGCCTAAAGCGCTTTCTAAGACCCCCCTTAGACAGCGCTTTTTCCAAAAGCGCTGTCTAATGTATACGAAAATTTTTGTAGCTTTTGTTTTAAACCATATTTTTTCCAGGTTTATAAACCAGAATTTCTACCTGTTTTCAACCAGATTTTGACAGACAGTTATCACATTTTATACATGCCATTTTGGCCTTTTTTCTACCAATTTTTGGCTAACAAATATATATATATACCAATTCAAACCAATTTTGACTTAAATGTATCAAAATATATACAAATTTATGTACACATTTACAAGTCATTACATATACTACAAATGTACACATTTACAAGTCATTACATATACTACAAATGTACACATTAATTACACAAATTTATGAAAAAACTTTGAGCTCTATCATGAATTGACACCACTCCTCTTTGATTTCGTCCACTTGATCCTTTGTATAAAATGCACACTTGAATTCCTCAAAGTACTACATAATAATATAACATATTTTGAATTAATTCCAACTATTTAATTAAATGAGATATGTGTAAATATAAAAATAAGTCATAAGTTAGAAATACATACATCGGTGGGAATCACTAATCGGCCCAAAGCAAGAGTATCCCGCATAAACCTCAACACGAAATACCCGCAATCTATTTGATTACGTTGTTGAGGACACTACATGAAAAAAAAATATGGATTATAAATCCTAAGTTTTATCAAGTATCATCACTAATATAATAAAAAATGTGGTAATTAAAATTATACCGCCACTTTAATCCATGTAATGCGGTTGGCGCCCCTCCTTGAGGTTTGGATATCTCGTTGGGCCCGAAAAGCTTGTAGGATGCTAATAAAATAAAAATGAAGCAATTAGAACAATTCACATAAACTAAGAAAATTTTTGAACATTCTCACTTACGTGTCAATTAGGAACTTCATATCCGGGTATGTTGCCCAATCATTTCCTAACGAGTCAAGATAATACACAATCTCTCGGATAGGATTGATTGCGAGCAACAACCAATGTCCACTGTAATGATTAGGCAAATGTTAGATGGTAACTTGGAAAATAATTATAATAGATGAATTTAGAATGAAATGCATACCCGGTATTAAACGGTATAAAAAACAACTTCTCCGCATCTTTATTGTCATTGAGGATCCGAAGAACGTACTCCGTCACGGTATCCGGTCTATTTAAGATTAAACCTAAGTTGATGCTCGCGGGTGCTAAGAATCCGAATGACTCGTCCAAATCATTGGGGCGCATCATTTTGTCATACAAAAACCTAATATAAAAACATCATTAACACCTCTTTTGAAACATAAAGTAAACCGGATTAACATAAAGTAAACATCATTAACATAAGTTGTTTAATTAATAAAACAAAGTAGACCGGATTTACCTAATATATGTATTGACAATGTTGACGCCGATTTCTTCATGACCAAAAACTTGCATGAAGTCTTCATTACCAATCATTTGGTCGTGAGCAAAGCCGAAAATCCCTTCCTCCATATGTATAGTCCGAACACCTCCGGTCGGTATATCGGTCATCTCTATAAATGTCCTGAGGCACGACCTATACTTGGTGGTAGGTTTTTTCCTAGCTACGGTCTTCTTAGCACCAGAACTTTTTACCCGTGCGGAGGCGTTCCTAACCTCCTTTATTTGTTGTGCGGAGGCATTGCTAACCTCATTTTCTTGAACCTACATGTCATATAAATAGTTAGATCAAATTAAGAATGTAACAACTTCCATGAATATATGTCATATAATTGTATATTACCTCTTTTCTTGATTTGGATTTTGTGGGAGTCTATTTAACATAATCAAGGAAAATATGTAAGTAAAATTTTAAGCATAAATTTTAAACTTTGAATATACACATTAAAGTTAACATAAGTTTTAAGCATACCTCATATCCTACGCATATGAGGTTTGTCGGCCATGCAACAAACGAACCTACTGCTTCGTGCACCGTTGTTGCATCCGAATCATCGCTAGGATATGGTAATGCTGCATTCGGGTCAACTGCAATATCAACTGATACCTTCAAACATCCAGCAGGGAGCTCTCTAGTGTGGAGTAATACTCCGCTAACGTTATGCACTTTTCCCTTGCCAACCATCCGATAGTATGGTGACGACAAATACAGCTGACAATGGGAAATGCCCTAAAACCAATAATAACAAGAAATCGTTAATGTGTATATATGTCAAATACCAAAATTAAGCAAATAGTTCAATTTAAGACAATTATATGTAATTACCTCTGGAATGTTCGGTTGAAAGGTACAGTTGATACTGTTTTTGTCCGAAGCATCTCTGTATACCGTTGAGGCGCTAGCATCTCTTTCTCTCCTCAATGCATCAAGCTCAGCTTGCATGGCTTCCAATCTTGCATGAAGCTCCCGATTACTAGGAGCCTTTCCTTTTTTAACACTGAGGGAGGTCGGAGTGACTCCAAATCCCTTACCCCTCACCCGACCAGAATACTCAGGGACATCTAATGCCCGACTAAGTATGTTCTTAGTATCATCGGGAGATAGAGTCTGAGATAGCTCCTCCTGAAAAATCAGATGAATACCGTATACTTGTCAAATATTTGTGTATAAAAATGTTATTCAATTAATGAAAAAATGTTATACTTACACATTTCTGGTATACGTTTAAAATGTCTTCTTGAGGAACTCCAGATTTGCCCACACGGGCTTCCTTCCACAAAACATGTGCAGGAAGAGATGTTTCTGAACTTTCCTCCTTCTGCAGCTACACATTAAGTCATACAATTTGATCAGATAAAACTAATATATGATGAACAAATTTGTTTTCGCAATTTATAAATACTTACCATGGATTGTTCTAAGCGTCCATATCCGACACGTCCTTTTCGGTACGGATATGCGGGACTTGATGCTCTTTCCTGATTTGTAGCACTTATTCTTTGAAAAGTCGGGTCTTGTCTTTTGGATTTGAAAGCTTCCCATTCTTCAGCCGATATCAAACTTTCATATTTTCTAGGAAGCTCCGCATCCACAAAATTACCATCCGCATCCTTAAGGAACTTGGATGATAAAAATGTCCGAAACCCTCTAAGAAGCTTTCCGGCCAATTTCATACAAAACCCTCTTCTTTCTTCTTCGATGTTAAAACATCGCTAAGAAAAACATACAGATTGATAGTTAGTATCGGTAATTGAAAAAACATAATTGATACCGTATAATTAAGGGCCAAATGATTTTACCTTTATCTCACTCCAAATTTTTTCTTTGGACTCTTTCAACTCTTTATTTCTCCAATCATCACATGTAATGGGAATTTCATTCCTTACTAGTGCACCGATGAAACTAGTTAAGGTATGCCCATTAGGTTCTATAAGTTGTCCCTGGTTGTTCCAAGAGACATCTAGTATGATGCCTCGAGATCTTCCTTGGACCACCCTTCGCATTACTGTGATGCCTCTTCGAATTTCTTCTTCCGCGGATACTTTACTAACTTCCTCATGTTGGTCATCAGCCATGTCTAACCTGTAATAAACCAAGGAAACCATCAAATATCAAATATAACTTATAATCAAAACAATTGAAAACAAAAAATAAAGAAATCATGCATTATCAGATATAACTTATAATCAAAGCAATTGAATACAAAAATATAATGAAATCATGCATTACCACATATAACTTATAATCAAAACAAATGAAAACAAAAAATAAAGAAACCATGGATAATTTACCTAAGTCACTAACATCTCTTTCTTTTCTTTGTTGGAATATTAATCACTTGTTTCTTAGCAATGCGTACGGATGAATTGATTCAAATTCCCTCATTATGATCGTTTCTTATATATGACTCATCCGGTATAAGATCCTCAACTTCATCATTTCTATTCAACTCATTCCGTCTAATGCGTGACTCATTCTCAACATCAATATCACATTGATCGACACCGCTATCATCAGTCACTTTGTTAGAGAAAAGCACTATAGACCATTTTGTACTCTTCGGGTCATTCACATAGAACACTTGTTTAGCTTGAGATGCTAGAATAAAAGGTTCATCTTTGTACCCCACCCTAGTAAGATCAACTTGCAAAAATCCAGACTTATCCATTCGTATGCCACTACTATTCACCCACTTGCAACCAAAGATGGGAATCTGAAACTTCTCGTAATCAAACACCCAAATGTGCTCAATAACTCCAAAATAGGACAAATTTGCATATTTGGGGTTTAAGTCCTTCATACTTGATATATGCATTGCTTCAGCTAGCACGGTGACACCACTATTTTGCATAGTACTCTTATCATCTTGTTCTTTGGTATAAAATGTGTATCCATTAATTGAATATGCGCTATGAGAAAACACATGCAAACTTGGACCATATGCCAAACATCTCAACCTTTCTGTTACCGAAGAAGGATCTAAAGAGCGCTTCAAATAAATATGATCCTTCAACCATTGTATGAAACTTTGATTGTGCTCTATAACTATCCAATTTTCATTTCTGTTCGGATTTAACCTTCGGAGTACATCCTTGTGCATTTCAACATATGGCTCAACCTCATTATTATTGTGCAGAACATACAAATGAACTTGATCCCGTTCATCCCTTGATATTGTCACAATTTTATTCCCAATTAATTTTTTACCTTCCATTTTGTCGAAAATCTGAGCTCTGGGGAGTCCAATCGATTGAACGTTAGACAAATATTCAGTACAAAACTCAACAGCTTCTTCAACAATGTATCGTTCAACAATACAACCCTCTGGTCGACTTCGGGATTTCACGTACCCTTTTAATATTTTCATATACCGTTCAGCAGGGTACATCCATCTCATATAAGCTGGTCCACACAACTGTGTCTCTTTCACAAGATGAACAACTAAATGAACCATTATGTCAAAAAAAGACGGAGGAAAATACATTTCAAGCTCACACAAGGTAATTACAATCTCTTTTTGTAGTGTTGGTAAGATCTCGGGATCGATCACCTTACTACAAATTGACCTAAAGAAAAAACACAATTTAGTTATGGCACTTCTTACTTTTTCTGGCAAAATAGAACGTATACCTATCGGTAGAAAATGTTCCATTATAACATGGCAATCATGTGTCTTCAAATTCTTCAACTTGAGGTCTTTCATAGAAACAAGTCTTCTGATATCAGATGAGTATCCTTCTGGAACCTTAACTTCACTCAGAGACTTACACAAATTTTTTTTCTCCTTTCTAGATAAAGTAAAAGCAGCAGGTGGTAGATATGTTCGTGTTCCTTTCTTCACGGGTGCTAATTCAGTTCTCATTCCCATTTTTAACATGTCCTCCCTTGCTTTAAGGCCATCCTTAGACTTGCCTTTTATATTGAGTAATGTACCGATAACACTTTCAAATACGTTTTTTTCAATATGCATAACATCGAGAAAATGTCTCACGTACAAAGACTTCCAATATGGCAATTCAAAAAATATCGACCTTTTCTTCCACCCACCTTTCACAATCTTATGTGCAACAGGCTTGCCAAACTCAGTACGCACATCTTTCACCTTTTCAAAAACTTGTTCACCTGACAATGCGGGTGGAGCTCTACGATGTTCGGTGTCTCCATTGAATGCTTTTCTCCACCCACGGTAGTGATGTTTAGAATGTAAGAATCTATGATGACCGAGAAACACATTCTTCTGGCAAAGTTCCAATCGAATCGTATCGGTTCCGTCTTCACAAACAGGACACGCACGTTGACCTTTAATGCTATACCCAGATAGATTCCCGTATGCTGGAAAATCATTAATTGTGCCAAACAACATCGCCCTTAAATTGAAACTTTCTTTCCTATATCCATCATAAACCTCCACACCGTTCTCCCACAAAATCTTTAAATCTTCGATCAGAGGTGTCAAGTATACGTCTATGTCATTCCCTGGTTGTTTAGGCCCAGAGATTAACATAGATAACATCATGTACTTACGCTTCATACATAGCCACGGAGGTAGGTTATAAATCATAAGAATCACAGGCCATGTGGTATGTGAGATACTTTGAAGACCATGTGGGTTCATTCCATCAGTAGATAATGCCAATCGAAGGTTTCTTGCTTCTGATCCAAACTCAGGATAATCATTATCAATCTTCGACCACTGTGGTGAATCAGCCGGATGCCGATACATTCCATCAATAATTCTTTCATCTGCATGCCAAGTAAGATGTCTTGCATCGGTTTCACTACGAAACATGCGCCTAAATCTCGGAATTATCGGAAAATACCATAAGACTTTTGCGGGAGATAATCTTTTCTTATATCGAGACAAACCGCATTTAGGGCACTCAGTTAACATTGCATATTCGTTACGAAACAAAATGCAATCGTTAGGACAAGCATGTATCTTATCATAGCTCATGCCAATAGAGCACAACATTTTTTTTGCCTCATAGGTTCGATTAGGAAGAACATTATCATCCGGTAGCATTTCTCTCATAAGGGCCAACAACTCTGTGAAACTTTTATCCGACCATCCATTGCCCGCCTTTAAGTTGTACAACTTTAATACCGCAGAAAGTCTTGAGAATTTAGTGCAACCGTTGTACAACGGTTTCTCTGCATCGCTTACCATCCTCTCAAACATTTCAGGACAATCATGAAGATCTTCTTCCAGTGCTTCTACAATCTCTTCAACTCGATCACAATCGTATGTTTCCGTGTCTTTGTCGTATGAAGCATAGGTCGTATTACTTTTTCCACTCGATTCAACATTCTCGTTAATTTTCTCACCATGAAATATCCAGCACTGATAACTTTGATCAATTCCATGCCTCAGCAAATGCGATTTCAATCCATGTGCGTCAACCTTACCAATATAACAACAACGCAAGCAAGGACAATGCATTCGTCTGGGGTTTTCAGCGTGTTGAACAACATACTTAACGAATTCCAAAACCCCACTCTCGTACTCTTTGGTCATTCGATCGGCACAGATCCATGTTTTATCCATGGTTTTCCTACTTATTAAAGTAAACAATTAATCCATACAATTATAAGCTAAGGTAGTATCTTTGAATATCCTAACAATTATAAGCTTTAATTCATTTTAAACTTCAAAAACCTATACATAACCAATGTTAATATAAACTTCAATAACGTATCCGATACGCCAATATACCAACTTTAATTACCTCATCACTTTCATTTTTTATATTACAAGAATCAAACTTTTTCTATTACAATATACCTATAACTATACCTATAACTATATTAGAGTTCGTTCAATCATTTTATGGGAGAAATCTTGTTCCTTTAGCATGAAAGTGAGATGAATAACACTTTCACAGTTAAAAAGAAAAAAAACTACCTATTCAATCTTCAAGTATAATCACTAAGGAAACATGAAGTTTGAACAATATTGAACATCTAAATCCAAGCCTAGTCATGACAGCCCCAACATGCAATGCATTTCAAAATTCATCATGCATACCAAGCAAGTATAAAGAAAATCAAATTGCATACACATATACATACACAACTCAATATACATACATACACAAATTCCCTCATTCCCAAATCACCAACTATCATTAACATTGCATTTTATATGTTCAGTATACATACATACACAAATTCCCTCATTCCCAAATTCCACTCTTAACCTTATGTATTTGTAATCCACATCATCACTGCTGTGAAAAAAGAAAAAGAAGTATCTTGAAACATACTTATATATATGCTCAGAAAAATTCCCTCATTCCCATCATCACTCTTAACCTTATACACAAATTCCCTCATTCCCAAAATCCACTCTTAACTTTATATATATGCTCAGAAAAAACACACAAACACAGGAAAAACAATAAAAAAGAAAAAGAAGTATCTTGAAACATACCAGTTCGAACGTTGAAATAGGGTTGAGATTGTTGAGATTGTTGAGATTGTTGAGATGAGGAGTGCGTGCGGTGGCGGAAACGGTGGCGGAAACGGCGGCGGTCGCTTGTTTGGGTGACGGCGGAGGAAAAAATAGGGTTTTCGAACGTTGAAGGAAAAAACGTGTTTTGGGTGTCTGAGAGGTGAGTGAAGAAGAGGGAAAACAAAAATACGTACTGAGAACGAAAATGCAAAAAATTTTATTTTAATTAGACCTTAGACAACGCTTTTGTGGAAAGCGCTTTCTAAGGTATGCCTTAGACAGCGCTTTCTAAAAGCGCTTTCTAAACCCCCCCTTAGACAGCGCTTTTGGTTTTAATTTTTTTTTTATTTAAAGACTTTAGACAGCGCTTTATCAAAAGCGCTGTCTAAGGTCTATATTTAAAAGCGCTTACTAAAAGCGCTGTCTAAGGGGGGGTCTTAGACAACGCTTTTAAAAAGCGCTGTCTAAGACCCCCCCTTAGACAGCGCTTTTAGTATTTTCTTGGAACATTTTCAGCGCTTTATTTTAATTTTAACCTTAGACAGCGCTTTCTTTTAAAAGCGCTGTCTAAGATGCGCTGTTAAAAGTCATTTTTGCCATAGTGAAAGAGCCCGATTCATCCTCAAAAGATGGCAACCTGCAGCAACAGGAGAACAACAACATACAAGGTAAATGAGAACAACAGGAAACACCAACAACCTTATCCATAAGAGTAAAAAGATCATACAACCAAGTCAACAAATATTCGAATACACAGAGTACGATGAATCCCATCCAACAAGCCTGGAGGTGATCCTCAACATAAACATCAAAGGTACACGCTAAGACAAACGGTCTTCCGGAATGAGAGTCTTCAGGTACTGGCACTGGTCTATCACCAGTGTGCACTCTGAACATTCTGGAAGAGGGGTGATCTTCTCCTTCAATTGTCTTCTAAGCTCCAAAACTTCTCCTCCAAGGTATTCCTCTGATGTCCGCCTCAAATCTACCTCTTTCTTCAACTGGACGTCTTTGTCTCTGAGTTGCTTCTCCAAGTCTCTGATCTTTTTCTGGTAGCTGGCTTCAGCTCTCTGCAGCCTCAAACACTCCCGGTGTTCTGCATCTAACATGGATTCCATTTCTTCGTAGGATCTCTTCTTGCTTCTCACTCTACTAGCATCCTCTCCTTGCACTTCCCTGAGTTGATGGGCCAAGTGCAACCTATCAGCTTTGGCTTTGTAGAGCTCCATCTGGGTATCTTGCTCCTTCTCTCTCAACCAGCGATTCTCCATCAGGGCTTGCTTATAGTGCTCAGCAGGCACACTCTCAGCAAGGACCAAGGGGGGTTGCTCCTGCAACGGCTCTATCCTGTCGTAGGGTAGCAACAAAGTTTCCACTCTCTTCTTTACCCAATTAGTGTAATCAGGCATAGCAATGGCAAACTTCTTCCCTAAGACAGCTCCATCTTTAACTCCAATAGACCTCCAAGCTCTTCCTATCTGTTCCAATCTAGCCGGGTCACTCTGCTTCTCAAAATACACACTTTCAGCTACCTCAGCATCAAGTGGTCTTCCCTTCATTACAAACCCTAACTGACGAAGAGAAAGAACTGGATTATAATTTATGCAACCTCTGGTCCCCACGAGTGGCACGTTCCGAAATTCTCCACAACTCATAACAACATCCCGCACATCCATCCGGTATGACTGCCATCTGATGTCATAAGCGGTAAGCGACATGACCCTCTGAGTCCACTTATGAGTACTCTGAGCATCCACAAAGGGTCCACTGGCTGGCAGAAGAGACATGAACCATCTGAGTAGGAGAGGTAGACAGCATCTGATAGCTCCACCCTTACCATGCCTACTGTGAATAGCATAGTAAGTGTCAGCTAAAAGAGTAGGAACTGGATTCCTTCCAATGAAGATACAGACCGCAACATAGTCGATAAAATTGGGCATGCTTGGGAATAGGACGATCCCATAGATCATAACAGCAAGCTGGGCATGAAAAGCTTCCCAATTCCCCTTCTCTGCTTCTCCTCTGGCAACTCTCAGCAGAAACTTCAACGGCAAACCCACGACATCCCCACTGGGCTTCCAGTTATCACAGACTTCTTTGACACTCAACTGGAGAGCTCTGGCAACAGCTCTGAAATCAACTTCCTTCGGTACGTCCAAGAAAGGAACCTAATGCTGAATCGGGACACTCAGCACAATGGAATACTCCTCGAGAGTAGGCGCCAACTGATAATCTTGAAAGGTGAAACAATGAAGCTCTGGGTCATAGAACTGAAGAAGAGTCTGCAACGGCACCGGATCGACTACCATCTTCAACAGCGTCAGAATATCCCCAAACTGGTCAATAAACCCCTTCTGGTTACCACTGGTTATCAGGCTACTCAACTCGATCAATGAAGTCAACGGCTCACGATGAAAGCTGTAGGAACAGGTCTTCCGCTTCGGCTCTGGGACTGTTGCCATCTCTATCGGTGAACAAGCTCTGGAATGTACCTGAGAAATGATATGCATGCAGAGATTAGTTTTTTTTTCTTTTTTTTTCTTTCTCTTTTCTCTTTTTTTTTTATTGCGTATTTTTTGAAAATAAACATGCTATGATGCAAATGATGCAGACACAACTGGCTGGCCGTGCATCTCTGAACACAAGGTCGAAGCTTCGGTTTAACTCAGAACCCCGAATCCACTTGAAACCCAAAGTCAACTGAGACACTGTCATCTGAACCCAAAGTCACCAACAGGACCACAAGTCACCAACGGTACCTGTAATAATGATCAAACCCTTCCCCACTCACGGGTGTCGTCTAGGCCAGGGTAAGGTCGAGAGAAACGCAGCATAAATAACCTTTCGCAGAATATTATCATATACACACCTGAAGTATGCAACGACAATATCCCACCAGGGTCTGAACTGCTCGTGATGTCAATGTTCCGCTAAGTGGCGCAATACCACCCGCTTCCCATGAATCACTCTATTCCTAAGCATCCTAGATTTCACTCATGGCCTGGGTATTGGGCCTTTTACCTCAAGTAACTCCCACCCCAACAGAGAGAAACAGACAACCAGCCAGCCAGATAAACAATGAATGTGAATGAATGCAAACATAAGTGCAAACATAAATGCAAACAACAAAAAATGAATGCAAACAATAAATAAGGAATGCAATAAATAACAGCAAACAGCAACCAAAACCCTAACCTAGAGAGCTCTAGGAGAGACTCGCTTAGGGAAGACGGACCAACACAGGTCAACTTCTCTATTTCCCCAGCAGAGTCGCCAGTTGTCGCATTACGCGAAAAACCGGCGGGAAACAAGAACAACAGAGCCGCCACCGTGCGTTATTTATCCCAAAAGAGGGAAAGGAAACGCTCAGAGTAAACCTGGAAAAAGCATGGTCTCGCGACCAAAGAGAATGGGATCGGGAGTCGGTTATGTGAAGGGAAGGTATTAGCACCCCTACGCATCCGTCGTACTCGACGGGATCCACGCACAAAAGGAAGGGAAAATGGTTGCTAAAACACTGCTCACAAACATCTACACAGGCTGAAAGAGACACAAGGAAACAAACAAGACTAACTCGGCAGGATATCGCATCCTGGGCCTACTTAGTCTATCTAGCATAGACATCAGAGTCTAAGTAGTTCGGACTGGGGAAACGACACATGCTCGCTAGGATATCGCATCCTATGCATACGTATCTTCTTGGACGAAGAAGAATCAGAGCATTCATAGCTCGGCTGACACGCACACAAACAAACACAGGCAAAGGCAAACGTGGAGCCCGAATGCCAATCACTGGACTTACATCAGCATCCGAACCAAAACACATACAAAAAGGCAAACGTGGAGCCCGAATGCCAATCACTGGACTTACATCAACATCCGAACCAAAACACACACAAGGGGGTTGAAACACAAAGGTTGAAAAAGAAAAAGGGCGCCCGGAGAGATCAGCTCATCTCCTGCCTACGTACCTCATCTGGTATGAGGATCAGGGCGACGTAGTTCCCCTACGCAGGGATACAGGACTAGCTTAACCAGATAACAGAGGGAGACACAACTAGGGAGACTACGACTCGAGCCTAGATGTTATCATGCAAATTCATCCCTAAGTTATGGTTTCTAGCTAACTTGCACAGGAAGCAAGCCTATCCTAAACATGACTTGCACAGGAAGCAAGCCAAACAAAACCTATCTTGCACAGGAAGCAAGCTAAAGCAAACACACAAGCACAAATAGCACGCACTATATGTAATCAATGGGCTCAATCAAGGTTAGGTTTTAGTCGAGGGGTCATATCAACCTCAACAAACAAACCACTGTAACTGGGTAGTGTTAGCTCTTAACCCTAACATTGAGAGTTAGGGTGAAGCTGATGAAAGGTGAGTGAAGATGAGACTTCACAGCTCTTATCCCTGGCCTGGGAGAGCTTAAGACAAGAATGTGTGGGTTCAGAAAGTGGGAACCCTTCTACACATTTGACACTGACTCAACTGTACAACTGTACAAGATCTTGGGTTAGTATCTGCAATGCATCAACACAGTGGTGTGAGCAAAGCAGATGACACACAGAATAGCAGGGGATGGATTGCACATCCCTTGTATCTGCCAATGCCTCTTCACTTAGGAGGTCTTTGAATATGTGCAAGGACAAAAGTAAACAGTCACAAACATTGCCTCTTAAGGAGGACTTCAGACAGGTGCCTGGCCAAGTAACAGGCCAGGTCTTCCAGACTACATGAAGTAAGGAAGTTATACCTCAATGCAAATTGCTATCAAGCAAAGCAAAGCAAAGTTCTCAAAGAACTAATAGCAAATAAAGTACCTGAAATCAGTCAAGCACAATTAGTATACCAGACACAAAGTTAAAACAAACAGCATAAGCCAACAGACAATACAGTCAAGCATATGTGCAAAGCACAAGCTCATAACAAGTGAGCTAAGCAACCTACAAAACAAACAAGTTAGTTCATGATAAACAATCAAATTCATTCAACTTGTATTGATCTCTTTGAAGCCTTTGTTGCTTAACCTGAAAAACCAAGCTTAAACATGAGTAACAAGACCACTAGGACCAGCCTAGGGTCAAAAGGAGATAACAAATTTAAAACAGCAAGTGACAAGTGTCCAAAGTCAAGATAAATCAATCAATAAACAAACCCAAGTGGTTTCACATTCACATCATTCATCATTATCATTTCACAAGCAAATTAGGTCAAAGCATGGCATATAGAACCTCAAAGAAGTCAACAGAATGTCTCAACTCAAATTCAATTACAAACATTTCAATAAATCCTCAAATAAATCATGATTAAATATCATCCACAACATGATAGGCATACCAAATTTCAGCTCATTTGGATCAAAGGAAGTAGGTCAATGAAAATCAGAAAGTCAAAGCAAGTTCAAGCATACTCATACAAAGCATCAAAACATACACCAACTTCAATTAATCATAAAACAGAAACAACACATGATAAATGAATGGGACTAAAACCATGAAAAACTTTAAGATGTCTACAATCCACATGTCAAATTTCAAGTCCATCCAATTAAGCATTAGAATTTCACAAATCATATGGCATCATGTGTCACAAAAGTCAACAATTATGTCAAATAGGGGAGAAATTGTCAATAAAATAGGAAATGCATTCAACAATTCCAGAAAAATTCATACACATTCTCAACATGCACAAGTGTCTTCATGCAAAAATCCAGACCATTTTGAGTTCATTAAGCATGGTAATTAAAATCATGAAGTTGGACATGCATGGTGTGACACAAATTGTCACACCCCTATTCAAAAAATCATATCTCCACAACCAGCAATGATAAAATTACAAACTCTACACCATAATCACCATGAACATGTCTAGTTTAAGCACAAAAAATTTGAGAATCATTGGATAATGTATCATCATTTCACAAGCAATTTGGCAAGGCATACACAAAATGGACAACATGAACAAACCCTAGCACATTTTAAAATCCACACGTGCAAAAAATCTGGAAAAATCATCATAAAAAACTAGAGATCAAGGGAAGCAATCCACAAAAAATCCCACCAAGATTGGATTAAAATTGAATAACTTATGATTTTTCTAAGTTGCCATGCCAAAATGAAATAAATAATGAAAAAGCAATTGAATTAATTAAAATAAAAAACCGGGAATGGCATAATTGTAATATTGTGACTCACTAAGTGAAACACTGCGTTTCACTTAGTGAGGTGGCGTCCTCTGATACGCTTCATGGAAAAGAAATAGTGCAAACATGCAAAACAGAAAATCTCAGCAGCCAAAACACGACCTGTTTAAGACATTTTAGGGTTTCGAGCTACAGTGACATGTTCATCATCGTGATGAACAAATTTCCCAGATCTTGGGAGTGAGTATAGCATTCGAACCATCTAAGCACGTACATCACAAATCCAACCTTAGTTTTTATTAATTCGAACTAACAACAAAGAAATAAGCAATAACACATTTGGCCAACAAACTTAAATTCCATGTTTCTTCCTTAATACTCAACCGTTTCCCTCGATTCAAAGCTCAATACATTCATGGCACAAAGATCTACAAGAAGCATAGCACGATTTGGACAAAGATGTGATTCGAATTTTTACCTTGCTTGAAGAACAGTGATGATTTGTGGTTTTGTGGCCGTGGAAAGCTAAAACAGATGCGCATGGAGGTTGGTATTGATGAATGGACAATGGATTTGGAGCTCAGCTGCCTTGATTTAGCTCAAAATTTGAACTGCCATGAGAGAAAGCTTAATGGAACAGTAATGATCTTGGCCTTACAGTCGTGATTTGATGGCAATGGCTTCACAAATGTTGGTGAATGATGGCACGATGGACAATAGCAAGGGTTCTTTGAAGATTTTCAGAAAAAAAAAACCAAGTGAAGAATATAGTGTTCTTGAGAGAAAATGAATTTTGATCTGGTTTGTGTGTTGTGGCTAGGGTTTTCAGACTGAAAATGTGCACTATATACTCTGATTAGTAATGCTTAAGTGTGGTTAGTGTAATGGTAATTGGTTTTAGCTTAAATGAAGTATTTTGCCAATTTGCTAAAACCCAACCAAAAATGCATGGGGTGCATGTTAATGCACGAAAATGGGCTTAGGCATACCCCAAATATGATTTCTGAACAATTGCAAATGGTAAAAAGCATTGGAAATGTTTAATTTGAAAGCTCATTTTTTCACCTCTCTCTTTTTAATTCATGCCACTTGAAAAAGGCCATTTTGCTTGGATGATTTTTGGTAAATTGTGATGAAGGATTTGGATAGAGCATATCAAATGTGACTTGTAGCAAAAAACCTCACTCAATTTGGCCAAATGGTTTGGAAGATATGCCACTTTGAAGTTCAAAAACGTTTGAGAATGATTTGATCATAACTTTCCAACCATAAATGATAAATGAGTGTTCTTGGACTTTTTGGAAAGGTGAGAGCAAGATCTTCAACTTTCATGTTGGACAAAATTTAATTTGAAGCTTGTATGATGATGTAAATTTGAGGAGAAAAACTTTCTATTTTTGGCAATTCCCAATTACAGGTCAACTTACCATTTTAGGAAACTTCTTGTCTGACTTTATTTTCTCCAATCTTGATCTTTGAAATGACAAATGAGACTTGTATGGACATGAATGAACCCTTTCAAACCATCTCCCACCTTCAAATCCATAAAATCAAGCACAGTTGACCATAGTTGACCATAGTTGACTTTCTAGGGCTTCTGATGGACTGAACAATGACTGATGACTTCTGAGCACCCAATCCTTGACCAAATCACTTCAAAAGGACCCCTAGGTCATGTGAACATGTTGGACCAACCCTAGGGCCTTGTCTCAATGGAAATTGCACTTGCTTGCTTGATTGACTGGTTTGACCTAATTTGTCAGAGGACTTGCACTTGGGCAAAGGACAATGCAATGCTATGATATGGACTATGTTATGTTAATGACCTAATATGAGAATGTATGTACAAAAGGTAGGTGCAAATTTGAGGTGCTACAGGAACGACAGAGAAACTAAACCAACTGGGGAGTCATCCATTGGAAAACACCGCCTCTTAGTGGGGAACAACACTGCTGCTGTGGAATAGATGCTCCTCGCTGGGGATGACCTCTACTGAACCAGATCCGCTGAGGAAATAACACTGCAGACTTCTGCTGGGGAAACTGTCAACTCAACCCTGATGGGGATTACATCACTTCAAACCTGGCTGCTGAGGAACTAACCATGGAGACCTCCGTTGGGGAACAATAATCTTCCGGCTCGCTGGGGAACTACTAGTCCTCACACCTGCTGGGGAAATACTCTTCACGACCCTACCGGGTATTTGCAATCAACTTCAGGCCTGCCTGCGACAACCTAACCTCTCTCACTACTGGACAGTGCTGAAATTCCTTTTGAACAAACTGTGGGTCACCTGCTTTAGCCAACAATCAAAAGATAGTGATCTGCAAAACAACAAGACATACATGCCCCAGGGGATTGTATAGCCAAAATACACCCAAGTGTAATCAACATTCAAAATGATTTTCAAATGTTTATCTTTCTGCACGTTATTGTCTAGCCTTCATGTTTTTATATGCAATGTTTATCAAAAATTCGGACGTTTTTTGCAAACAAAACAGTAAAATAAAAACGAGAGAGCAATTTATCTGAATAACAACTTTTATTGATTGAAAATGAGCCTATAAAGGCAAATACATCAGGAAGCAATTCCTAGGAAGAGGTAATTGCACGCAAAAGGAAATAAACTATCCTATTGGCAATGTGAACACGGCATCCACTATTTCCCAATTCTGTTATGACTCACAGATCATCAATTTCTCCTCAAATTCCTTGCTTTCCGAGACGAATGACTGGACCGATCATATCCTTCGAGATGGTAGACACTGAAGCGCGATGAAGTACAGATAACTCAGACTGTAGTCTTCGCTTTAATCCCTCTTTTGCCTGGATCACCCTTTCGGGTTTTCAATCCACCGAGATACCCATTTTTGCCTAAGCCGCCCTTGCGGGTTTTCGACTTACCAGGTGTACATATTTTTTATTCTTTTATCCCTAACTTTTGCCCGAACCTTTTTCTCTTTTTTTTTGGTTCGCCGGGATGCCCTTTTTTGCCTGGACTATTTTATTCTTTTTGTCCAGCGGGTCAATTTATGCGAAGTATTTTTTGACTACATCTGAGTTAACAGGGGACATAAAATCTTCACCATCCATAGTTGTAAGCATCAAGGCTCCACCGGAGAAGACCTTCTTAACAACATATGGACCTTCATAATTCGGAGTCCACTTGCCCCTGTTATCTGTACCGGGAGGAAGGATCCTCTTCAAAACTGAATCACCAGTCTGATAGCTTCGAGGACGCACTTTCTGATCAAAGGCTTTCTTCATCCTTCTCTGATACAACTGCCCATGGCACACAGCTGCTAACCGTCTCTCTTCGATAAGGCTCAACTCATTAAACCTTGTTCGAATCCATTCAGCTTCGTCAAGCTTGACATCCAACAAGACCCTCAGAGAAGGAATCTCCACTTCAACAGGTAGGACTGCTTCCATACCATACACAAGGGAGTAAGGGGTTGCCCCGGTCGACGTACGTACTGAGGTACGGTACCCATGCAAAGCGAAAGGCAGCATCTCATGCCAATCCTTGTATGTCACGACCATCTTCTGCACAATCTTCTTGATATTCTTGTTTGCCGCCTCTACAGCACCATTCATCTTTGGTCTGTAAGGAGAAGAATTGTGATGCTCGATCTTAAAATCTCTGCAAAGATCCTTCATCATCTTGTTATTGATATTCGAACCATTATCAATAATGACTCTCTCAGGAACCCCATAACGACAGATAATTTCCTTCTTGATGAATCGGGCCACCACTTGGTTTGTAACATTGGCATAAGAAGCTGCTTCCACCCATTTGGTGAAGTAATCAATCGCAACCAGGATGAAGCGATGTCCATTAGAAGCAGTAGGTTCAATCTTCCCAATCATATCGATGCCCCACATCGCGAATGGCCAAGGCGAATTCATGACATTCAGAGGGCTTGGTGGTACATGCACCTTATCAGCATAGATCTGACATTTATGGCACTTCCGAACGTACTTGAAACAATCGGGTTCCATAGTCATCCAGTAATAACCGGCTCTCAACAATTTCTTGGACATTGCATGACCACCAACATGGGTACCAAAAGATCCTTCATGCACTTCCTGCATCAACATGTCTGCTTCGTGTCTATCCACGCATCTGAGCAGAACCATGTCAAAGTTCCTCTTGTACAACACGTCATCCTGATTCAAATAAAAGCTTCCAGCTAGCCTTCTCAGGGTCTTCTTATCATTCTTTGACGCACCTTCAGGATACTCCTGACTCTTGAGGAAATTCTTAATGTCAAAGTACCATGGCTTCTCATCCACAACAGACTCGGCTGCAAACACATACGCAGGCCTCTCGAGTCGATTCACCGCAACATGTGGCACATGATTCCACCAATGAACTTTGATCATAGAAGACAAAGTAGCCAAGGCATCAGCCATCTGATTCTCATCTCGGGGAACATGATACAACTTCACTGTCTTGAAGAAAGTCAGGATCCTTCGGGTGTAATCTCTGTAAGGAATCAAATGCGGCTGGTGAGTATTCCAATCTCCATTGACCTGGTTAATCACTAGAGCAGAATCTCCATATATGTCCAGAGTTTTGATCCTCAGATCGATGGCTTCTTCTATCCCCATGATACAAGCCTCATACTCAGCCTCGTTGTTGGTTACATCAAAAGTCAATCTGGCAGAAAAAGGTATATGAGCCCCTTTTGGATTAATCAGTACTGCCCCAACACCGTTGCCATCAAACATCAATGTCCACTTGTCATCAGGATCCGGTCCTTCTTCGACAAGAGGCTCTTCACAATCTTTCATCTTAAGATACATGATGTCTTCATCAGGGAATTCAAATATCATCGGCTGATAATCATCAATAGGTTGCTCGGCAAGGTAGTCTGACAGAATACTACCTTTGATGGCCTTCTGTGACGTGTACTGGATATCATACTCTGTTAAGATCATTTGCCAACGAGTAACACGTCCGGTGAGAGCCGGCTTCTCAAAGATGTATTTCACTGGATCCATCTTAGAAATCAACAAGGTAGTATGGTTCAACATATATTGTCTCAGTCGGCGAGCAGCCCAGGCCAAAGCACAACAAGTTTTCTCGAGCTGCGAATATTTTATTTCACAGTCGGTAAACTTTTTTCTAAGGTAGTATATGGCATGCTCTTTTCGACCAGACTCGTCATGCTGTCCCAATAGACACCCCATCGAGTTCTCAGTCACTGACAGGTACATTATCAGAGGCCTCCCAGGAACTGGAGGTATAAAGATTGGAGGTTTCTGTAAATACTCTTTTATCTTATCAAAAGCTTTCTGACAGTCATCATTCCATCTGATTGCTTGATTTTTCCTTAGCAATTTGAATATCGGTTCACACGTGGCAGTTAGGTGAGATACAAACCGTGCAATGTAGTTCAATCTCCCTAAAAACCCACGAACCTGCTTTTCTGTTTTCGGTTCAGGCATCTCTTGTATAGCTTTTACTTTTGCTGGATCAACCTCAATCCCTTTCTCACTGACAATGAAACCCAACAGCTTTCCAGATCTCACTGCAAACGTACACTTGTTTGGATTCAGCCTCAGTTTGAACTTTCTCAACCTTTCAAACAACTTCTGCAGGTTCACCAGGTGCTCCTCTTCTGTCTGAGACTTCGCAATCATATCATCCACGTACACTTCAATCTCTTTGTGCATCATGTCATGAAAGAGAGTCGTCATAGCCCTCTGATAGGTAGCACCGGTATTCTTCAGCCCAAATGGCATCACCTTATAGCAGAACGTGCCCCAAGGTGTGATGAATGTCGTCTTTTCCATGTCCTCTGGCGCCATCTTAATCTGATTATAACCAGAGAAACCATCCATAAAAGAGAAAACCGAGGATTGAGCAGTATTATCAACCAATACATCAATGTGAGGTAATGGGAAGTCATCTTTCGGACTAGCTCTGTTTAAATCCCGGTAATCGACACACATGCTGACTTTTCCATCCTTCTTCGGCACGGGAACGATGTTGGCCACCCACGGGGGATAATTGGTAACTGACAGGAAACCCGCATCCAACTACTTCTGAACCTCTTCCTTGATCTTGACCGCCATATCGGGACTAGTTCTGCACAGCTTCTGCTTGACTGAAGGACAATCTTCTCTGAGAGGTAGCCTATGCACCACAATATCTGTATCCAACCCAGGCATATCTTGATACGACCAGGCGAATATCTCCACATATTCTCTCAGCATCTCAATCAACCTTCTCTTGACGTCTTCCTTCAAAGCAGCCCCAATCTTGATCTCTCTTCTAGCGTCCTCAGTACCCAGGTTAATAATCTCCAACTCTTCCTGATGAGGTTGGATGACCCTTTCCTCCTGCTTCAATAATCTGACCAGTTCTTTAGGGAGTTCACAATCTTCCTCACTCTCCTCTTCAGCTTGGTAGATGGGATTATTGAAATCATACTGAGCCATAATAGAACTGTTTATAGTGGAGTCCGTAAGATCAATTCTGCATGTTTAATGCTTTTTTTTAGAAAAAAGAGTTCAAGAAAGTCACAAAAATAAAAAACATTGCCATTTTTATTGTTTTGAAAAATGAAAAACAAAAACAGAAAGACATGGATCACAAAATTTGTTTGCAAAACATCCTTTATTAATGATATCATTGAAAAACATGATGAGGCCCTACAATGAACCAATACGCCTTGGGCAGAACGTAGGGTTTTGTGCAAAATGAAAAACAAAATAAAATTACTCTGTCTGAAGAGTAACTTGGACTATTTCTTCTGCTGTCCAATTGTTGATCGACTCCCCTGGAGCGCACGGGCGAACCCAGTTGTTCAAATCACAATCACTGTCCCCGTCTTCACTACTGGCTGCAAAGACGTCACCATGATTCATCAGCCCAACGCTGGTGAAGGTACTCGGCCCTTTCTGATCTTGAACACCCTGCTCCGCCTGCAGAGGTTGATAACCAATACCGAACTTGTCTTCTTTGACGGGCAAATCAACCATCTTGCCCCAGCCTTATGCATTGCCTGAGTTGACAACCTCCACAGCTTGTTTGTAGGATGCAATCGAGGCACTTGGCTTCTTCTGCTCAACGAAAGCCACCTTCTCAAGAGCAACGGTCTCAAACGCCTGGCATAGAGTTTCATGGATCTCGCCATCCACCTCCACATATTTGAAAGAGGATAAATGACTCACCAGAATTTCCTCCTCGCCGCACACAGTTACAATCTGACCGTTCCAAACATACTTCAGCTTCTGATGGAGAGTTGACGAAACTGCCCCAACCCCATGTATCCAGGGACGCCCCAAAAGACAACTATATGCTGGTTGGATATCCATCACATAGAAGACAATACTGAACACCTCCGGGCCAATCTTCACAGGCAACGTGACTTCACCAAAAACAGACCGTTTTGATCCATCAAAAGCACGAACAATAAGATCGCTTGGAGTGAGGACAACCCCTTCAACATCTATCTTGCTCAAAGTCTTCTTGGGCAACACATTCAAAGACGAGCCAGTATCCACCAACACATGTGACAATACTGCGCCTTTGCACTCCATGGTGATATGCAGGGCTTTGTTATGGTTGCGACCTTCCGGCGTCAGATCCAAGTCTGTGAACCCCAAACTGTGCCTTGTGCTCACATTAGCAATAACACCCTCCAACTGATTGACAGAGATCTCCTGAGGCACGTAAGCCAAATTCAACATTTTCAGCAAGGCATTACGGTGTGCCTCAGAGCACAACAACAGGGACAAAATAGAGATTTTGGACGGAGTTTGATTCAGCTGGTCTACAATCTTGTAGTCACTCTTCTTAATAATCTTCATAAACTCCTCCACATCCTTCTCAAACGCCCCCCCAGGCGCTTCTTTCTGTACAGGTTCTTCTTCAACCACAGCCTGCTTACCCTTTGCTTTGGCAAGAGCCTCAGCATTGTTGTCTCTCAAAGGCTGTGGTGCAAACAGACGACCGCTTCTAGTGAAACCTCCTGGTCCCCCTACATTGTCCACAACTGGACCAACAATCACAGGGGCTCTACTCGGCAAACCAATAGTTACGGGAGCTTGATTCACTGACCTGATCTGACTTTCTGCCCTTCTGTTATTGCGATAAGCATTATCATACTTCCATGGCACAACCCTACTATCCTCAACAGCCCTTCTACCAGAAGCAACAATAGTAGTGGGAGCACTGACAGTTACGGGAGCAGATATGATTACTGGAGCACTAACGGTTGTGGGTGCATTGAAAGTTCTCTGGCCACGTCCCTCTGACGGTTTGAAATAAATGGTGACAGTTGACACCACCCCACGATCTTTCACAGCCCTAGCAAACTGCAAACAACCCCCATCCATCAAACCCTGGATACCATTCTTCAACTGCATACAACCATTCTCTGAATCAGCACAGTCTGAACAGCCCTCATAACAGCCCGGGAACACTCCCCCATTCAACAGACGCTCTTTCACCATAAACAGCGAAGTCTGAACATCTTCAACATCAACTACCAAGTCTTCAACTTCCCCATCTTCCACATTATTCACCCTATGCGCACCATGTTGAGGCATAGGATTGTTCACAATGTTCGGAACAGGAGCAAAATTGATTGTTTTGGCGTCAATCAAGTCCTGGACCTTGTGATGAAAAGCCCGACAGTTCTCAATATGGTGCCCCGGTGCACCAGAATGGAAGTCACAACGAACGTTGACATCATACCCAGCAGGTATCTTCGTCACCAGACCCATATTGCGTAACTCAACAAACCCCAATCTGAGCAATTCGGGCAGCAACTCAGCGTATGTCATAGGTAACGGGTCGAAGCGACGATCCGACATTCTCTGTCTCGGCTGAAACGGACGTTGCTGTTGCTGTTGTTGTTGTGGTGCTCTTTGTTGTTGTTGTTGTCGTGGTTGAGGTGCTGGGATAGTTACAGCAGCAACCAGGCTATACTGGCCTCTGTTCACATTTCTTCTGTGTTGTACAGCGTTAGTTAAACCCTTTCTCCTGCGAGGTGCCCCAGCAAACGGCTTCTTTGAAGATGAAGAACCAGCATCCTGAATCTTTCCAGCTTTAATGAGACTCTCTGTCCTTTCTCCACAAATCACCACATCAGAGAAACTACTGAACGGGCAACTCTCCATCTGGTCCATGAACACACCTTGTAAAGTCCCAATGAACATATCGGTCAACTCCTTCTCCAGCATCGGAGGTTGCACCCTTGCAGCTAATTCACGCCATCTCTGGGCGTACTCTTTGAAACTCTCTCCAGACTTCTGACATAAGCTCTGTAACTGAGTTCGGCTCGGAGCCATGTCCATATTGTGCTTGTATTTCCTCAAAAAGGCTTCACCCAAATCCCTCTAACTTCTGATGGACTCCCTCTTCAACTCCATGTACCAATCCAAGGAAGCTCCAGATAAGCTGTCCTAGAAAAAGTACATCCACATCTTCTCATCATTTGTGTAGGCAGAGATCTTTTTGTAGTAAGCCCGCACATGGGTGCGAGGACAAGAAGTGTCATTATATTTATCAAAAGATGGCGCCTTGAACTTATAGGGAATCCTCAGTCCATCCACCAAACCCATATTTGTAACATCAAACCCCAAAGAGTTCTGACACTCCATGGCTCTGATCTTCTCAGCTAGGGCATCAACCCTCCTATCCCTTTCGTCAGTTCTTCCCACAACTTCATCATCCTCACTGAGGAGAGTAAACATATCCTCCTGCCTATCAACCAATGGAGCAGGATTACGGACTGGAGCACGAGTCACTCTGGCATTAACTGTCTCTGGAGCAATAGGTTGACCGTTGATTCTGATACCCCTCAACTCATCACCCACAACATAGTTGTTGATGGGAACAGCAGCAGTAGCAGGGTCATTGATTGGGCCTCCCTCTTGAAAAGCATGGTTGACCGGTGGAATTGCAGCTTCTTATCTCTGGACTAGGGCTCGAAGTTCTTCTTGACCTTGCGCAACCCCTTGCATCATATGCATGAACTGGGCCATGTTAGCCCTCATCTCTGCTAACTCAGCTTGCACTTGATCCATACTCCTCTGTTGATTCAACCTCGTAGAGTAGCGGTGCGGACGTTGATCAACAATCCTGCCTGAAACAGGAACCAGAATGAGAAGTCTTGTTCAAGAACACCTGTAATGCAAGAATGATATGTGTATGATGCTAATGATGCGTATGATGCACATGATATGTTCATTCCTCAGGCATTCAAAAGCCTAATTCATCTTTCAAAAGATGGCAACCTGTAACAACGAACAACACAGAAGCAGACTACACTGGATAATAAGCACAAGATGAAACATCAACAACCTCATCTATAGATGTGAGCACAAGGATCATACAACAAATCAAGCATAGATCCAAATGATAAGAGTACAAGGAATCCCATCCAACAACCCTGGAGGTGATTCTCAATATAAACAACAGATACAAGCTAAGAAAGATGTCCTCCAAGAATGAGAGTCTTCAGATACTGGCACTGGTCTATCAACAGGTTGCATTCTGAACACTCAGGCAGACGAGTGATCTTCTCCTTCAGTTGTCTTCTGAGCTCTACAACTTCTCCTCCAAGCTGGTTCTCTGATGCATTCCTCAGGTCTACTTCCTTCTTCAATTGGATGTCTTTATCTTTAAGCTGCTTTTCCAGGTCTCTTATCTTCTTCTGATAATTGGCTTCCGCTCTTTGCAACCTTAGACGCTCACGGTGTTCTCCATCCAACATTGCTTCTATCTCCTCATAAGACCTCTTCTTGCTTCTCAATCTGCTAGCATCTTCACCTTGCACGCCTTTGAGTTGATGAGCCAAGTTCAACTTGTCAGCTTTGGCTTTGTAAAGCTCCATTTGGGTATCTTGTTCCTTTTCTTTCAACCGACGATTCTCCATCAAGGCTTGTTTGTAGTGCTCAGCAGGCACACTCTCAGAAAGGATCAAAGGTGGTTGCTCTTGCAATGACTCCATCCTATCATAGGGTAACAACAAAGTCTCAACTCTACTCTTGACTCAATCAATGTAATCAGGCATAGCAACTGCAAACTTCTTCCCTAACACAGCTCCATCCTTGACACCAATAGTCTTCCAAGCTCTTCCTACTTGCTCCAATCTAACTGGGTCACTCCGCTTCTCAAAATACACACTCTCTGCTATCTCAGCATCTAGTGGTCTTCCATTCATAACAAATCCCAACTGACAAAGAGAAAGAACCGGGTTGTAATTGATGCAACCCTTAGTCCCTATAAGTGGCACATTACGAAATTCTCCACAACTCATAATGACATTACGCACATTCAACCTGTAAGCTTGCCACCTGATATCATAGGAAGTGAGAGACATAATCCTCTGAGTCCACTTATGAGTGTTCTGGGTATCCACAAAAGGTCCACTGGTTGGCAGAAAGGACAAGAACCATCTGAGTAGCAATGGGAGACAACACCTGATAGCTCCACCCTTACCATGCCTGCTATGGATAGCATAGTAAGTGTCAGCTAACAGGGTAGGAACCGGGTTTCCTCCAAGGAAAATAGTGACAGCAGCAAGATCCACAAAATTAGGCATACTCGAAAACAGCACCACTCCATAAATCGTAATAGCCAACTGAGCATGAAAAGCTTCCCAATTTCCCTTCTTTGCTTCTTCTTTAGCCATGCTCACCAAGCACTTCAAAGACAAACCCACAACATCACCACTTGATTTCCAATTGTCACTCACTTCTTTGATACTCAAATGAAGAGATCTGGCAACAACCCTGAAATCCACCTCCTTTGGAACATCCAAGAAAGGCGCCTGGTACTTGATCGGGACATTCATCAGAATGGAATACTCTTCAAGAGTGGGCGCTAACTGATAATCCTGAAAGGTGAAACAACGGAGCTCTGGATCATAAAACTGTAGGAGAGTCTGCAATGGCACTGGATCTACCACCATCTTCAACAGTGTCAATAAATCCCCATACTGATCAACAAACACCTTCTGATTACCGCCGGTCACAAGATTGCTCAACTCTATCAACGGTGTCAATAGCTCACGGTGAAAACTATAGGTGTAAGTCTTCCTCTTCGACCCTGGAATGGTTGCCATCTCTCACAGTGAACAGACTCCTGAATGAACTTGAGAAATGATATGCATGAGGAGATTAGCTTTTTTCTTTTCTTTTCTTTTCTTTTTTTTATTGCATTATTTTTTTTTGAAAATAAACATGCTATGATGCAAATGATGCAATGACTGGCTGGCTGCGTATCACAGATCACAGGATCGGAACTTCGGCATCGGAACCACAAAGTCATCTGGAACCCCAAAGTCATCTGGAACCCATATATCTCTGAACCAAGTCACCAACAGGAACCAAGAGTCACCAACAGATCAATAGTCACCAACTTAAGTCACCAACTGTACCTGTAATGATTCATTCCCTCCCCACTCATGGGTGTCATCTAGGCCAGGGTAAGGTCAAGAGAAACGCAGGATAAATAACCCTTTCATAGAATATCATCATGTACACACCAGATGTATGTAACGATAATACCCCATCAGAGTCTGAATTGCTCGTGATATCATGTTCCGCTAAGTGGCGCAATACCACCCGCTTCCCATGAATCACTCTATTCCTAGGTATCCTAGAGATCACTCATAGCCTGGGTATTGGGCCTTTTACCTCTTGTAACTCCCACCCCACAGAGAGACAAACACACAGCCAGCACAGATGAATATATGATGCATGCAAACATAAATGCAAACATAAATGCACACATAAACAATCACATCATAATCATAAATGCAATAAATGAAACAGTAAAAGCAACCAAACCCTATCCTAAAGAGCGCTAGGAGTGACTCGCTTAGGGAAGATGGACCCGCAAGAGGTCAACTTCTCCATATCCCCAGCAGAGTCGCCAGCTGTCGCATTACGCGAAAAATCGGCGAGAAAACGAAACAACAGAGCCGCCACCGTGCGTTATTTATCCCAAAGGAGGGAAAGGAAACGCTCGAAGTAAACCTGGAAAAGACATGGTCTCGCGACCAGAGAAAGATGGGATCGAGAGTCGGTTATGCGAAGGGAAGGTATTAACACCCCTACGCATCCGTCGTACTCGACGGGATCCACGCTCGAAAAGAATAGAAAGAAGGTTGCTAAAACTGCTCAAACACTGCGCAAGGCTGGAAGGAAACACAGAAAGGACGGAAGAAGAGAACTCGGCAGGATATCGCATCCTGGGCCTACGTAGTCTGTCAGACACAGACATCAGAGTCGACGTAGTTCGGGACAGGGGAAACGTGCTCGCTAGGATGTCACATCCTATGCATACGTATCTTCTCTGACCGGAGAAGAATCAGAGCACTCGTAGCTCGGCTAACGCACGCCAAACAGAACGCAAACAGGAAACCGACTGCCAATCGCTGGACTTACGTCAGACTCCACACAAACAGGCAAACATGGAAACCGAAGGCCAATCGCTGGACTTACATCAGACTCCGAACCAACAAACACACACAGGAAACCAACTGCCAATCGCTGGACTTACGTAAGACTCCAACAAGCAAACAAGACACAGGAAACCAACTGCCAATCACTGGACTTACGTCAGACTCCAAACACACACAAAGGGGGTTGAAAAAGAAAAAGGGCGCCTGGAGAGATCAGCTCATCTCCTGCCTACGTACCTCATCTGGTATGAGGATCAGGGCGACGTAGTTCCCCTTAACAGGGAAAGAACTCCTAACCTAACTATCATACCCCGATTTTGGTCCTAAATTTTTTATGTTTTTGTATGAGGATTATGGTTTTGATCCAAAGTCATGGTATTGTGATTGTGGATACCTCTATGGTCTGGGTCATCTGAACAACCAAGTTTCTTGTGTTTCTAGCCACTTGCCAGTCATGTTATTGGTTCATGGATACTATGTCAAAACCCTAACCTTATGGTCTTATTTCATGGTTTTGTTCATACACATTATCAGTCAAGTTATTTTCTTTTTTTTTCAAGAGTCAAACATTCAAGTTATGATTAAACCAATTGTGAAACCAACTTCAAACCATTTCAATTCATTTCACATCATTCTAAACCATTACATTTGATTCTACACAAGAAAATACAAGTCTTGACAATTTTTGACCAATTGTTGACTTTGGTCAACAGTTGACTTTTTGGTCAACATTGACCAAAGTCACCCAAAATCCAAAAACTCTAAATTTTCACCACAATCATCAATCATTTGTCCATTTACAAGAAGAATGCAAAAAAAAATGAATTTTAACCATTTGTTGACTTTGGTCAACAGTTGACTTTTTGGTCAACTTTGACCAAAGTCAACCCTATGCCATTGGTCATCCCTAATCACTAAATGACTAGTCCTAACTCTCATGACATTATCCATGTCCCTGTTATCTTTGGTTTAACCACTTGTGCTTGGCTTCTTCACTTTAATGTCAACATGGTCACACCTTGAACCTTTGGAATCCTGCTTTGCCAATTAACTTCCATCATGCTGCATTTGCCCTGCTATACCAACCTGCTGCAACGCCTAACCTGCACAGACCAAAGTCATGACCAACATAAAATCCAAGCCATAAAGTAAAGCCATTCATCTACCACAATGTCATATAGCGCTGATGGAACAAGATTGTTTTCGTGTGGCTCAAATAAAGAAGGGGGGTCATTTCTAGTTGAATGGAATGAAAGTGAAGGAGTTGTGAAGCGTACATACCATGGTCTTGGGAAAAGATCTGTAGGTGTTGTGCAATTTGATACCACTAAGAATAGGTTCTTAGCTGCTGGTAACACATCAAATTTGGGAACAACTAATACACCACAAGATTACAATGCATACACATCATATGCAAACTCTTCTAATCCATATGGCTATGGCAGCAGTACAGGATCCTCAAACTAATAAATATGTAGATCAACGACCATCCGACGGGTCTGTTCCACCAAAAATTCCTCCTGAATTCCTGACCTTGGTTCACTCTGCATTAGAAGATTCGCATTCAGCCACTAGACTCTCTAACTCCAAACCGCCTTTCACGTTCTCGCCTGACATCTGTATTGTCAATTTTTATTCTCAAAGCGGCCGCCTTGGTTTTCATCAGGACAAGGCTGAAAGTAAACCGAGTCTCTCTGCAGGGTTGCCCGTGGTGTCATTCTCTATTGGAAATTCTGCAGAGTTTTTGTATGGTGGAGGAAGGGATGTTGACAAAGCAAACAAAGTTGTTTTGGAATCTGGGGATGTTTTGATCTTTGGTGGCAAAGCTAGAAATGTCTTTCACGGCGTTAGTGCTATTAAGCCAGACAGTGCCCCTATCAGCTTGATTACAGAAACTAATCTCCGGAATCCTGGACGATTGAATCTTACTTTCATGGCAGTATTAAGTTAAAATGCCTCTGTTTTTTCACCATCAGATTAGTCTGATGCCTATTTCGCCAGTTTCCTGGGGCAGGGCTTGTAATGTAATGCTATGACATGCTGATTTTGTATCCGTTTTGGGTTCTCTGTCTGCATAATCTCTCAGTTGTTTCAAAAGCTAGAAATGCATTTTCAGATTAATGTTGGATTGTGCTGCAAAAGCTTACTTTCCTTGCACTTCTCTTGGAAGGCCCTAGGAAATCCAGTATCCTATGTCTTTTCCAGTTACTTAAAGAACCATAATGCAACCTGCAGCAAATCCTGCAATGACCAATCATCAGCCATGTGACAGAACCAAAACAATATAGCAAGCCATGGAAATGCATGAATCCATTCCATATCCTGTCACTAGAATTCTGCATCAAATAAGTCATCACATAAGAAAGAAGAAAACGAAAATATGTGATAATTCCAAGAAAGAAACAGACAGGAAGTAAAAAAAGGTAGACAACCACCTTATATGCTTTCTTTGCAACTGAATATGAGCACTTGAATTTTGCAAATATTCTTGCTGCAGCCAATTTTATAGGCAAGGATGCTGCGGTTGAATTCGTAATGTTAAACAGCATCTCCAATGTAATACACGCAAAATCATCGGATATTTCACAAAAGCATCCGGCAGCAAACAATGATGACTTTCCCTGTTGAATATAGACTTCAAGGAAGTGATGGTTGCTTCAAATGGTCATGGGATCATCATGATATTCTGTCTGTTTCGCCTGAGTATAATTCAAGCCACAAGTGCTCAACTAGTGCGAGGCTGCGATCTATTGCCCCTTACAGTGGTCGAAAGGAGACTGCTGTTTATGCTACGGATGTGAAAACTGGAATTGTGATTCGCTGCAAGGTCTTCATTGACAGCATATCCAGAATCTGGATATTTCATAATTCTATTAAGCTTGATTTAGACGGGCTTGCTATATTGCACGTCCGCGCCTTCGACAATGAAGAAAATGTATTTTCCTCATTAGCTGGTTTACAGTTCATGTGGAGCCTTATGCCTGAAGCCAATGGACTACCTTATCGGCTTGTTAATGTTCCTATAAAGGATTCTCCCCTCGGTGATTGCGGGGGACTCTGTGGTGACTTAGACGTACAGATAAAACTTGAAGATGATGGTGTATTTTCAGATCTTTTTGTAGTAAAGGGAATTGAGATTGACCATGAAATTGTGTCGGTGCATATGCTTGAGCCACAGTTACATAATTTGGCTGATGAGATTCTTCTCACTGTTGCTGAAGCTATGTCGCTTGATCCTTCCTCACCAGTTTTTGTCCTTGTTGGTGCAGTCATTCCCTACACCCTTAAAGTTATCCGCGGAAATATTCCTCAAGCGGTTACTTTACCTTCACCACATCATCAGTGGTCAGCCTCAAATGCTTCGGTTGCTCAGGTTAGCTCGAAGACAGGATCAACGTATGCATGGAACTTGGGGACGACAGCTATCATTGTTGAAGATACAAGGGTTTCTGGCCATGTGCAAGTTTCTTCACTAAATGTGGTCCTGCCACCAAGCAGCAGCAGCCTGCAAAACCAGTTGAAATAAACCATGGACAGTTAGAGGAACTGAGTTCACTGCTGCAGAAGATGGAAGAGCATAAGGAAAATGGTTTGTGAAGCAGAATAGCTTATATCAGAGATGGATAAGAAGGTACCTCGTCAGGTTTTGCCTGCGAACTTCACGCCAAACGCGAACAGTAACGGTTCATCTCTGTTTGAGAGCATCATGCATAAGTTTATCAAGGCCGATCATGGCAATAAAGTTAGCAAGAGGAGCCAGTCATCAAATTCCGATAGCTTCCCCAAATTGTCTCCATCATCAACTATATTTACTGATACTAACTGCAAAGGACTGTATAAAGAAGCAGCATCTTTTGAACCCGTGGTGAAAGCAAAAGATAATACTGTAAATTTTAAAGAAAAGGTTAACCATGAAAATATGTTCCCACATGGTTACTCTATTGGAAAACCCTTGGAGAATGGTGCTGCAAATCAGTCATTTCCGAAGTTGTTACTTCCTTATGATAGGTCATCTGAAACCCTTTTCTTGGCAATCGAGTCAGGTCACTTGCCTGGGGACATTTTGGATGATGTTCCTGCCAAATACGTTGATGGGGCACTTATATGCGAGGTGCGTGATTATCGAAGGTTCTCTTCTGAAAAGGTAGCTAGCATGGTGTCTGCAGATAGTTCCCCAACTATTGATAAAGTATGCCTCAAGATGTCATTGGAAAATATTGTGAAGGATATCCCATCTATTACTGATAAATCTTGGACATATGGTGATCTAATGGAAGTTGAATCGAAGATACTGAAAGCATTAAAGCCAAGTCTTCATCTAGATCCTACTCCAAAGTTGGATAGGCTGTGTGAAAGTCCAGTCCCAACAAAGCTTAATTTGCAGAGAAAGCGATTAAGGAATATCCCAGAGTTTACTGTTACTTCTAGTAATAAAGCCCATGAAAAAAAGTATGCATAGATAAAGTACAAGAGAACTCAAATAGCAGGTTGGGTGATCCAGGAATCACTACATCTAATGCTACTGGGCAACAGACTCTTGAAAATCAAGCAATGCAAAATCTTAATTCAAGCATTGCCATGGCCATGAGATCTAAGAATATTATACCAGATTCTAATATCCCTGGATTTTCTATGATGTCTCAATCAAGATATCCAATGACTGTTGGAACTCCAAGAAGCTTGCAGGAGCATAGATCGATATCTGGTATTAATTCATCCGGGGCTTCTCCTGCTGCCCAAGATGTCATGATTTCCTATGCTGATAATCCGAATGCAAGTGTCTCTCTTCATGCAAAAAGAGAGTATCCGGATAGACAATCATCACCTTTATCGAATATTGCAAAAAGAATGAGGTCTGCTCCCACAGGTGTTGATGCAATGCAGAAGCAGCAATTAGGCTCACATGTTGACGCTCTTCAAGGATCAGATATGAACTGGCAGAATACACTATTACAGCAACAAGCAATGGCCAGAGGTATTCAGTATAACAGTGGTGGCATTCAGAAGTTTCCCCAGCAGGTTTTTGAAGGAGGGTTAAATCAGGAAACTGGGGCTATTCAATTTGCTTCTGGTCAGCAGGGCGGGAGATTAGTTGCCAAGGAAGAACAATTTGAAATGGAAAGAACAGATGGTGCATGATACATCAGCTAGTGTTGGCATACATCTCTATCATGTTATAGCCTGCACTCTTGCCATCATCAACAAATACTAAGACCAAAACAGACTTGTTGTGATCCTGCAATAAACCAAATTGCCATGCTAAACAGACCACAATCTAAATCATCCAACATAAATGATGCACTGCCATAACCAACAGATGCAAACCAGTCCTGCATTCACCAATAATCAAATAAATCCAAAACGTAAGACTAATCACATTGCATCCTTGCATTGATTTCATGAACCTTCCATTGTCACACTTTCTTCATAAGCAAGAAATTCCATAATTGTGCAAACTTGGTCACCATGCCATGACTTGGTCATTCTTGCCTTACCTTGCCACACATTGCCTTGCATTTTTCCTTGCCTACCATGACAAACCAGTCCTATAATGCATACCCCTTCATCAATCCACACCATGAGATGTACCTCAACATGGCTCCAATCATGACTTGTACTACAACAATGCCATTTTATGTGTTGTGCTGCACCAACTGAACCTGCAAATCACAGCATTGGCCTTAGGCTTGCAAACAAAACCAACTCACCATGAAACTACTAAAATACAAGGAAAAATCACAAACCACCCTTCAGATGTTGAAATCAGACCAAGCCCTCCATTTTCACTGCAGTAAAAAGGATTGATTAGCCAACAGTAAAATGCAAAAATCAGAAAAATTCCCAATTTGGAATAGAGATGAAATTCAAAGAAGAAAGCGAAGGTTCAGATTACCACTTTCGAACCTAGCACCAAAGAAGTCAAACCAAGTTCTGAGCATCAAAAAGTGTTTCGTAGGATGCTCTTTTGAACACAAGGGCACCAATTTGAAACCCTAGCTGCAGAAATATAAAAGGGAGAATGAATCAGTGAAGAGGGGGGACCTGGAGGCGAAAACAGAGAAAAATAACCCTAATCCAAAAAGAGGCAAACAACAGAAGAGGAGTTGGAGGCGAAAATCTGAAAGGGAGAAAACCTAAAACCCCAAAATCGTACCTGTAGGCCAGTTTTCTTCGCATCCATCACCACCACCGCAGCGACGCTCTGTAAGAACCTTTCTTTCCTACTCTTTTTCTTTCTCTTTATGCTTGTTGTCTGATTGTTTTTGTGAGAGCTGAGAGTGTTTGAAAGGGGTTTCATTGAGAGCAAGAGTGAGATTGAGCGAAATGTGAAGTCTGGGGTGCGTGAGGTTGCCATTGTTGGGGAACTTTTGAGCTCGTAAGATGCGAGAGAGAGGGAGGAAGACGAACTCCTCTGTATTCTCTTCCCCGTTCCCATTTCTTTTTCTGTTTTCTTTTTTTCTTTTTTTAATTTCTTTTTTTTATTTATTTAACTTAATTTGTTTTTTTACAGAGATAATACAAAAACCATAAGATTGTTTGTTTTGCTTTTATTTTAAATCTTTAGCCCGGTTCATGTACTTAGCGTAGTATCTCAGTAGCAGTTGATGTTGAGTGGCCTAGTGGAGAGAGGGTAGTTTCATAATATTAAGTGGAGAGGGTTCAATACTCATGTGTGGTACTTTTTGCTTATTATTTTATTTTATCTTCTTTTAGCATTTTTTTTATTATTGTAGTATTTTATTAACATTTTCGTTTTTTTATGTTTATTATAATTTCATTTGTTAATAATGCATAGTTGTTGTATTTTAATTTAGTTCAAAACCATTTTTTAAAACTATAAAAATCATACTTTCTCGATTTAATATCGAGCCCATTTTTTACACCCTTGTAAGTCGATTGCTTTTTAAGCATCGCCATCAACCTCACATAGCTTACTCTTGGGCTTTCTTACAATGAGCCGGTTCCCTTACACTTACACTCATACGTTGTTTAATGCTCATTCATTTCATTTCTTTGATTATTTGATTTGATCACATACTTGTTTAAATATCTTATTGTCTGATTGACTGTTGCCTACTTGTATGATGTATGAGGCATATATTTATGTTGTTTGATTGCCATGACAACCCCCATTCATAACAAATGTACCCCTCTCCCATGAAATGTATAATATTTATTCTTTCATTCTTTATTCATCTGTTAATACAAGAATTAAAATGAACATTCGATAAACATTTCAAAACAAGATCAAAACCTCGATCCAACGTCGAGTAATCATTTTTCAAAACCTAACAGAACCAGCACGTATTCATCCACCCTTTTGTAAGTCGATTGCTTTATGCATCGCCATCAACCTTGTAAGTCGATTGCTTTATGCATCGCCATCAACCTTGTAAGTCGATTGCTTCATGCATCGCCATCTACCTTTATCCCTAACACTTCTCCTTGCTCCATTCGTCGATTCTTGTTCCGATTAGGTAGCACCCATTAGATAGAACCCTTTGCATGATAACATAGGTAGGATTCCCATATCCTTTTGTATGATAACATAGGTAAGATTCCCATATCCTTTTGTATGATAACATAGGTAAGATTCCCATATCCTTTTGTATGATAACATAGGTAAGATTCCCATATCCTTTTGTATGATAACATAGGTAGGATTCCCTTATTTCTTTGCATGCTAACATTAGGTAGATATCCCCATTTGTAAATCCTAAACACTTAAGTACACATTGCATGACAACTCTAGGGCAGAGCTTCCCCATTTCTTCTAGACCTTTCCGAGCGTCTTCGATCTTGTGGCATGTAGTCCGTCCTATGGCAAAGAGGTAACCGCCTAAGACTCGATTCAGTGAGCTGCGACACCTACTGCTAGGACGTGAACACATTGCCCACTCTCCTTTGACACAACTGGTGTCCTCTTTTGTAAGTCCATGTTCAGATGGCAAGCCCTATGTAGCCGAACTACGACAACTCTGATTCTCATGTTCAGATGAGATGCGTAGGCACAAGATGCGATGTCTTGCCGAGTTTGACTAACAACTAACAACTAATCTTTGTTTGTTTTCGCCCTCGTTGCGATCGAGACATTCCCTTTCTCTTGCCCTAGTTGCAATCGAGACCCTTATTCCCGTAGTTAGTTGAACTACGTTTTGCTCTGATTCTCATTCCCGATGAGATACGTAGGCATAAGACGCGATGTCTTAGCGAGCACACTTATCCTTAACCCATAGGTACCCGAGCTACGAAGACTCTGATTCTCATATTCAGATGAGATACGTATGCAATGGATGCGATATCTGTGCGAGTCATTTTTCCCTTGACCCTTTTAGTAAATAGTACATTAGATAAACACACACCCTTTAGACAAGAACAAACAAGAGTGGATCCCGTAGAGTACTACGGATGCGTAGGGGTGCTAATACCTTCCCTTCGCATAACCGACTCCCGAACCCAAGATTTGGTTGCGAGACCTTGTCTTTTCCTTTCCTTTCTCCAGTTTACTTCGAGCGTTTCCCTTCCCTCCTTTGGGATAAATAACGCACGGTGGCGACTCTTCTGTCTTTTCTTCTTCGCCGGTTGTTTTTTCGCATACCGTATTTTTCGGGTTGCGACAGCTGGCGACTCTGCTGGGGACCGGTTTCCCTAAGCGAGTCCCTCCTAGCTTTTGTAGGTTTCTTGTTTGTTGGGTGTTTATTCTTTTGTACAGTCGTTTACTTTCCGCATTTACCTGCTTTACCTTATTGCATTCATGTACATATGTTTGTTGTATCTGTGGGTTCCGTGGGTTGTTTGTTTGTTGGGTTGGGATTGTTTTATGAGAGATAAGCCCACTACCCAGGCCTGAGTGTACACATAGGTGTTAGAGTGGATAGTCATGAGGCTTGCGTGGCATGTTGCTATGTTAAGTCGTTCATGAGACCCACATTCCAGACGAGGTTTTTGTTGGATATATTTTGTCCTATGGGTGTTCCATAACGACAGATATTCCTTTAGAAATCGTCGACTCTGGTGACCATTTCCCGAGAACTCAGTCGAGGCCTCTCCTCCGAGACGCGTTTATGTTAGCTCTGGTGGGCGCATTCTCGCTGCTCAATCCGAGGACCCCGAGACTGGGAACTTGCTTTAGGATATCCTGTTGAGGGGAGTCAGCAGAGGTCTTTTATCCCGTAATAATGCCAAACCTTCAGTGGTGAACGTATTATTCTCGACTGAAGGGCTGAAGCTGACAAACTTCTGTTCTTAGAACTTACCAGTGAGGGGCGGGCTAAATTCGGGAAACCTTAACCTCCAACAAACCCGGTTTTCTGGAGCAGAGTTTTGATATTATATTATATTCTTTAGTGGATTTTCTCTTCAGACAGTGCAACCCGACAGTTGCTCAAGCAGATACAGCAGTCCTGATCTCCATGTCACTGCATTACATTCACATCATCACATCATTCTGCATTCATATCATTTAACACATGTTTATCCATTTCTAGGGGGGTTACATCTTCTTCTTGATTCCGGTCGGGTTTTTCTGGTTCTCTTAAGATGGATGTTGGCAGAAAGAGACATGTCGCCTACCAGTTTCTAGTGGTTTGTTTGGAGCCTATTCAACAACTGATGAAGTTAATGGATCACGATTCTCTAGAAGGATTCCGGAAGGATTACGGTTTGATTCTAAGCTTCGTCAAGGTTCTCTCCAAAGATCAACATGATGCTCTATTCACACTGCTGCAGTTCTATGACCCTCCATTGAGGTGTTTCACATTCCCGGATTATATTTTGGTCCCTACCTTGGAGGAGATTGCCAGTTTTCTCAGAGTTCCCATCAAGTCACAGTTGTTGTTCTACAGTTCTGAGTTTTTGCCCGATCTCAGCATGGTTGCTTCGGCCACATATTTGGGGAAATCAGTCTTGAAGACTAATATGTGTCAGAAGGGAGGAGTCAGTGGTTTTCATTTGAGTTTCTTACTGGGAGAAGCAAAGAAGAAGCTTGAAGATGGTGACCAGAGGGGTTTCAATGTTGTGTTGGCTCTTTGTGTGTATGGGATTGTCCTGTTCCCTAATGTGGCAAAATTTGTGGACGTAGACGCAATACGCCTTTTTGTGTTGGGTAATCCAGTGCCGACCTTGTTGGGAGATTTCTTTCATTCGGTGCATCACAGGAATGAGAACAGAAGGGGAGGATTGGTGAATTGTTGTGCGCCTTTGTTTTATAAGTGGTTCAGTTCGCACCTACCCAAATCAGGAGCGTTCGTTAATGTCGAGGACTCGTTGAGTTGGTCGAAGAGATTGATGGGGTTGAGAGCTGAAGATATTTCTTGGTGGTCTGACCGGAACTTGCTTCGGGCGGATATTATTCACAGTTGTGGGAACTTCCCAAATGTACCGTTGGTAGGAAGAAGAGGAGGAATCAACTATAATCCTTCTCTAGCAGTTAGACAGTTTGGATATGCTTTAAGAACTTCACCTTTGGAAAAGGATGTGGAAGAATCTCTGTTTTTCCATTCTTCGCCTGATTTGGCTGTATCCCGTAAGGCAGCTGAGGCCTGGCTCAAGGTGATCAAGAGAGGAAGAACTGTGCTTGGAAAAGGAGATTGTAGAACTTACCCTCAGTATGGAGAGTGGCTTCAAGGAAGAGTTGAAGAGTTGGGTCTGCCGTTTCCAATAGAAGAACCTATGTATCCACCTACTCCTGCGCCGTCAACAATGGTGAGCCGAGAAGAGTATGACAAATTGAAAAAAGCCATGGAGGAGCTTCAAATTGAAAACTCGGAGTTAAGTGTGAAGTTGCAAGACTATATGCATCAATTCCATGAGGCAGAATATCAGAAGGGGGAAGCCGTCAGATTGCAAGGGGAAGCAGAAAGGAAATTAGCTGTGGAGTTGGACTTCTTCAGGAAGACAGACAAGGCCTTGGGATCATCCAGTTCTGAGTTGAAGCGAGTCAAGCAACAATTAATGGATGCTCATGGTAAATTGGCAGGGTGGCAAGAGCGATGGGATGCATTTTCAACTTCTCGGAAGGAAAAGGAGGAGGAGATAGTGACCGAACTGACTGGTCAGATGGAGAAATTGAAGACTTCGCTAAAGGAGAAGAACAATGAGCTTCTGTGCGCCCGTTCCACCAACCGTTACATCACCGATCAACTCAATGAGGCTCGAGGACAGATTGAAGAACTTAAGGTGTTGGCAGGTCTGAAGAAATCCAGACTTGAAGAGGTATTCGGGGAAGATGATGGGAATTACTACAGAGAGCACATCAACGAGTTGGATGGAGTTATTCACCAAAGGAATCTGCTTATCCGGCGTTTGATAGAATTCCCAGATCGTCCTGACACGATAGCATTGCTGGCTGAAGTGAAGAGCAGTCCTCATGGTTTGTACACAGGAGGCTGAGTCTTGATTATTGCTCCTCCTTTTATTTATTGCTTTGTTGTTGTGAGGTGATGATCCACAGGCTTGTTGTGGAGATCCTCTTTTGGATGTACTTTCGGCTAAAGCTCTTTTCCTTGAACTTGTTTGTATGATGGTTTCCCTTTATTGCATACTGATCTCAGAATTTTGTCCATGACTCGGTCTTCTTGCACTATTCACCTGATGTGAGACTGGAATCAAGGGGGTAGAATACCTTTTGGATTTGATAAACTTGTCATTGCATTTACATATCCATTTTCATATCTTGCATAACAGGTACCGCTGCGGTGTTCTCATACTATTTGGTGTTCCACTAGCAGGATAGCTGACTCAGGAATTCACCGGTACGGAACCCGCAGAAACCAGCAGAAAGCAATGGAAAGTCTACAAGCAGAACTTGCTGAGATGAGGGTCCGCATGAACCAGTTCATGGACGTGGTTCAGGGCGTAGCGCAGGGACAACAAGAGATTAGACAAATGATACAAAGGAATCCCGCAACTACCCAACCAGAGGTCGTGACTGATCCTCCAATTGCAGAGGTTAATGGACCGGGGCCTGTCCCGATCCCACATAACAACCACGATCAACAACCCATTCACGATGATCAATATGATCAGTTCTTGCTGCCAGAAGACTTTGGTTTGGGCCACGGCATGGATCCCATGTTCAGGAGATTAGAGGAGAGGCTGAAGGCGGTAGAAGGACAAAACCCCCTAGGGGTAGATGTTTCTGACTTGGGATTGGTCCCAGGCGTGAGGGTCCCCCCAAAGTTCAAGGTCCCAATCTTTGACAAGTACAATGGTAGCTCTTGCCCGAAGACCCATGTGCAAGCCTACTTCCGGAAGATGGTTGCATACTCTGATGACGAGAAGCTACTTATGTACTTCTTCCAGGACAGCCTAGCTGGGGCATCCCTGGAATGGTACATGAGGTTGGATAGAGCCCATATCCGTTGCTGGAGGGATTTGGCGGAGGCTTTTGTGAAGCAATACCAGTATAATGCAGACATGGCCCCAGATAGAACTCAACTCCAGAACCTGTCTCTTAAAAACAATGAGTGCTTCAGGGAATACGCTCAACGCTGGAGGGAGACAGCTTCCCGTGTTCAACCTCCCATGTTGGAAAAGGAGATGGCCAACATGTTCATGAATACGTTGCCTGGACCTTACCTGGAGCGTCTGGTGGGGTGCAATGCCTCTAACTTTGCTGATGTGGTCTCTACGGGAGAGAGGGTAGAGAATTACCTGAAGACCTACAAGAGCTACAATGGAGGTGGATCTTCATCAGGAGTAAAGAAGCCATTTATGGGAGGACAAAAGCAGAGGGAAGGGGGTGTGAATTCTGCATCTTCATATCAAAACAGGGATAACCGGAGGAATAATTTTCAAAACTATCATCAACAACCATATGTTGCGGCTGTGACCATTCCGGCTGCAACACCACTACAACAACAACAACCACAACATCAACAGAATCAATACCGACAACAGCAACCACAACGTCAACCAGCTCAGTATCAACAGCAACAACAACCAGGTAACAGACCCACCTATCAACAGAGGCAGAGGATGATGGACCGGCGTTTCGACACTCTTCCAATGTCGTGCACTCAACTGCTTGCCAATCTTCAACAACTACAACTTGTGCAGCTACGCACTCTGGCTCCTCCGGTTGGTAGACTTCCGGTGGGTTACGATGTTAATGCTAGGTGTAGTTTCCACTCTAGGGCACCTGGCCACAATATTGAGAACTGCAAAGCTTTTAAGCACGTAGTTCAGGATCTCATAGACTCAAAGGCTATTAATCTTGCACCGGCTCCTAATGTCGTCAACAATCCCATGCCACAGCATGGTGGTGCAAACGTGAATATGCTGGAAAAGGAAGCCAAGTCCGTTAAGGATGTGTTGAAGTTGAAGACTCCGTTGTTGGAAATTAAGGAATACTTGCTGAAGGCTGATGTTTTCCCCGGTTGTGGGAAGGGTTGTTTGGATTGCGCTATACAGGGTAAGGATTGCTTGAAACTGCAACAGGGTATCCAGGTTTTGCTTGACAATGGTACCCTCCAAGTTGAAGACTTGTCTGTCAAAGAATTTGCTGAAGGGGTAGTTGAAGAGGTGTTTGAAGACGCTGTTGAAGAATTCACAGATGTTGTTCCTGCTGATTGTGTATTTCCCATTGATGTATTTAATTTTCCAAATGTTGTTGATGATATACCAAACAATGTGTCTGATTTTGATGTAACTGAACTTGATTCTGGTGTTCCGGATGTTTTTGTTTCAATGAATGAGATTCCCGAGTATGACTATGATGTCGCTACTATCACCATCTTTTACCCGACTAATCAGATCAGTGTGCCAGAAGCGCAACCAGCGCCACCAGTGCGACCGGCCGCTATGACAATCACAACCCCTGGTCCTTTACCTTTCACTAGTGAAAGGGCCATTCCGTGGCATTATGGGGGGAGTGTATACACACACGATCATGGGGTGGAACGACCTTTGAAGGTAGAAGAGGGTCAAAAGTCTGAACTCGAAGTTGAAGGTCCCGCAGTGGACAATGTTGGTGGAATCGGGCGATTCACCAGGAGTGGCAGACTATTCTCGCCACCTGTTACCCAAGCTGATAGTGCTGATGCCGCGGCTAAGGCCAAAGGCAAGCAAGTTGTAAATGAGGGCACTTCTGCACCCCGGACTGGATCGGAGCCTACTTTCTCGAATGATGTGGACGAGCTCTTAAGAATTATAAAGAAAAGCGACTACAAAGTAGTCGATCAGTTGATTCAGACGCCGTCTAAGATATTTATTCTCTCACTCCTGTTGTGTTCAGAGGCACACAGGGAGGCACTTCTGAAGGTCCTTAACGCTGCATATGTGCCTCAGGAGATCTCCGTAAACCAGCTAGAAGGGATCATTGCAAATGTTCATGCGAGCAACGGGCTGGGCTTTACTGATTCTGACTTAACACCAGCTGGACACAATCATAACAAGGCTTTGCATATCTCAATGGAATGCAAAGACACAGTGTTATCTCACGTTATGGTGGATACAGGTTCCTCTCTCAATGTGCTACCCAAGAGAGCCCTGTCAAGGTTAGAAGTAGAAGGTTTGATCTTGAAACCTTCCGATCTCATGGTGAGAGCCTTCGATGGTTCTAAGAGGTCTGTGTTTGGAGAGGTAGAATTGCCAATTCAGATTGGATCACAAACCTTCAAGACCGTATTCTATGTGATGGATATCAGTCCCTCGTACAGTTGCCTTCTGGGTCGTCCTTGGATCCACAATGCTGGGGCAGTCTCCTCAACACTACATCAAAAGATCAAGTTCCCGGTCAATGGAAGAATTGTCACCGTCTGTGGTGAGGAGGACATACTGGTAAGTAACCTGTCTACCTTCAAGTACGTAGAGGTAGAAGGTGAAATTCATGAGACTCTCTGTCAGGCCTTTGAATCAGTTCAGATCAAGGATGCAGCGCCGGTGGAAGGGGTTAAAGCAGGAGCCCCTATCTCATCTTTCAAGCAGGCGCAAGCCTTGGTGGATTCAGGTGTTGCTCCCGGTTGGGGACGTCTGTTGGAGTTACCGATGAAAGACGACAAGTTTGGGATTGGGTATCAACCAGCGCTGACTTCTACAACTTCAACACTTCAGACTCGTCAGGGGCCGATTACTTTCTCTAGTGCTGGCGTCATCCAATATGGCCAGATCTCTGCGATCAACGATGAAAATGGGGATAGTGATTGCGACATCGACAACTGGGTGCGTCCGAGGATCCCGGGTGAAGTCATCAACAATTGGTCTTCCGAGGAAATTGTCCAAGCCACTCTTCTAGAGGAGTAACCTTTCTTGTTTATTCATGCATCTCCAAGTCTTACGTTCCGCCCAGGGCGTAATGACTCATTGTAGGGCTCATCTATGTGAATACCTGCATTGTTTATCATAAATGAAGGACGTCTTTTGCATTCAAAATCTTGTTCACTGTTTTTTCTATTTTTACAGTTTTCAAAATTTCAAAAGAATAAAATATTTGGCAATGTTTTGTTTAGTTTTCACTCACTGTTCGCACTCATAAGCACATACCATCACTCATGCAGATGCACATTACCGGATCCTATTGATAACAGTTCTGTTATGGCTCGCTTCGACTTCGAAAATCCAATCTTCCAAGCTGAAGAAGAGGGTGATGAAGACTGTGAACTCCCTGAAGAACTTGCCAGGCTGTTAAAGAAAGAGGAAAGGGTCATTCAACCACATCAAGAGGCTACTGAAGTGATTAATCTTGGCACCGAGGACGCCAAGAGAGAAATCAAGATAGGGGCTGCTTTGGAAGATGATGTGAAGAAGGGGTTGATAGAACTGTTACAAGAGTATGTTGACGTCTTCGCTTGGTCTTACCAGGATATGCCAGGGCTTGACACAGACATTGTGGTACACCGTTTGCCTCTCAAAGAGGGTTGTCCTCCGGTCAAGCAGAAGCTCAAAAGAACAAGACCAGAGATGGCTGTCAAGATAAAGGAAGAAGTGCAGAAACAGTTGGATGCAGGGTTCCTAGCGGTTACCAATTATCCGCCATGGGTCGCAAACATCGTTCCAGTACCTAAGAAAGATGGAAAGGTACGGATGTGTGTCGACTACCGGGATCTGAACAGAGCTAGCCCTAAAGATGATTTCCCATTACCTCACATCGACGTTTTGGTGGATAACACAGCTCAGTTCTCGGTATTCTCCTTCATGGATGGCTTTTCTGGCTATAACCAAATCAAGATGGCACCAGAAGACATGGAGAAGACAACTTTCATAACCCCATGGGGCACCTTCTGCTACAAGGTGATGCCGTTTGGTTTGAAAAACGCTAGGGCAACATATCAACGAGCTATGGTGACTCAGTTCCATGATATGATTCATCATGAAATCGAGGTTTATGTGGACGGTATGATTGCCAAATCTCAGACAGAAGAAGAACATCTGGTGAATCTGCAGAAGCTGTTTGAGCGTTTAAGGAAATTCAAGTTGAGGCTTAATCCGAACAAGTGCACTTTCGGGGTGAGATCTGGAAAATTGTTGGGTTTTATTGTTAGCGGAAAAGGGATTGAGGTGGATCCTGATAAGGTAAAAGCAATACAGGAAATGCCTGAGCCAAGAACGGAGAAGCAAGTCCGTGGTTTCTTAGGGAGGTTGAACTACATTGCAAGGTTCATCTCTCACCTAACAGCCACATGTGAGCCAATTTTCAAATTATTGAGGAAAGATCAGGCTATCAGGTGGAATGAAGATTGTCAAAGGGCTTTTGAAAAGATAAAAGAATATTTGCAGAATCCCCCTATCCTCATGCCTCCAGTCCCAGGGAGACCGCTGATTATGTACTTGACGGTACTCGACAATTCCATGGGTTGTGTTCTCGGTCAACACGACGAGACAGGTAGGAAAGAGCATGCCATCTACTACCTGAGTAAAAAATTCACAGACTGCGAGTCGAGATACTCAATGCTTGAGAAGACATGTTGTGCACTTGCATGGGCTGCTAAGCGATTAAGACAATACATGCTGACTCACACAACCTTACTGATCTCCAAGATGGATCCAGTCAAGTACATATTCGAGAAGCCAGCTCTCACCGGAAGAGTTGCTCGTTGGCAAATGGTGCTGACAGAGTACGACATCCAGTATACATCCCAAAAAGCCATCAAGGGGAGTATTCTGTCAGACTATCTTGCTCAGCAACCGATTGAAGACTATGAGCCGATGAAGTTTGATTTTCCAGATGAAGACATCATGTTCCTCAAGATGAAAGACTGTGAAGAGCCAGTTGTTGGGGAGGGACCTGATCCAGATGAAAAGTGGACTTTAACGTTTGATGGGGCCGTCAATGCCAGAGGAAGTGGAATTGGTGATGTCATTACCACTCCGAAAGGTGCCCACATGCCTTTCACCGCTCGTTTGACTTTTGAGTGCACAAATAATGAAGCTGAGTACGAGGCCTGTATCTTGGGTATTGAGCAAGCCATTGATTTGAGAATCAAGACTCTGGACATCTGCGGAGATTCAGCTCTAGTGATCAACCAAGTAAATGGTGATTGGAACACTCTCCAGCCTACTCTGGTCCCCTACAGAGATTACACGAGAAGACTGTTGACTTTCTTCACAACAGTAAAGCTGTATCATATACCTCGTGATGAGAACCAGATGGCAGATGCTCTCGCTACTTTATCCTCCATGATCAAGGTGTTTCGGTGGAACCATGTTCCTAGTATCGATGTTATGCGCCTTGATAGGGCCGCGTATGTGTTTGCCGCTGAACTAATGGTCGATGACAAGCCCTGGTATCACGACATCAAGTGCTTTCTGAAGAATCAAGAGTACCCTACAGGGGCATCCAACAATGACAGAAAGACTTTGAGAAGATTGGCAGGCAGTTTCTTCTTGAACAAAGACGATGTACTGTATAAGAGGAACTTCGACATGGTTTTGCTCAGATGCGTGGACAGACACGAAGCAGACATGTTGATGCAGGAAGTTCATGAAGGCTCCTTCGGTACTCACGTCGGCGGACATGCAATGGCTAAGAAATTGTTAAGGGCAGGTTATTACTGGATGACCATGGAATCAGATTGTTTCAAGTATGCTCGGAAGTGTCATAAATGCCAGATTTATGCTGATAAGGTGCATGTACCGCCGAATCCTCTGAATGTGATGTCTTCGCCGTGGCCGTTTGCTATGTGGGGCATTGACATGATTGGAAAGATTGAGCCGACTGCTTCCAATGGGCATCGCTTCATCCTTGTTGCCATCGACTATTTCACCAAGTGGGTCGAAGCAGCGTCATTCGCGAATGTCACCAGACATGTGGTTGCCCGATTCATTAAGAAAGAAATCATTTGTCGTTATGGGGTTCCTGAAAGAATCATCACCGATAATGGTTCTAATCTCAACAATAAAATGATGAAGGAGTTGTGTCAGAACTTCAACATTCAACATCACAATTCTTCCCCTTATCGTCCTAAGATGAACGGTGCTGTTGAGGCGGCAAATAAGAACATAAAGAAGATTGTGCAGAAGATGGTCGTTACGTACAGAGATTGGCATGAGATGCTACCCTTCGCCTTGCATGGGTACCGCACTTCAGTACGTACGTCGACCGGGGCAACCCCTTACTCCCTTGTGTATGGTATGGAAGCAGTCCTACCTGTTGAAGTGGAGATTCCTTCTCTAAGAGTCCTGTTGGATGTCAAGTTAGATGAAGCTGAATGGATTCGGACAAGGTTCAATGAGTTGAGTCTTATCAAAGAGAAGCGAATGGCAGCCATTTGTCATGGGCAGTTGTATCAGAGTCGAATGAAGAGAGCTTTTGACCAGAAAGTGCGCCCTCGATGTTTCCAAGTTAGAGATTTAGTGTTGAAAAGGATCCTTCCTCCTCAGACGGATCACAGGGGCAAGTGGACTCCTAACTATGAGGGACCGTATATCGTCACCAAAGTTTTTGATGGTGGGGCCTTAATGCTTGCAACGATGGATGGTGAAGACTTCACTTCCCCGGTGAACTCAGACGCAGTTAAAAAATACTTCGCATAAAATAGACCCGCTGGACAGTAAAAAGAGTAGTCCAGACAAAAAATGGGCATCCCGACGAACCAAGAAAATGAAAAGGTTCGGGAAAAAATTAGGGATTTAAAAATAAAAAGGTTGTACACCCGGTAAGTTGAAAACCTGAAAAGGCAACTTAGGCAAAAATGGGTATCCCGGTGGATTGAAAACCCGAAAAGGGCGATCCAGGTAAAAGTTAGGGATTTAGCGAATGACTGCGTTCTGAGTTAGTTCTGAATCTCATCTCATGTCGATGACTGGAAATTTTCGAGAGGTAGGAAACAGTCCAATCACCTTTTCAGAAGGCTGATCATCCAAAGGATCTTGAAGACGGGCAAGTCATAGCAGAATTGGAACCCAATAGAAATCCATTTCACATTGCCATTAGATTAATTTCCGTTTTATCTTCTGTGCGATTACCTCTTTCCAGGGATTGCTTCCTGATGTAAATGCCTATTCAGAGGCCATTCAATCAATAAAATCATGTTATTCAGTACATCTCTGTTTTCATTTTCATTTTACTGCTTTGTTTGCAAAAATGACGTCCGAACTTTTGATAAACATTGCATCATGAAACATAAGAGCTTCACAGGTACATGCTCAATGAACATGTAAAATTGCTGTAAATTTTAAGTACTTTGAATCATCTATTCAGAACAGATACACTCGGGGCATTTCCTTAAGATTCCCAGCAGTTTCTCACTACTGTACTCCCCAAGCGGTTGTTTCAGACTATACACTCCCTAGTAGAGTTAACAGTGCCAGACTGTATATCCCCAACGGAGTTAACAGTGTCAGACTATATATCCCCAGCGGAGTTGACAGTACCAGACTGTATCTTCCCAGCAGAAGCAGCTGCTCCTCAGAGTTCGATGCCAGATCGAGGATTTCAATCCCAGATCGATGATCTCTTTCCTGGAAGCATAACCTCGGTACCGTATCGGTGTTTGATCCCCCCTGCTGAGTCATCTCTCGTGGATTATGGTTGCCATAACCACTATCGCTTTCCCCAACAACCGTTTTGCAGCGCCGTTCTCTCCCCAGTCAGAGTCTCGGTATCTCGCCATTGCCAGAACACCGCGCGGCCGGTCATTTCCCCACATAGTTCATCATGCTGTGCATCTCCAACAGTAGTGCCAGGGTCCGGAAGATTATAATCATTTCCCCAACGGGATTCCTTGCTTCAGCTTGGCATTTTCCCCAGCATTTCGCATCCCTGCATGTAGAATCATATTGCATTGCATCCTCCCAAATCGCGTAGCATTTCCGTTTTCACGGAGCATTACGCCATCGTAAAATTCAAACATACGCATGCAAGCATAAAACATTCTCGGTATCCCAAGTGACAAGCCAGAAGTTTGTTTCCAGTGCTCAGACTGATGGTTGTTCATGACTTATTATCCCCAGCATGGGTCGTCGGCCCACGTGCCGCCTCAATTATTATTGTTCCCTATCTCTGCCGATGCTAACAGGCATGAAGTTTCCGGTATCCAGACCGAAGTGGCATTCAGGCCAGTTTTTCCGGTATCCAGACCGAAGTGGCATTCAGGCCAGTTTTTCCGATGTTTAGATCGAAGAAGTTTCCGACACCAGGTCGATGCAACCTGTGGCATTCAGGCCAGTTTCCGGTATCCAGACCGAAGTGGCATTCAGGCCAGTTTTTCCGGTATCCAGACCGAAGTGGCATTCAGGCCAGTTTTTCTGATTTTCAGATCGAAGAAGTTTCCGACATTCAGGTCGAAGTACTTATGGCATTCAGGCCAGTTTTTCCGATTTTCAGATCGAAGAAGTTTCCGACAATCAGGTCGAAGTACTTGTGGCATTCAGGCCAGTTTTTCCGGTATCCAGACCGAAGTGGCATTCAGGCCAGTTTTTCCGGTATTCAGACCGAAGTCGCACTCAGGCCAATTTTCCGGTATCCAGACCGAAGGGGCATTCAGACCAGTTTTTCCGATATTCAGATCGAAGAAGTTTCCAACACCAGGTCGATGCAACTTGTGGCATTCAAGCCAGTTTCCGGTATCCAGACCGAAGTGGCATTCAGGTCAGTTTCCGGTATCCAGACCGAAGTGGCATTCAGGCCAGTTTCCGATTTTCAGATCGAAGAAGCTTCCGACATTCAGGTTGATGCAACTTGTGGCGTTCAGGCCGATGTTCCGGTATTCAGACCGAAGTGGCATTCAGGCCAGTTTCCGATTTTCAGATCGAAGAAGTTTCCGACATTCAGGTCGATGCAACTTGTGGCATTCAGGCCAGTTTCCGGTATCCAGACCAAAGTGGCATTCAGGCCAGTTTTTTCCGATTTTCAGATCGAAGAAATTTCCGACAATCAAGTCGAAGTACTTGTGGCTTTCAGGCCAGTTTTCCGATTTCCAGATCGAAGTGGTGTTCAGACCAGATTTCCGGTGATCAGACCAACATTGATACTCTCATATTCCGATGCTTAGTGTTCAGACTAATGTACGGCGTTCAGGCCATGGGTATTCCTGTGTTACCATTTATTTTAGTATCCAGGTCAACTTTCTGTTTCGGTACTCAGGCCGATTTTCACCGTACCAGACAGATTCTTCTTTTGAGATTGCTTCTTTTCCGATTCTGACAGGCATTGTTAATTATTTCATAGGGATTCAGGATCAAAATCCGGGTCTTCTTAATATTTAACCATCTCCCACTATGATCATATGAAGAGTGTCCTGCCTCATATTCTCTAGTTGAAGACGCTTAAATAGGGGCAACTGTCATACCCCGATTTTGGTCCTAAATTTTTTATGTTTTTGTATGAGGATTGTGGTTTTGATCCAAAGTCATGGTATTGTGATTGTGGATACCTCTATGGTCTGGGTCATCTGAACAACCAAGTTTCTTGTGTTTCTAGCCACTTGCCAGTCATGTTATTGGTTCATGGATACTATGTCAAAACCCTAACCTTATGGTCTTATTTCATGGTTTTGTTCATACACATTATCAGTCAAGTTATTTTCTTTTTTTTCAAGAGTCAAACATTCAAGTTATGATTAAACCAATTGTGAAACCAACTTCAAACCATTTCAATTCATTTCACATCATTCTAAACCATTACATTTGATTCTACACAAGAAAATACAAGTCTTGACAATTTTTGACCAATTGTTGACTTTGGTCAACAGTTGACTTTTTGGTCAACATTGACCAAAGTCACCCAAAATCCAAAAACTCTAAATTTTCACCACAATCATCAATCATTTGTCCATTTACAAGAAGAATGCAAAAAAAATGAATTTTAACCATTTGTTGACTTTGGTCAACAGTTGACTTTTTGGTCAACTTTGACCAAAGTCAACCCCATGCCATTGGTCATCCCTAATCACTAAATGACTAGTCCTAACTCTCATGACATTATCCATGTCCCTGTTATCTTTGGTTTAACCACTTGTGCTTGGCTTCTTCACTTTAATGTCAACATGGTCACACCTTGAAGCTTTGGAATCCTGCTTTGCCAATTAACTTCCATCATGCTGCATTTGCCCTGCTATACCAACCTGCTGCAACGCCTAACCTGCACAGACCAAAGTCATGACCAACATAAAATCCAAGCCATAAAGTAAAGCCATTCATCTACCACAATGTCATATAGCGCTGATGGAACAAGATTGTTTTCGTGTGGCTCAAATAAAGAAGGGGGGTCATTTCTAGTTGAATGGAATGAAAGTGAAGGAGTTGTGAAGCGTACATATCATGGTCTTGGGAAAAGATCTGTAGGTGTTGTGCAATTTGATACCACTAAGAATAGGTTCTTAGCTGCTGGTAACACATCAAATTTGGGAACAGCTAATACACCACAAGATTACAATGCATACACATCATATGCAAACTCTTCTAATCCATATGGCTATGGCAGCAGTACAGGATCCTCAAACTAATAAATATGTAGATCAACGACCATCCGACGGGTCTGTTCCACCAAAAATTCCTCCTGAATTCCTGACCTTGGTTCACTCTGCATTAGAAGATTCGCATTCAGCCACTAGACTCTCTAACTCCAAACCGCCTTTCACGTTCTCGCCTGACATCTGTATTGTCAATTTTTATTCTCAAAACGGCCGCCTTGGTTTTCATCAGGACAAGGCTGAAAGTAAACCGAGTCTCTCTGCAGGGTTGCCCGTGGTGTCATTCTCTATTGGAAATTCTGCAGAGTTTTTGTATGGTGGAGGAAGGGATGTTGACAAAGCAAACAAAGTTGTTTTGGAATCTGGGGATGTTTTGATCTTTGGTGGCAAAGCTAGAAATGTCTTTCACGGCGTTAGTGCTATTAAGCCAGACAGTGCCCCTATCAGCTTGATTACAGAAACTAATCTCCGGAATCCTGGACGATTGAATCTTACTTTCATGGCAGTATTAAGTTAAAATGCCTCTGTTTTTTCACCATCAGATTAGTCTCATGCCTATTTCGCCTGTTTCCTGGGGCAGGGCTTATAATGTAATGCTATGACATGCTGATTTTGTATCCGTTTTGGGTTCTCTGTCTGCATAATCTCTCAGTTGTTTCAAAAGCTAGAAATGCATTTTCAGATTAATGTTGGATTGTGCTGCAAAAGCTTACTTTCCTTGCACTTCTCTTGGAAGGCCCTAGGAAATCCAGTATCCTATGTCTTTTCCAGTTACTTAAAGAACCATAATGCAACCTGCAGCAAATCCTGCAATGACCAATCATCAGCCATGTGACAGAACCAAAACAATATAGCAAGCCATGGAAATGCATGAATCCATTCCATATCCTGTCACTAGAATTCTGCATCAAATAAGTCATCACATAAGAAAGAAGAAAACGAAAATATGTGATAATTCCAAGAAAGAAACAGACAGGAAGTAAAAAAAGGTAGACAACCACCTTATATGCTTTCTTTGCAACTGAATATGAGCACTTGAATTTTGCAAATATTCTTGCTGCAGCCAATTTTATAGGCAAGGATGCTGCGGTTGAATTCGTAATGTTAAACAGCATCTCCAATGTAATACACGCAAAATCATCGGATATTTCACAAAAGCATCCGGCAGCAAACAATGATGACTTTCCCTGTTGAATATAGACTTCAAGGAAGTGATGGTTGCTTCAAATGGTCATGGGATCATCATGATATTCTGTCTGTTTTGCCTGAGTATAATTCAAGCCACAAGTGCTCAACTAGTGCGAGGCTGCGATCTATTGCCCCTTACAGTGGTCGGAAGGAGACTGCTGTTTATGCTACGGATGTGAAAACTGGAATTGTGATTTGCTGCAAGGTCTTCATTGACAGCATATCCAGAATCCGGATATTTCATAATTCTATTAAGCTTGATTTAGACGGGCTTGCTATATTGCACGTCCGCGCCTTCGACAATGAAGAAAATGTATTTTCCTCATTAGCTGGTTTACAGTTCATGTGGAGCCTTATGCCTGAAGCCAATGGACTACCTTATCGGCTTGTTAATGTTCCTATAAAGGATTCTCCCCTCGGTGGTTGCGGGGGACTCTGTGGTGACTTAGACGTACAGATAAAACTTGAAGATGATGGTGTATTTTCAGATCTTTTTGTAGTAAAGGGAATTGAGATTGACCATGAAATTGTGTCGGTGCATATGCTTGAGCCACAGTTACATAATTTGGCTGATGAGATTCTTCTCACTGTTGCTGAAGTTATGTCGCTTGATCCTCCCTCACCAGTTTTTGTCCTTGTTGGTGCAGTCATTCCCTACACCCTTAAAGTTATCCGCGGAAATATTCCTCAAGCGGTTACTTTACCTTCACCACATCATCAGTGGTCTGCCTCAAATGCTTCGGTTGCTCAGGTTGGCTCGAAGACAGGATCAGCGTATGCATGGAACTTGGGGACGACAGCTATCATTGTTGAAGATACAAGGGTTTCTGGCCATGTGCAAGTTTCTTCACTAAATTTGGTCCTGACACCAATCAGCAGCAGCCTGCAAAACCAGTTGAAACAAACCATGGACAGTTAGAGGAACTGAGTTCACTGCTGCAGAAGATGGAAGAGCATAAGGAAAATGGTTTGTGAAGCAGAAGAGCTTATATCAGAGATGGATAAGAAGGTACCTCGTCAGGTTTTGCCTGCGAACTTCACGCCAAACGCGAACAGTAACGGTTCATCTCTGTTTGAGAGCATCATGCATAAGTTTATCAAGGGCGATGATGGCAATAAAGTTAGCAAGAGGAGCCAGTCATCAAATTCCGATAGCTTCCCCAAATTGTCTCCATCATCAACTATATTTACTGATACTAACTGCAAAGGACTGTATAAAGAAGCAGCATCTTTTGAACCCGTGGTGAAAGCAAAAGATAATACTGTAAATTTTAAAGAAAAGGTTAACCATGAAAATATGTTCCCAGATGGTTACTCTATTGGAAAACCCTTGGAGAATGGTGCTGCAAATCAGTCATTTCCGAAGTTGTTACTTCCTTATGATAGGTCATCTGAAACCCTTTTCTTGGCAATCGAGTCAGGTCACTTGCCTGGGGACATTTTGGATGATGTTCCTGCCAAATACGTTGATGGGGCACTTATATGCGAGGTGCGTGATTATCGAAGGTTCTCTTTTGAAAAGGTAGCTAGCATGGTGTCTGCAGATAGTTCCCCAACTATTGATAAAGTATGCCTCAAGATGTCATTGGAAAATATTGTGAAGGATATCCCATCTATTACTGATAAATCTTGGACATATGGTGATCTAATGGAAGTTGAATCGAAGATACTGAAAGCATTAAAGCCAAGTCTTCATCTAGATCCTACTCCAAAGTTGGATAGGCTGTGTGAAAGTCCAGTCCCAACAAAGCTTAATTTGTAGAGAAAGCGATTAAGGAATATCCCAGAGTTTACTGTTACTTCTAGTAATAAAGCCCATGAAAAAAAGTATGCATAGATAAAGTACAAGAGAACTCAAATAGTAGGTTGGGTGATCCAGGAATCACTACATCTAATGCTACTGGGCAACAGACTCTTGAAAATCAAGCAATGCAAAATCTTAATTCAAGCATTGCCATGGCCATGAGATCTAAGAATATTATACCAGATTCTAATATCCCTGGATTTTCTATGATGTCTCAATCAAGATATCCAATGACTGTTGGAACTCCAAGAAGCTTGCAGGAGCATGGATCGATATCTGGTATTAATTCATCCGGGGCTTCTCCTGCTGCCCAAGATGTCATGATTTCCTATGCTGATAATCCGAATGCAAGTGTCTATCTTCATGCAAAAAGAGAGTATCCGGATAGACAATCATCACCTTTATCGAATATTGCAAAAAGAATGAGGTCTGCTCCCACAGGTGTTGATGCAATGCAGCAGCAACAATTAGGCTCACATGTTGATGCTCTTCAAGGATCAGATATGAACTGGCAGAATACACTATTACAGCAACAAGCAATGGCCAGAGGTATTCAGTATAACAGTGGTGGCATTCAGAAGTTTCCCCAGCAGGTTTTTGAAGGAGGGTTAAATCAGGAAACTGGGGCTATTCAATTTGCTTCTGGTCAGCAGGGCGGGAGATTAGTTGCCAAGGAAGAACAATTTGAAATGGAAAGAACAAATGGTGCATGATACATCAGCTAGTGTTGGCATACATCTCTATCATGTTATAGCCTGCACTCTTGCCATCATCAACAAATACTAAGACCAAAACAGACTTGTTGTGATCCTGCAATAAACCAAATTGCCATGCTAAACAGACCACAATCTAAATCATCCAACATAAATGATGCACTGCCATAACCAACAGATGCAAACCAGTCCTGCATTCACCAATAATCAAATAAATCCAAAACGTAAGACTAATCACATTGCATCCTTGCATTGATTTCATGAACCTTCCATTGTCACACTTTCTTCATAAGCAAGAAATTCCATAATTGTGCAAACTTGGTCACCATGCCATGAATTGGTCATTCTTGCCTTACCTTGCCACACATTGCCTTGCATTTTTCCTTGCCTACCATGACAAACCAGTCCTATAATGCATACCCCTTCATCAATCCACACCATGAGATGTACCTCAACATGGCTCCAATCATGACTTGTACTACAACAATGCCATTTTATGTGTTGTGCTGCACCAACTGAACCTGCAAATCACAGCATTGGCCTTAGGCTTGCAAACAAAACCAACTCACCATGAAACTACTAAAATTCAAGGAAAAATCACAAACCACCCTTCAGATGTTGAAATCAGACCAAGCCCTCCATTTTCACTGCAGTAAAAAGGATTAATTAGCCAACAGTAAAATGCAAAAATCAGAAAAATTCCCAATTTGGAATAGAGATGAAATTCAAAGAAGAAAGCGAAGGTTCAGATTACCACTTTCGAACCTAGCACCAAAGAAGTCAAACCAAGTTCTGAGCATCAAAAAGTGTTTCGCAGGATGCTCTTTTGAACACAAGGGCACCAATTTGAAACCCTAGCTGCAGAAAATATAAAAGGGGGAATGAATCAGTGAAGAGGGGGGACCTGGAGGCGAAAACAGAGAAAAATAACCCTAATCCAAAAAGAGGCAAACAACAGAAGAGGAGTTGGAGGCGAAAATCTGAAAGGGAGAAAACCTAAAACCCCAAAATCGTACCTGTAGGCCAGTTTTCTTCGCATCCATCACCACCACCGCAGCGACGCTCTGTAAGAACCTTTCTTTCCTACTCTTTTTCTTTCTCTTTATGCTTGTTGTCTGATTGTTTTTGTGAGAGCTGAGAGTGTTTGAAAGGGGTTTCGTTGAGAGCAAGAGTGAGATTGAGAGAAATGTGAAGTCTGGGGTGCGTGAGGTTGCCATTGTTGGGGAAGTTTTGAGCTCGTAAGATGCGAGAGAGAGGGAGGAAGACGAACTCCTCTGTATTCTCTTCCCCGTTCCCATTTCTTTTTCTGTTTTCTTTTTTTCTTTTTTTTATTTCTTTTTTTTATTTACTTAACTTAATTTGTTTTTTTACAGAGATAATACAAAAACCATAAGATTGTTTGTTTTGCTTTTATTTTAAATCTTTAGCCCGGTTCATGTACTTAGCGTAGTATCTCAGTAGCAGTTGATGTTGAGTGGCCTAGTGGAGAGAGGGTAGTTTCATAATATTAAGTGGAGAGGGTTCAATACTCATGTGTGGTACGTTTTGCTTATTATTTTATTTTATCTTCTTTTAGCATTTTTTTTATTATTGTAGTATTTTATTAACATTTTCGTTTTTTTATGTTTATTATAATTTCATTTGTTAATAATGCATAGTTGTTGTATTTTAATTTAGTTCAAAACCATTTTTTAAAACTATAAAAATCATACTTTCTCGATTTAATATCGAGCCCATTTTTTACACCCTTGTAAGTCGATTGCTTTTTAAGCATCGCCATCAACCTCACATAGCTTACTCTTGGGCTTTCTTACAATGAGCCGGTTCCCTTACACTTACACTCATACGTTGTTTAATGCTCATTCATTTCATTTCTTTGATTATTTGATTTGATCACATACTTGTTTAAATATCTTATTGTCTGATTGACTGTTGCCTACTTGTATGATGTATGAGGCATATATTTATGTTGTTTGATTGCCATGACAACCCCCATTCATAACAAATGTACCCCTCTCCCATGAAATGTATAATATTTATTCTTTCATTCTTTATTCATCTGTTAATACAAGAATTAAAATGAACATTCGATAAACATTTCAAAACAAGATCAAAACCTCGATCCAACGTCGAGTAATCATTTTTCAAAACCTAACAGAACCAGCACGTATTCATCCACCCTTTTGTAAGTCGATTGCTTTATGCATCGCCATCAACCTTGTAAGTCGATTGCTTTATGCATCGCCATCAACCTTGTAAGTCGATTGCTTCATGCATCGCCATCTACCTTTATCCCTAACACTTCTCCTTGCTCCATTCGTCGATTCTTGTTCCGATTAGGTAGCACCCATTAGATAGAACCCTTTGCATGATAACATAGGTAGGATTCCCATATCCTTTTGTATGATAACATAGGTAAGATTCCCATATCCTTTTGTATGATAACATAGGTAAGATTCCCATATCCTTTTGTATGATAACATAGGTAAGATTCCCATATCCTTTTGTATGATAACATAGGTAGGATTCCCTTATTTCTTTGCATGCTAACATTAGGTAGATATCCCCATTTGTAAATCCTAAACACTTAAGTACACATTGCATGACAACTCTAGGGCAGAGCTTCCCCATTTCTTCTAGACCTTTCCGAGCGTCTCCGATCTTGTGGCATGTAGTCCGTCCTATGGCAAAGAGGTAACCGCCTAAGACTCGATTCAGCGAGCTGCGACACCTACTGCTAGGACGTAAACACATTGCCCACTCTCCTTTGACACAACTGGTGTCCTCTTTTGTAAGTCCATGTTCAGATGGCAAGCCCTATGTAGCCGAACTACGACAACTCTGATTCTCATGTTCAGATGAGATACGTAGGCACAAGATGCGATGTCTTGCCGAGTTTGACTAACAACTAACAACTAATCTTTGTTTGTTTTCTCCCTCGTTGCGATCGAGACATTCCCTTTCTCTTGCCCTAGTTGCAATCGAGACCCTTATTCCCGTAGTTAGTTGAACTACGTTTTGCTCTGATTCTCATTCCCGATGAGATATGTAGGCATAAGACGCGATGTCTTAGCGAGCACACTTATCCTTAACCCATAGGTACCCGAGCTACGAAGACTCTGATTCTCATATTCAGATGAGATACGTATGCAATGGATGCGATATCTGTGCGAGTCATTTTTCCCTTGACCCTTTTAGTAAATAGTACATTAGATAAACACACACCCTTTAGACAAGAACAAACAAGAGTGGATCCCGTAGAGTACTACGGATGCGTAGGGGTGCTAATACCTTCCCTTCGCATAACCGACTCCCGAACCCAAGATTTGGTTGCGAGCCCTTGTCTTTTCCTTTCCTTTCTCCGGTTTACTTCGAGCGTTTCCCTTCCCTCCTTTGGGATAAATAACGCACGGTGGCGACTCTTCTGTCTTTTCTTCTTCGCCGGTTGTTTTTTCGCATACTGTATTTTTCGGGTTGCGACACTAACCAGAGACAAGGGAAGATAACAAGCTACTAGGGAGACTACAACTCAAGCCTAGAAGTTGTCATGCATACGATCCCTATGTTGAGGTTTCTATCCTAACTTGCACAGGAAGCAAGCTATCCTAAACAACACATCATCGAACACAAGCACAAGAGAAAGCACACACACTATATGCAAACAATTGGCTCACACAAGGCTAGGCTTTAGTCAAGGGGTCATGTAAACCTCGACAAACAAGCCAACTGGAATGGGGTGTGGTTAGCTCTTAACCCTAACATTGAGAGTTAGGGTGAAGCAGATGAAATGGGAAGTGAGGATAAGACCTCACAGCTCTTATCCCTGGCCTGGGAGAGCTTGAATCAAATAGAAAGTGTGGGAGTCCAGAATGTGGGACTCTTCTCCACATGACTGACACAACAAGATCTTGGGTTCTTATTCACAATGCATCAACACATGGTGTGTGAGCAAAGTGAATGACACACTGAGTAGCATGGGATGGATTACACATCCCTTTTATCTGCCAATTGCCTCCTAAGAGGACTTTACCTGCTTGGCACAAAATTAAACATCCACAAGCATTGCCTCTTAAGGAGGGCTTCAGACAGGTGCCTACCAATAACAGTAGGTCTTCCAGACTACATGAAGATCAAGGAATTATACCTCAGTGGTATGCAAACCACAAGCAATGCCAAGCAAGTTCAAATGAACTTAAAGCAACTTAGGTACCTGTGGAAACATCTAAACCAATCAGTACACAATTCAGACCAACAGTCAACAGTCAATATCAAACAGACAACAAGTCATCATCAGACAACAATGAGTAATCCACAAGGCAAACACAAATGAATTATCCTCAACCTACAAAACACACAAAGGTTAGCAAATAACAACAAATGACCAAGCTTAAATGAAGGAGCCACTCCAATCATGGAAATGTAGACTTGAACCTGAAATTCACAACCCAAATGGTAAGTCCAAACCACTAGGTCAAAGCCTAGGGTCAAAAGAGGATCAAAAATCCAAAACAGAACTTCAAACTCAACATGGATCATATTTAATCAATCAAGAGCAAGTCCTAAAAATGACCAAAGCAAAATCATCATGCAAGTTCATGTAATAGGCATGTGAAGTTAATGACCAATTCAAGGCATACAAATGGACAATGAGATTCAAAATTCCAAATCAAATCAGAAATGGTTCAAATAATTCTGGAAAAAATCATGATCATTCAACACATCCAAAACATCCATCATACAAAAAATCAGAAGCATTAGAGGTCATTTGACATAGAAATCAAATTGCACAAGTTGAATAACTAAAGGTGTGACACAAATTGTCACACCATGCAAACATAAGCATAAAACAGAAATGGAGCATGGGAAAAATGTCAAACCAAAGCCAAAATGTCCATCAATGTGTCTAGAATCAGCATGTAAAATTTCAAGTTCATTGGATTAAAATCAAGCATTTCACAAAGGAAAGAGTAAGGCAAGGTCACAAATGGATACATGATCACATGACCTAGCACCAAATAAAATCCAGCCATGCACAATTTTCCAATTCATGATCATAAAAAACTAGACATAACAAGGAGCATTTTGCAAAAAATTGGGATTGAATTGGATGATTTTTCAATTTGTTATGATTTTATGAAGTTTGGAAAAAATTTGAAGGTAAAACATGAACAAGCATGGCAAAAGGAGGGAAAATGTGAAAATGATAAGGCAATTTGAATATTTGCACGCGTTGGGACTCGAACCTGGTCCGAATTTGAAAACGTGCGCCTAAGTGAAACGGTGTCGTTTCACTGAAAAACCCTAAGCCTGGCAAACATTTCCAGAATTCGTAGCTAATGATGAACGTCCGTAGCTAATTCCCCAGATTTCGTAGCTAATCTAGAAAAACTCATGATCTTCATCTTCTTCCTCTTGAAGACGATGAACTTCAAGAACAAATTTCCAAATTTCCAGAAAATTCTCAGAATCCAACAATATTTATACCATTCGAATCCTTGTCTCATGCACATCAAAGATCAAGCAACAAATCATGCTAAAACATCATAACAAGCTTGAATCGAAGAAAATAAAAATTGACATCAAAACATCAAACACACATAACTTCATGAATAATGCACCATTTCACTTGATTTTTTGCTCAGAATCATCACCAACACAAGATCTACACAAATATAACAATGAATTTAAGAATTAGTGAGATCGAAAATTGACCTCTTGAAGAACAGCAAGCTGGAAACGCGTGCTACAAGGCTCAGCAATGGTCCAAATCTCTTCTACGATGCTTGTTGAGATGATTGATGGTGAGATTGAAGCTCAAACACGTTTGAATCCAGTTGAATTTGCAAACTCCATTGAACCTTCAAGCTTCAAGTGTGGTCAAAATTGGCACGAATTCCTCTAAATTCACGTCCAAATTCACTCAAAACCTTACCAGAAACCAGAATTATGCAAGGAAATGGAAGTTTATGTGAAGAATTTGGAAAATATTTTTGAGAGAAAAATTTGATCAATTCAAGATTCAGATCTGAAAATGCATGTTAATCCCAAATGCAGTTGTGATTATCATTATATATGCTTGGTTAATCATCCTGAAAGCAAGCTTAAGCCAAAACTAAATGGGATTAGCAAGTTACAAGGTGTGTGCACAAATTGTGTTTTCACCTCATGCATGAAATGCATGCGTGAACAGTGCATTATGCTGACCCAAATCCACTTAAAAAAGGCCCATGCACACTTTGGAATTGGTGTTTCATGCATATGATCACCCAAATTGATTTTATTAATTTTCCTTCAAAAAACTTCATGAATGAGCATATGATCATGCAAAGGAATTTCATGCCATGTAATGAGATATTTGGAAAGTGCATGTCATGAGGAACAAAAATGCAAAAAGAACCACCAAAATTGGAGCCTTGGTTCAAAAGATATGGCCATTTGAATTTTTAAGCACACTTTGCAATGATTTAATCATAACTCCTTAACCATTCATCATAAATCCATGATCTTGGACTTTTTGGAAATGGGAGAGAAAGATATTCAACTTTCATGTTGGACAAAATTTCATTTGAAGCTTATTTGATGTTGGAAAGTTGAGTTGAAGTTGGTCCAAAAACTTGCTATTTTTGGAAACTTTCAAATTACAGGTCATTTTCCATTTTTGAAAACTTTTGATCTGGCTTCAAAATCTTCAAGGTAGATGTTTGACATGTTGAATAACCCTCTTTTGGGACATGAATGAAGTGTCTCAATCCATTTCTCCATCTCCTAGCCCTCAGTTGACTTGCAGTTGACTTTTATGGGCCTCAGATGACTTGGTCATGCACTGTGGACTTTGAACCTTCAACACTTGGCCAAGTTGCTTCAAAATGATCCTTGGGTCATGTAAGCTCATTGGAACCACCATAGGGCTTTCATCTCATGGAAAATGCTCTTGCTCTCTTGCACAGTTGAATCTCCTGACCAGTTTTGACTGATGAAATGCAACATGCTATGCAATGCTAATGACCTAAAAATGAAATGTATGTACAAATGGGAGGTGCAAATTTGAGGTGCTACACCTAGAAATTGGCATAAGACTCTAGATCATGTCTTGTGGGCTTATCGAACGTCTCCTAAAGAAGCAACGAATTCGACTCCATTTAAGTTGACTTACGGACATGATGCAGTTTTACCAGTCGAAATATATTTGCAGTCAGTTAGAGTGCAAAGGCATCATGAAATCCCATCAGATATATATTGGAGTATGATGATGGATAAATTGGTTGATCTGGACGAACAAAGACTACGTGCGCTAGATCTAATAAGAAGACAAAAAGAAAGAGTCGAAAAGTCTTACAATAAGAGAGTAAAATTCAAGACCTTCTTAATTGGTGATCTCGTTTGGAAAGTAATCCTTCCTATGGATCGAAAAGATAAGTTAATGGGAAAATGGTCTCCTAAGTGGGAAGGACCTTTCCAGATTTTGAAAATATTTTCAAACGGCGCGTATGAGATTGAAGAAATAGGGAAGGATGAGAGAATCCTAAAGATAAATGGCAAGTATTTGAAAAAATATAAGCCAATATTGCAGGAAGTAAAAATAATGATAGAATAATTGCAAACATAATTGTGATAAGATTTGCCAAATAAAAATGGCATTAAAGTCATTACAAAAAGCCTCAAAGGGCTGAGAATTGTTAAATCAATTCGACTACAAATTAATACTGGCAAAAGTTTCCTTCAAAGTGGCGAAATTCTGCCTCTGAAACTGGAGTCGATGATCACAAAGACTTTTGTGAGTGGAAAGAGTCTCAATATCTTGACTAAGTTGCTGGGCCTTCTCAGCATGTCGAATACCCACTCTCAATTCTTCGTCAATCTCGCTCTGCTTGGGTTGCTGTATGGATGCCCTACGTTTTTTCTCTTGAGAGATCTTTTCTTGAAGTGTTGCTATCTGTTTCTCCCATTTTTGGATATTGTCATCACAAGCAGCAACCTCTTTGACATAAGTTTCAGAAAGCTTTTGCAACTTTGAAACTTTGTCAGTCGAAGTCGAAACAGCATCCCCATTCAGCAGTTTGAGTTTCAGACTTTGAGGAGATTTGATTGGTAAGATCTCTGTGACGATGAAGATCTGCAGTGGCCAAGTCAATAAGGGTCATCAGCTCCATCACAAAACTTCCAACCTCAGTAGAAGCTTCCAAGACATTCACTTGCTTCAAAATTGTCTTAAGTTCAAGGTGAGCAAGAGAGTTCTCTTCCAAAATTTTGAACAAATCAACATCAAGGATTTTCCTTTTAATTTTGGTCAAGATGTTGCCAAGTGATGGTGCTTCAGAAGTTGCCCCAGAAGTGGTCGAACTGCTCTGCGAAGAATCCTGGAAATTAAAATGGGTGCTAAGCATGGCCTTCAGATACTTTAAAGGTCTTTGCACTTTGAGATTTTCAAGCTCCTTGTGAGAGAAACTAGTCGAACCAGTTGATTTGCCACTCCCTTGGGTCTGGTCAGGAGCAGGTGGAGTGTTTCGCTCTAAAATTTGCTCAGCCTCTGCGTGTTTCGACTGGTTACCCCCATCTTTGGTAGCTTCGTTTTCATGATCGTCTTCGACCCCAGCTTCCATGTCAGTATCATCACCCTGAGCTGCAGCATCTAATCCTGGAGGAGAAGGAGATTCATCTTCAGAAGCTTCACCCACTGTAGCGTCGAATTCTGCCACAGTCTGCATTTCATGATCACTTGTGGGGATATCTTCTTCTAGGACTGTTTCCTCCAGAATTTTCTCAGGTGTTCTTTCGACAGCCACTTGTCCCTGAAAATAATTCTAAGATTTAGAAGAAAAGATGCAAAGAAGGTGAACTTATACAGTCGAAATAAAGACTCACCTCAGGAATCTCAGTGTTAAAGCTGGATTTCCCACTCTCTGTGTCTTTCGACTTAGGCTTAGCAGGGGAACTACTTGCAGAATCCTTCCTAGTTGATTTTACGATGGACCTTTGGGAAGAGACCTTCGTGAGTTTCTTCTTCTTCTGAGGGGGAGGGATTAACTCTGGGGATTCGTCACCAGACTCTTCATTAGGGACTTTATCCTTTTCTTTCTCCTCTTCACTCTTTCTCTTTTGGATTGTTGGGGGTTTTCGACTTGCCTATTCATGCAAACCAAAGCCAGTTAGTTTCTTAAAAGGAAACAAATAAATGAGAAGAAGTGATGTGTTGTACCTTTGTGGAATGCTTCTTAGCAGCACTGGGCGACGCTTCGACAGACGTTTTCTTGGCAGGAATCCTCAGGGCTAGGGAAAGAAAGAAGATTCAGAAACAAATATAAGAAATACATGATAATACAGTTAGAATAACAAAAGGAAAAATCATGTTTTTCTGTGAACACCTTCAAGAATGGGATCCTCCACGCAAACGTGTTCTATTCCAATATGAAGGTGTCCTGGGTATTCGCCCAGATGATACTTAGTCGGAACCACACGCTCAGCAGGTTTTTTGTACTGTTGACGGAGAATTTTCATAAAATCCCCACAAACGAACCAATCTAGAAATGGAGGGCTAAATGCCACGCCAAATTCAGCGGTTGGCAAAGGAGGGAATTTTGATGGATGACAACTGAAAGCCAGGTCATAGCGCGCCTCTGGTCGAAGATTTGAAGGCAATGACAGTTTTCCAAACTTCTCCGTCAGTTTGCGTTTCAATTCTGCTGCTGCTTCGTGTATGGTTCGACTAAGATCATCAGGTCTATACACAGTTTCGAAATACTTTTGAAATTTATGTATTTCCCTAATGTGTCTTTGAATACCTTTTTTGGTCCGATCCTGCACAAAAGTGAAAGCATTTGTCAAATGTGTAGCAAAGGCAGCTACGTCAAAAAATCTGTTGGAATAATAATCTTTCCACCATTCGTCAAACTCAGGAGTACATAGGAATGATGGTCGAAATATAACTGGTCGAATGTCGAGAGAATCATCAGCCAGTTTCTTCGACAGTTCTTTGCCCTTGTTTTCAGTATGAAGGGAGTTATAAAAGATGATGGAGCCTTTCTTGGGAAATATAGGTCGAGGTTTTATCTGGATTAGGCCAAACTGTCTAGAAACAAGGTTGGGTTGATAAACTATCAAAGCAATTTGGTTTTTAGTGGTGTTACGGTAAGAAAAAAGGAGCCTAGGGGTTAAGAATGATTCCCAAACATTCAGAAATATATTTTCAGCCTTCTGCATCTCCAAAGGCAGTTGTTGGGTGAACCACTTAGGTCCAATATTTCTATCAGCAAAAGGTGCCATGGTCGAAGTAAACTGATACCTCTTGGCAAACATCATGACATAGCTTTTGAAAGCTTGTCGAAGGCTGATTCCTTCATCAGTTGGCGTTATTAGCACCAACCTTGGCCATTCGACAGTCCTATTTTTTACTTCTTCTTCATCTACTTCTGGTGCTACAGGAAGATTAGCTTCAAATGTGGCATTGAGCCATAATTGCAAGAGCCAGAAAGGTCCTGATAAGTTGATTTTATCTTGAATTTTGGCGTTTTTCAAAAGATGTACACTCTCACTCAGAGATTCATAAAGGTTCGCCAGAATCATTTTGCTCAAGCACAGTTTTGTGCCTGCATGAAGCTGATTGGCTATGGTAATGAATTTCTTAGCAACCTGGAGGGAGCGAGAGAAAAACACATATTTGGATAGCCACAGATTTAGAAAAGCTATGTGTTCGACATCTGAAACTTCAGTATTACTCTTGTCATGATAATAGGACATAAATAAGGAGTATGGGGCGAGGCTAGTTTCGAAAGCGATGGTATCTTCATTTAAGACAGTAGGGTCGAAGTCTATACCGTTGGGGTGAAGGCCAACAATGGCTGCCGCGTCGAAAAGAGTGGGCGTAACCATCCCACAAGGGAGATGAAAGGTGTTGTAGGTACTATCCCAGAAGTAGAGAGAAGCCAAAAGCATATTTGGACAGATATTGGGTCCTACTCTCGACAACTGAATAAGGTCGAAAATGCCTACCTCTTTCCAAAAAGCCCCTTTAACTTTTTCGATTTTATCTAACCAAGATACGTAGTCAGAAGGGTCTTTCGACCATGGACAAGTTCTAAATATCCTGGGATAATTCAAATAGGCTAAGTCCAACTCTCCAGTATCCGTCGAACTCGATGGGTCATTTTGTTCTACAACTTTCTCTTTAGGCTGAGGTTTTCTTCCAGCGCCTATGGGTTTTGTAAGAAAGTAAGATGGGAAAAATTCTTTTAAGCGATCTGGTTTAATCTCTAAATTTGGAAGGGGACCTAACATAGCATGACAGTTTCCAGCAATAAGAACAAGGATTAATACCTGGGATTTATAGATGCATTCTTTCTCTTTCTCATTTGGAGGTTCTGGAACATACTGTTGATTTCCAATGGTCATTGGTTCTTTTAAATCATGCACAGGAGAAAAAGTTGAGTCTTGTTTTTTCTTGGAATGTTTGCTGCTTGAAGGTTTTTGAGGCGCCATTGTTAAGAAGAACTTAGGAATTTTTCTCAGGAGAGTATGAAAGCTTAAGAAATGGGTATGAAGAAAAGTAATCTGAAGCGGAAAAGGGTTTAAAGAAAAAGGTTTATGGGTATTTAGAGGAAGAAGATGATGAAACGCTTTAGAATGGTAATCATGATAGTGGGACACGTGGCCGATTCTGATAGGAGTGTTAAAGAGGTGGAAGTTGAAAAGAGACCATGATGTGAGGAAATGATGGAAGTGGACTCTGAACGTGGGCTAGACATGACATTTTGGAGAAAGTGTAATGATGAATTTGTGTTGGAAATTGAGATTATCAGACTTGGATTTAATAAAGATTAATTGACATGGCATCAAAACACTGGTTGACAACAAATGACTGTTTCTCCAGAAAAACAGTAGAAACGTCTTTGCTGGGGGGCAATTTGTATACATGCGTTTTCGACGCCATGAGATTTAGTATGCAGAATGGTTTTTTCGACAAATGACGACATGGGATAAACGGTTTTGGTTGATAAGTGTTGTTCGACACTTCGACAAAATTGAAGCTTCGACATTTCGACAAGATATCTGCAGATGGAAAGGCACCTTTGACAGACATGGAGTATGTTGTAGTAGTTCGACAATTCGACAAAGTCTGGAGAGAGACGTCATTTCGACGTAAAGTGTAAATATTCAAATTCAGAGGAGTTGTGACGTTTGGAAGAAGACGCGTGGAAGCATCTGGCGAAAAGAAGAAAGCCATTTGTCACAGTTTTAGGATTTGGTCGTTAGTAACAGTTATGTTATTTGTATATAAATAGGGTAGTTGTTATCGAAAGAGGTGTGAAAAATTTACTTGTACAAAATTCCTGAAAATACTCAAAGTACCCGTGTGAGAGAAAAGAGTCATATTTGGAACATGTATGTGTAAACAAACACCAACTCCTTCAAAGTTTATTTTATAAAGTTTAAAGTTCTTTACAAATTCCTTTTACGTTTTCCAGTCAATTATCTTTTTGCACTTTCTTTTCGACACTTTATATTTCGTTAGTTATTTTCTGCCATTCATCTTATCTTGTCAAATTTACGTCTGTTTAAACGTTTTAATCAACATCTTTCGACATAAAATATTTGGAGAACAAAAAATGATAGATATGAAAGTTGTTCTAGATCTCTTCAAAGTTATTTAGATCTGCACATGTCCTAGGATTTGTGTGGTTGATCCTGCAAGTAACCCAATTCTACAAGTTTTGGTAAACCAGAGGTTGTTCGCCAAAATTCACAGCGAACACTTACCGACTGCCCTTTTTCGTGCTTTTTCTTTTGAATCTTCGAGTATTCGATTTTTATTTTTCTTTCTTTTTTCTTGATTCATCAATTTTTTCTTTTTCTTTTGTTTTTGCACTTTCTTGGGCTTTGAGAGCTTTTGGGGTTTTTACCTCAAACTTAGCTTTTCAACACAGCTAGAATACATTCTCATGACTCTGAACAGGGTGAGGGAGTGTTTTGACCAATGGTTACATTTATGGTATTTTAAACAAAAAAATGGATATAGGCTCAAAGGGGGTTAACGAGGGATATAATAATTCGGGATGGCTAGAAAGGCTCGGGGTTAATTACAAACAACGTGCCTCAGTGTGTGTATCATGCAGTGATAGTCCCAGAGAGTCTATGCAAATTTAGAGTGATAAAGACAAACCTGAATGGCGCTCATGATGATTAATGTGTTTGGCCTTTTCTGACTCACTTGGTTTGGTTCAGCTTTGACAGGATCCACAGTTCTCCTTAATTTGGTGCAATTTCTTTCTTACTTCAAAATGTGCAAGATACTCATGTCGGTTAAGCTGTATACGTTGCGTCCGATCTTTACTTTCAGCAGTGTTACTTTCTGGGGAGATCCTTCACAACAGGCCATGGTGAGTGGTGTGATCTTTCATCCACCCTCAATTGTGATCATTACTTTTTCCGACTTGTCAACACAGACTTTATACACACACTTGCAGCATAATGTACTTTCAACAAACAAATTAAATCTAAACTACAAAAGTAAAAATAACACAATAATCAAATACTAATAAAAGACATAAAATCTCCCCCACACTATAACTTAACATTGTCCATAATGTTTGGGAACAATCGCGGAGGAGGGAACTCACAGGGTCCTACTGAGGAGGTGGGTGCGGGAAATGCAACATCAACTGTCACATCATGGTGCTTATCTCATCCAACATCGCTCCCTGACGGGCTTGCTCGATGCCTTGCCTTTGTTGTTCAGTCCTCAAGTCACCTATCTCGGTTTGTACCCAGCTCCATTGGTCAGTTGACCATGATGTTGAACCCACCACCTGTTGGGTGGGTTCCTGATGTTGTGGAACAAACTGCTCAGGAGGTGCTTGAGGATATTCTTCTTCTCTTTCCGTTCCTTCTTCCTGGTCATCTACAAAGTGCTCACCTACATTAAAATGGTCAGTTTCATGGCCTTCATCCGCATCGGGATCGACGCTCACATATAACCAATTAGCGCAGTCAGTAATAGCAACTCTGTCCGGATCCGGCATAGCGATGATAAACCTTTTATGAATGAGTACGGAATAATAAGTAGGGGCAACCGCAATCATACCTTGGGAAATTAGAGCAGCCATGTCAATTTTTGTATTACCTGAAATTGGCGTGTCCTCAAGTAAAACAGCCTGATACCCGAGATGCAATGTCATTTGGGTGATCATACCTCCCACGGATATGCCTCCTGAGTTTGCTCGGCCGACTCTACCCAGGTAGTTCGCTGCAAAGGCAGCTACATTGATGATCTTGGTTTGAGCCATCGAGTACATGAAGAATAGCTCTCTCTGAGTAGCTACCCCAGTGGTATCGCCTCTACCGAACAGGGTATAGGCTAAACCTTTTTGGGCGTACCTGAAACAAGGATTCTAGATGCCCGAGGCTTTTGCACCTTTTGAGGAGTAATTCGTCCTCCCAGTTATGGTGATCCAGAAATCCTTCAGAGAGAACCCATCTGGGACCGCTCCGGGTCCGTCCAGAGGGAGTCAGAGTATTGAAGCTAACTCCTCAACAGATAATTCATGATAATTGTTAAACAATCGGAAACGTAAGGTGCCGAAATAATACCTGGTTGTGTTAATCCACCGCTTTTCCAGCTGGAACTCTAAAGTGCTGAGGAACTCGAGAGTAATGCGCTTGTAGGTCGGCGCCTCCAAACTCATAAACTCGAGCATGCCCAAAACATGGAACATTCGGTCTACCTCAATTTTCAGCCCTAGAGCATTCAGAGTATGCTCACACATATACCTGGTCGGCATGAGCTTGCGCTTCCGGTGAATTTGGTAACGTCGTTCTTGCTCCGGATTGTCAAACATAATGTTGTGGGGATTAGGATTCCGGCTCGGGTGCTTCTGGGACTTCGCCATCTCTGCAAGTTGTTGCTTTCTGGTAAGGATTCTTCGCGGGGGCATTTTGGACCTGCAAAAAATTGCAATATTCCGAACTGTCGAGTTAGGAAAATCTAAAACTGTGGTTATGACCGGGACGGCAAGGTGAGAAATATTTATGAAGGGTGTTTTAGCGATAGGTGAGTGGAACTTGGGTGTATGGAGGGTTTTGTGTGGTGAGGTGAGTGAGGTTTAATGGAGTTTGTGAGAGAGTGAGAGAAGAAGATGAAAAATGATGAGAGAGATTAATGAGGTTTGTGGTAAAAATCTGATAATGGTGAGGTGATAGGGAAAAGAGTGTGGTTAAGAGTGGATTTAGTGGGTGGGCCCCACGAAAAATCAAAATTTTCAAAAAAAATTCAAAAAATCCGCCTGACTTAGACGGCCGTGTCAGCTGACACGGGTGGCCGTGTCAGGCTACTGTTTTTCCACATTCCACAATTTCTTTTACAGTGCTCCTGACACGGGCCGACTGTGTCAGGCCACTGTTTTACCATTCCCAAAACCATTTTTCCTACAGTGCTCCTGACACGGCCCGTGTCAGCTGACACGGGTGGCCATGTCAGACCACTGTTTTCCAACATCCTTCATACATTTTCCCTCTCCTGACACGGCCCGTGTCAGCTGACACGGGTGGCCGTGTCAGGCTGTCCTTTTGTCCATTTTTTGGTTTTCTTGTGAGGTCAACCGTTGGTTCCTCTGGTTATGAGATGCTCCCTCCTTGTAGAGCTCTTGTATACCTACAGACACATACAACTGATTAGAAATAAAAAGTGTGGGTTACTTCCCACGAAGCACTTCATTTAACGTCGCATGGCTCGACGGTTCTCCGTCTGCTTAGGTGAGACTGATTTTTTCTATAGGACCACCCTCCTGGTCTTGTATGTAGGGTTTCACTCTCTGCCCATTTACCTTGAACGTGTCTCCGTTCGCTGGATTTCTTAGTTCAACGACTCCATGTGGAAATACCTTTTGTATCTCAAAGGGTCCCGACCATCGGGACCTCAGTTTCCCTGGGAAGAGTTTCAACCTTGAGTTGAATAATAACACCAGTTGTCCTTCCTGAAGGTCTTTCTTCTGAATGCGCCTGTCATGCCAGGTTTTGGTTTGTTCTTTGTATATCTTGGCATTTTCATATGCTCGATTCCTAAACTCTTCCAGCTCTTGTAATTGGAGGATCCGAGATTTACCCGCTTTGGCCAGATCATAGTTGAGGAATTTGGTAGCCCAAAATGCCCTATGCTCAAGTTCGAGTGGTAGGTGACATGCTTTACCATAGACTAACTGATAAGGGGACATACCTATTGGTGTTTTGAACGCTGTTCGGTATGCCCAGAGTGCGTCATCGAGCTTGATTGACCAATCCTTTCTTGAGGCACTGACAATTTTTTCTAGGATTTGCTTGATCTGCCGATTGGATACCTCAACCTGTCCATTGGTCTGGGGATGGTATGTTGTGGCGATTCTATGCTTGACATTATATTTCCGCAGTAGGTTTTCCATCAATTTATTTAGGAAGTGGGTACCTTCGTCACTAATCAGTGCTCTTGGTACCCCAAACCGTGCGAAGATACAATTTTTGAGGAAATTGATTACCACCTTTGCATCATTCATGGGCAGTGCAACTACTTCCACCCATTTTGACACATAGTCAACCGCAACCAGAATGTATTGCTTTCCAAAGGAAGGTGGGAAGGGTCCCATAAAATCTATTCCCCATACGTCGAACAGTTCGACTTCTAACATGGCATTCTGCGGCATATGATTTCTTTTAGATATGTTTCCTGTTCTTTGACATCTGTCGCACTCTTTCACCACTGCTTGTGCATCTTTGAATAGTGTGGGCCAGTACAATCTAGACTAGAGGACTTTGGTTGCGGTTCTGACTCCACTAAAATGTCCTCCATATTCTGAGTTATGACAGGCTTTTAAAATGTCCCTCTACTCTTCCTCTGGAACACATCTCCTGACTAGGCCATCTAATCCCTTTTTGTAAAGGAATGGATCGTCCCATACATAGAACTTGCAATCATGCAAAAACTTTTTTCGTCTGTTAGAGTCAAAGTCATCAGGTATCAGTCCACCTACCACAAAGTTCGCGTAATCGGCGAACCATGGGATATGTGTAACGGCTAGAATGCGTTCGTCCGTGAACTCATCTCTGATGGGGTGCGTCTCAGCAACAATGTTTTCACTATCCTTTTTGTCTCTAATTTCCAGATCGAATTCCTGTAGTAGGAGGATCCGTCGCAGCAGCCTCGGCTTGGATTCCTGTTTTGCAAAAAGATATTTCAAAGCAGCATGGTCAGTATATACAATTACCTTTGATCCCAGCAGATAGGATCTGAATTTGTCAAAAGCGTATACCACCGCCAGGAGTTCTTTTTCTGTGGTTGTATAGTTCATTTGAGCAGGGTTGAGTACATGGCTTGCATAGTAGATCACATGCAAGAGCTTCTCCTTGCGTTGCCCTAGTACCGCCCCCATTGCGTTATCACTTGCATCACACATTATCTCAAAAGGAAGGGACCAATCTGGGGCAATAACTATGGGTGCTGACACCAACTCCTTCTTCAAGGTCTCGAAGGCTTTCCTGCATTCTTTGTCAAATAAGAACGGGGTGTCTTTTACCAGTAGACTAGTCAATGGTTTTGCAATCTTGGAGAAATCTTTTATGAACCTACGGTAGAAGCCCGCGTGTCCTAAGAAGCTTCAGATGCCTTTTTCATTCACCAGTGGTGGTAAATTTGCTATTACCTCCACTTTTGCTATGTCTACTTTGATACCTTTGTTAGAGATCTTGTGTCCCAAGACTATTCCTTCCCGGACCATGAAATGACATTTTTCCCAATTCAGAATCAAATTTGTTTGCTGGCATCTCTCTAAAACAAGTGACAGGTTAGTCAAACAATTATCAAATGAAGAACCGAATACAGAGAAGTCATCCATAAATACTTCCATATGCTTTTCGAGCATGTCAGCAAAAATAGAAGTCATACACCTTTGAAAGGTGGCTGGTACGTTGCACAAGCCAAATGGCATTCTTCTATACGCAAAAATACCATAGGGGCAGGTGAATGCAGTCTTCTCTTGGTCTTCAGGGGCAACCGCAATCTGGTTGTACCCCGAATAACCGTCTAGGAAACAATAGTAATCGTGTCCTGCTAACCTTTCCAGCATTTGATCAATGAATGGTAACGGGAAGTGATCTTTCCTCGTTGCCACGTTTAGCCTTCTGTAATCGATGCACACTCTCCAACCTGTAACAGTGCGGGCTGGAATCAACTCGTTCTTTTCATTCTTTATTACCGTTGTGCCCCCTTTTTTTGGTACCACGTGGACTGAACTTACCCAAGAACTATCGGAGATAGGGTAGATTAGGCCCGCATCCAAGAGTTTTACAACCTCTTTGCGCACCACTTCTTTCATGGCTGGGTTAAGTCTTCGTTGTGGTTGCACTACCGGTTTATGGTCATCCTCCATTAAGATCTTGTGCATGCAAACAGTAGGGCTTATACCTTTTAAGTCCTCAATTGTCCATCCGATTGCACCCTTGTATTTTTTTAGCACTTGAATGAGTTCTGCCTCTTGGACACTCTGTAGACTAGCATTAATGATGGTTGGGCATTTTTATTCAGTGTCTAGAAATACATACTTCAGATTTGTTGGCAACTGCTTCAGATTCACCCCTTTTTTGGGTTCTTCAATGACATCGGATGGTGGTGGTCTTAGATCTTCCCACCGGTGTGGTCTAGATCTAATCCATTCAGGTTGTTTTTCCATCAGAGCAAGCACCTTAGATTCTTCTTCATCTTTATTACTTTCAAAAATGGACAAGCTTAAGACCCGGTTTAGCGGTGACCGGGGTCTATGCTGGTCATTTTCCTGAGCAATTACTTGGTCGATTATCTCTATAGTGTTGCTTGTGCCGATATCATCTTTGTATTGCATGGTATTTCTCACATCTATCTTTAACTCTTCATCATAGACCTTGAGGGTCGTAGTTCCTTCCTCAATATTTATCATACACCGACCTGTTTCCAAGAAAGGTCTTCCCAATATGAGAGGAATCTCCTCATCCTCCAGCATTTCCAGAATGATGAAGTCGATTGGAAAGACAAACTTGTCAATTTTTACCAGAACATCTTCCACAATACCATAGGGTCGCCGAACAAAACGATCCGCAAACTGAAGGGTCATTCGAGTATCTTGAACAAAACCAATGCCTAATTTCTTATAGATGGATAGTGGCATCAAGCTTACACTTGCCCCTAAGTCAATCAGAGCCTTCTTGAATTTTCTATCACCAATAGTGCAAGGAATAGTAACTGATCCCCTGTCTTTCTTTTTCATTGGGATTTTCATGCCTTGGAGAATGGCACTGCATGTTTCAGTCAGGATGATCGGTTCCATATAAGTGGAACGCTTCTTGGAAATTATGTCTTTCATGAACTTGGCATATATTGGCATTTGTTCCAATGCTTCAGAAAAAGGGATATTAATTTCGAGTTTTTTGAACATCTCCAGAAACTTCTCGAAATTCGTCTCATGTTGATTTTTCTTCTTCTGTCGTGGAGGGTAAGGGAGTTTGATTACTGGTTTAGGAACCTTCTCTTTCTCCTCGACAGGAGGTGGTATTGTTTCTTCATCTTGGACTTTTGTTTCCTTGATTTCTAAATCCACCTCTATTAATCCATCTTTTTCTATATTATTTTCCTCTGTTGACTTTCCACTTCGGGTTGTGATAGTGTTCACAGTGTTATTTTCCCGCGGATTTGTCACCGTACAACTAGGTAAGGTGCCCGGGGCTTGAGAGTTTGAAGCTAACTGTTGTGCTATCTGCCCCATTTGAACTTCAAGATTTTTGATGGATGCTGTGGTGTTTTTCTGATTAGTCCTTGTTTCTTCTTGAAACTGTATGCTGTGGGCTGCTAACTTTTCAATGGCAATCTCCCATTCAGCCTTTTTAGGTGCCTGTTGTTGTTGCTGTTGTTGCTGATACTGAGTCTGATATTGCCTTGTACCCTGTTGCGGAACATTCCCTCTCTGATCTTTCCAGGTGAAGTTTGGATAATTCTTCCAACCTGGGTTGTAAGTGTTAGAGTAGGGATTATTCTGCTTCAAGAATTTGATCTCTTCAATTTGTTGGGGAGTCGCAAAGCAATAGACCGTGTGATGAGGTCCATTACAGATTTCACAAGTGCTTGCCTGAGCTGGCTGAACCTGCACTATCTGTTGAGTATCTATATTCATAGCTTTCAGCTCTTTGTCTACTTCGGCAGCAACCGTGTCTTCCAGAAGGATTTTATTTGTCTCTAATTTTAGATCAATTACCCCGTCTGGCTGACTGGTACACCTGTCACATAGCTCTAGATGCTCATTAGCAGTTATTGCTTCAATAGTCCTCTTGATACCAGTGGCTGTTGAGAAATTTGTTGAGCCACCGGCTGCTGCATTAATAAACTGTTTTGTCTTTATTTTCAGCCCATTAACGAACATCTGCATTTGTTCTGTCTGATCCATATTATGAGTGAGACACGCGACTAAGATCCTTTTGAATCTTTTGTAAGTGTCTCCCAATAATTCATCATCTTTCTGTTTGAAATCAGAATTTCATACCTTTTTCTCAGGAATACTGATGCTGGAAAATACTCATTTAAGAATGCAGTTTCCATCTCCTCCCAGGAAGTGATACTACCGGCAGGGAGAGAATAGAACCATTCTTCAGCGTCTTCAGCAAAAGTGAACGGGAACATTCTTAATTTTTTTGCTTCATCAGTATGACCATCAATTTTCAGGGTGGTGCTCATGGTCAGGAATCTTTGTAGGTGTTTGTTGGCATCTTCATTAACCTTTCCAGTGAAAGGTTTTCTTTCCAATTGATTGATCGTGCTAGGATGCAGTTGAAAATTTGTCACATTCACCGGTTGGTTAACAATGGTCAGTCGACCACCCGGTGCATTTGCACCTCCATAGTCACCTAGGAGTCTTTCCGGAGGTGGAGGAGGTGGAATTGGAGGAACTTCAGCCATTGGTTCCTTGACTTCTGGTTGATCCGAGGTACTTTCTTCTGTAGAATCCACTCTTTGTTCTCTGCGTCTTCTGTGAAGGGTTCTCTCGATCTCTGCGTCAAAAAGAAATTCAGCTGAGGGTTCTCCTCGCACACACAAATTAGTAAATTATAAATGACAGAAAAATAATTTTATTGCAGAGCAACAAAATTTTAATTGAATTCAAACTAAACTCTATATTTTTGGCAGTTCCCGGCAACGGCGCCAAAAACTTGATCGGGAAAATAGCAAGTGTACTATTTTGCCTTTTATAGTAATAATGGGGAAATTCCCCGAATGTCGATCTCAAGGACTGCACGTTAGTATTGAGTTTAAATTATCATTCAATTAAACAAAAAGTATTATATTGGTTTTTGAGGGTAAAAAGATAATAATAAAAGTAAAGGTAAAGAAATATGAAAATAAGGGTTGATAGAGAAAAAGGAACAATGTCAGGGAAGGTGTATGATTTATCCCTGTAACAACTCTGAGTTACTATTGCATCAACAAATATCAATTACTACCAGTTCTCAAGGGTATTTTCTCCCAAGTTCTTGGTGAGAAAACCTTTAATCAATCTACCCTAATTCCTATGTCCATAGCCAATTAAGGTGAAGTTAAGCTGTATAATATCAAGAATGCTCTGGTTCATACAGGGTATCCCTAGTCCTAGGTGATATCTACTGCAGAGTAACCTTATGAAAACCTTATCAATGGCGGTCCAGCCTAATTCATAACCACAAATCAATCTCAATTGGTCCGAAAGAAAAAGCAATAAACACATCAAAAGGTTACCGTAAACAAAATATTATAAATGCAAATGTAAACTCAAATTCATTACAATTCTAAATCAGGGACACCCCCTAGCATTGGGGGATTTAGCTACTCATATTGTTTAAAACAAATTCAAGATAAAAATTACACATTACAAGTAATTAGATGACTTTGATCTTCAATCGCTCCCGCTCATGAATCTCTTCAGCTCTTCAAATTCCTTGATCTCTGTAATACTTGATTGCTTCACAATACTGTGGTTTACCATATTCCAAGATGATTTTTCCTTTTGCAGAAGACCTCTTTTTATAGTGAAAGTTCCCAGCAGCAGTTGGACAGGTCCAAAGATATCTCCAAAAAGCCCGCAGAATGAAAAGCCCGAGAAAACTGGAAATTTTGGGCTTGGGCTGACACGGGTGGCCGTGTCAGCCTACTGTTTCTCTTGACACGCCCATGGCAAGGCTAACACGGTTGGAGCTTTTGCCTGACACGGGTGGCCGTGTCAGGCTACTGTTTTCCTTCCTTTGCTTCCATTGCCCTGACACGGCCCGTGTCAGGTGACACGGGTGGCCGTGTCAGGCCTCCTTGTAACACCTCAAAATTTGCCCTCCTCTTCTTGAGACTAGTTTGAAACATTGCATTTCATGCTTAGAGCATTAGGCATTGCATTTTGCATATCATAGGGAAATAAGAAGGTCATCCTCCAAAATCTTTTCAAAAGATGGAGAAGTTACATGATTCAAGCCTGAGGGTCTCTATGAATTGATTATCAACCATCTGAGGGTATGAGCTTCAATTAGGGTTTCTTGATTCTTCAAAAGGTCTTGAGCATCATCTGCAAGGATATATTACCATCATCATGGTTCTATCATCATCAAGGGTTTCAGAGTTCTTCCTCAGGTTCCTCTGGATTAGGGTTGTGACCTCTGGTCAACCTTAATCAATGCCATTCTTCCAACTTGGGTTTCTCAAAGAGATGAGGTATTTTCTTAGGATGAAGATCACATTATTGTTATGAGGAGCTTACATGAGCTAGGGTTTCACTTTTGAGCAATTTCTCCAAGTGGTAGAGGCTCAAATTGATCAAGACATTTCAAGGTCATATGAGGACAAAAAAGTCAACTGTGCAGTCAACTGAGGGCTATGAGGTGGGGAAATGAGTTGAGACACCTCAATCATGTTCAAAATAGGTCCATTCATCATTCTAAACATCCATCTTGAAGATTCAAAAGTCATGGCAAAAGTTACTAAAAATGGAAAGTGAGCTATAATTCAAAGTTTCCAAATTTGGCAAGTTTTTGGTCCATATTCAACTTGACTTTTAAATATCAAATATGTTTCAAATGGATTTTTGGTTAACATGAAAGTTTTAGATCTTTGTCTCCCCTTTCCAAAAAGTCCTAATTCATGTCCATATGATGATTGGTTAAGGAGTTATGGTCATTTGATCACAAGGTGTGCATGGAAATTCAAAATGACATAACTTTTGATATAATGCTCCAAATTGGCTCATTCTTTTGGCAAAATGTTTCTCATGTTCAAGACATCTCAAATAAGCCATTGCCATGCTTGAGGGAGGCTTGTATGCCCATTATTTCACACATGTGCAAAATGAAGGAAATATTCACCATTCATTTTTGGCTTATGATGCAAGCAAATTAATACTCAAATCATGACCATTGGATGTTTTTAAGTGGATTAGAAGCTCAGCATGGGAGATTGCACGTACATTATGGCCATGCTAGCATAATGTGCATTTTTTCAATTTGTTTCAATACTCACTAATCATGATTAATACATGGAAAAGAGGATTAGCATTGTGATTAGCATGAAGTATAAATACCAAAACCCTAATTGTAACTGCCATAACTAACTTTTGAGATCAAAATTCAAGAAACTCTCCAAATTTTCTCTCTCTTTGATTCTTCATTTTCTCCATATAATTCTCAAAGATCTTCACATATTCTTGATCTTGATGCCTCACTGATCAAGAATCATCATTCATTTGTTGCAATTCATCAAGAAATCATGCAGTTCATGTGCATTATCATGTTGATGGATTTTGGAAATTGAGGCGGATTCAGAAGGTTTCAGCCATTGATTCTTGCATAGAGCTTCAAAGGAAATGCAATGGAGTTGATCTGGAGCATATAAGCTTGTGAGGACACGATTTCAGAAGCTTCTATTTCAAGGTGACTAAATTTTCGTCCTCTCATTTTGCTGATTTAAGGTTATAAAAATGTAGATCTTGATGCATAGGTCATGTACATATGATTAGAATTGAAAATGGTTGAGTATTGAGGTTGTATGATGAACTTTAAGTTTAGATCTAGAAAATGTTTGCATTCGATCTGGAAAATATAGGAAGAATTAGGAGATTTGGATAGCATATTTGGATTGTACATGGAGAGGCGGTTCGAATGATGTATGCCTTGCCAATTTCTGGAAATTTTGGTCTGAGCTCGCCGGAATCACGCCGGAGAAGACGACCGGAGACTGTAGCTCCGGCGTCTGTGGTTTTGTTAGGGTTTTGCCTTGTTTTCTGCCATGTGTGCGCCTGCGTGTGAGATTGATTGGATACGATTGTGTTGACTAGCCACAAATGCGTTGAATTGCTGAGTGTGCATGCTGAGTCATAAATGAAACGGTGCGCTTCACGTTTCAAATATGGACCGTTGATCATTGAAGCGCGCCATATCGTGTGGATCATGTTTTTCCAGATTTTATTCAAATTAATTATTTCCCTCCATTTTCCATTGTTTTTCCATTTATTTTGTTCATTTTAGAAAATGCATAAAAAATACAAAAATTGTCCAATTGAATCCCAATTTTTTTTCATAGATTTGTATGGATGTCTAATATATATGGTATTAATTTTGTGAATTGTTGATGGCTGGATTTTTTATGTGTGATTTTTGAATCTATGCTATGCCAAATTGATCATGTGCATTCTATGCTTTGTGAAATTCTCCATGATGAGCTTTTTGATCCAATTTTTTGCATGCATAAAATTCATACATAATGTGAATTTTTGATCACTGGTTTGGAATTTTTCTCATATGTTATCATCACTTTTGACACATAGAGAAAAGTGTGACAATTTGTGTCACATTTTTGACATTGGATTGTTGTATTTTTGTTCATATATCATTTGAACCTTTCTGGATTTGATCTTTTGCATATTGATTGTTCATGACATGAGGAACTCATATAAAAAATCTCAAGGTCATTGCATACATTTCTGATTTGATGTGAATTTTCTAAGTTGGAAGTTCATTTTGTGCACATTTTTTGTCCTTGCATGACATAGATCATTTGAGATACTTGCTTATTGATTTGATGCTGGTCCTTTTGAGGACATTTTATGGATTGTTTAATTTGTGTAATGTGTAGAAGATTGGGTTCTGTTTTGGTCATTTGGTTAGATTTTGAATCTAGTCCTTGCACTAGTATTTTGTACATAAACTAACTTTGTCTTGTGTTTCAGGTTTGGACATTTAGCATTGATGGTTGATTTGTTCTCACTTGTGAGATGCAAATGCATTTGAGTTCTAACATATGTTTGTTTTGAAGGATTTTAAGTGATGTGGTGAACCTATGAGCTCATTTGAGTGCTAAGGCACTTGTGCATTGAATTGTGTAATTGTTGGAAGGTTTCACTGTTTGTCTGTTGGTTTAATAACTGAAGTACTGACTATTTAGTCTTTGTACAGGTACCTTAGTTGCTTGCTTGCTTTAGCTCTTGCTTGAGCTTTGGATTGTGGTTGATACACCACTCAGGTAGTTATCTTCTTACTTCATGTAGTCTGGAAGTCCTGTCACCTTTTTGGCAGGCATTTTGCTGGCAAGTCCTCCTTCAGAGGCTCTGTTTGTGTTTGTTTACAATTGAGCCAAAGACCTCCAAGGAGAGGCATGGATATTTGATAAGATCTCCAAGAGAAGAGGCAATTGACGGATAAAAGGGATTAGCAGCCAATCCCCCGTTATTCGGTGTGTCGTTCTTTATGCTCGCACTACGTGCTGATGCTTCTGAACATGTACCCCAGATCTTTTGTCCAGAGTCTGTCAAGTGGAATAGGATCCCACTTTCTGGATCCCCATGCTTTCTGTGTCATGAGCTCACCCTAGCCAGGGTTAAGAGCTATGAGGTCTCATCCTCATTACCATTTTGATCTGCTCACCCTAACGTTCAATCTTAGTGGTTAAGAGCTACAGATTACCCCTTACAGTTTAGCTTGTTTGTCGAGGTTGATATGACCCCTCTTGACTAAAGCCCACCCATTGTTTGGGCCTCTTGTATGGATATAGTGTGTGATGCTTGTTCACTTGTGCTGGTGTGTTTATATGCTTTCCTCTTCTCATCTCCATTTCTGTAGGAGTTGTATGATTAATTTCTGAGGAAGTTGAATACATGTTAGAGACCTCAACTTAGGGATATTTGATTGCATGACAACTATTAGGCTCGAGCTCTAGTCTCCCTATTTAGTTTGTTGTTTCCCTGGTCTCTAGTTAGGAGAGTGTTTTACCCCTGTTAAGGGGAACTACGTCGCCCTGATTCTCATACCAGATGAGATACGTAGGCAGGAGGTTGCGAGCAATCTCTCCGGGCACCCTTTTTCTTTTTTGTTGTGTTGTCTTGTGTGTGTCCACCCTCTTCTTTGTTTTGGTGTGAGTATTTGTTTGTTCAGCGTGGACATGTGTGGTATGTTTATACCTTGGGGGATTTCTTCTGTTATTCATTTGGGGTTCATCTTCGGGGTTCATTTATGACGGTTGTCATTCATATTGGGGTTCATTTGGGGTTCATCTTCGGGTTCATTTATGACGGTTGTCATTCATATTGAGGTTCATCCTTGGGGTTCATTTGTGACGTTTGTGATGATTATTCACTTGGGGTTCATCTTTGGATATTTGGTTACTTTGTTGGGGTTCATTCTGATAACCTTTTTCTTTGGTGTTCGCTGGTTAGCGTTGGTTATTGTTAGGAGTCGGATATAAGTCCATGTATTGGCATTCTATTTCCTTGTTTGTTGTTGTTGGGAGTCAGGCGTAAGTCCATGTATTGGCATTCTGTTTCCTTTTGACCGAAGTGCACGAAGGTTCCTTTGGTGCTCATTCCAATGGACATACAATGGAAAAGAAGATGTTGTGAGCAAGTTACTATTGACTGACAATGGAATCTGACTGTTGCAAATTTGTGAAGAAATACCACAAGTGTCAAATATATGCTGATAAGATTCATGTTCCTCCGACACTATTGAATGTTATCTCTTCCCTATGGCCCTTCTCCATGTGGGGAATTGATATGATTGGGATGATTGAGCCCAAAGCTTCGAATGGACATCGTTTCATTTTGATGGCAGTTGACTACTTCACAAAATGGGTTGCAGCGGCATCGTATGCAAATGTAACCAAGCAAGTTGTTGTAAGGTTTATCAAGAATCAGATCATATGTCGTTATGGTGTGCCAAGTAAGATCATTACTGATAACGGATTGAACTTGAATAACAATATGGTGGAAGCTCTTTGCAAAGACTTCAAGATTTCACATCATAATTCTTCTCCCTACAGACCCAAGATGAATGGGGCTGTTGAAGTTGCGAATAAGAACATCAAGAAGATTATCCAGAAGATGGTTGTCACGTATAAGGATTGGCATGAGATGCTCCCATTTGCTTTACATGGGTATCGTACATCCGTCCGCACTTCAACAGGGGCAACCCCTTTCTCTCTTGTGTATGGTATGGAAGCAGTGCTCCCCGTAGAGGTTAAGATTCCTTCATTGCGTGTGCTCACGGAAGCCAAGTTGACTGAAGCTGAATGGTGTCAGACCAGGTTTGATCAGCTGAATTTGATTGAAGAGAAGAGATTAACTGCCATGTGTCATGGCCAGTTATATCAACAGAGAATGAAGAAAACTTTTGATAAGAAGGTCAGACCTCGAGTGTTCAGAGAAGGTGACCTTGTGCTCAAGAAGATTTTGACGTTCAAGCCAGATTCCAGAGGAAAATGGGCTCCTAATTATGAAGGTCCATATGTTGTTAAGAGAGCCTTTTCAGGCGGTGCATTGATTCTTATAACTATGGATGGTGAAGAGTTCACTCATCCTGTGAACGCAGATGCAGTTAAGAAATACTTCGCCTAAAAAGAAAAGAACAGCTCGCTAAGTTGAAAACCTGAAAGGTCGGCTTAGGCAAAAATGAGCGTCTCGGTGGATTGAAAACCCGAAAGGGCAATCCAGGAAAAAATTAGAGACATAAAACATAAAGAATTTCCCGATAAGTTGAGTACCCCACCTTGGGGAAACTTATGCAAAAATTAGGGATTATGGCAAGTAACTGCATTCTGGTGGTCTTCAGTGTTTTGAAGGCTTCTTTGAGCACAAGGGTTGACATCGATTCATCATCCCAGCAGCGGTTAAGAGCACAATGGATATCAAGAGTTGGTAGAGGGATTAAGGATCATTTGTATTCAATGTAATCTTTTCCATGTAAATTACCATTTTCAACTTTGTAAAATCTATGGAGTCTTGTCATTTACAGACTACCATTCTATTAAATAAAGTTATGCTTTTATCCAAATTGTTTCTACTCTTATTTACTTCAGCCAATAGTTTTTAATTTTATTATGATCATTTTGAAATTAAATATTTTAAAATCAAAATCAAGTTTTCTTTAATATATAAAAGCAAGAATTTTTTCCAAAGCAAGTAAAAGGAATATCAACAGCATTTCAAAGGATAACAAGTCCTTAAGTGTGAAGCATCGGAGGTTCCTCGAGCAGTTAACCCTTCGGGTATCTAGACGTTAGTGTTGATGCAATTCCTCGGTGGAGTGTTTGATCCTCGGTGGAATTTCTTTATCCCTAGCCGATTTGGTTGATCCAAATACCTTGCAGCGTGTTGTTTTCCCCGACAAAGTTTCTGCTGTCCCCAGCGGAGTTTCTGCCTTCTCCAACGAAGTTCGTATTTCCTCAGCAAGGTTGATGTTCAGAGGTGGTTGATCTTCCCCAGTAGATCGTTTTGGTGTCCCCACTAATCACCACTCAATTTTCTCCCAGTCAGAGTTTCCTCCTGGTTTTTGAGCAGCTTTTATTGATTATTTCTCTGTAGGGTTGTCTCCCATTATTTTATGGTGTTGACCTAAAATTCCCCATATATTAGATGATTTATCCTCAGCAGATCTCCTCTTTTCCCAGTTAGGTTTGAACCTTTGGGATGTTGATCTCTCTGTTCTCCGACATTTGTCTCCATTTTTTGTGGATTGACCGAGGATTATACCGGTGGTTCAAATTCTTTGCGACACCTATGTATCCTTTGTGGTCGTTTTGTCAGCATAATCATCATACATATACATATGCATATACATATACATATACATATACATATACATTCATATAATTTCATAATTTGCATATCCTGCATCTTCATATTTGATTTGTTTGTGATTCTCATTCTCTGTTATGGCGGTATTTCATCCCCATACCAAATCTGGTGTCTGTCCTCCTTCAATTGTAGAGTGTCATCCCCCTAAGCAGAAAGACTCTAACCTTTCTCTGTTTCCCCACTGAGTTTATTTCCTCGTGGATGGTTGTTATTTCAATTTCCTCTCCAGTGGATTTTCTGGATGGAATTAGTCCCCTTGAGTTATGTCCTCATTGGGTTGAGTCTTGATTGGTCATTTTCTTTCTAGATCTTACCTAGATAGATGCTTTGGTCCCCTAAGAGTCTATTATCCAGTAACTGGTAATATTCCTCTTAGTTTGCAGTTTGTTACGTCTTGCCCAATACCCGACAAAAGTACCCTTATTTTTCTCCTCAATAGAGTCCCCAATGGATCTATTCCCCAAGAAGTATATCCTTGATATGTTCATCCTAACCGGTGACGGATATCTTTCGTTTCCCTGCCTGAGTCTATCCTTGATATGTTCACTTTAACCAGTGACGGATATTCTCATTTTTGGTATTCTACCTAGTAAAAACATAGTTGTAATCCCTATTTTTGTTCCCCAGAGAGTTAATCCTTGATATGTTCATCCTAACAGGTGACGGATTTTCTCTTCTTTGGTATTCTATCCAGTAACCGATAGATATAATTCCTATTTTTGCTCCTCATCAGAGTCGATCCTTGATATGTTCACCTTAACCAGTGACGGATTCTCTCTTTGATTGGTCTTCTACCCAGTAACTGGTAGTTATAAATCCTACTTTGTCCCCTCGAGAAGTCTATCCTTGATATGATCATCTTAACCGATGACGGATTTTCTCTACGACGGTTTTCTATCCAGGTTTTGATAGATGTAATTCCTACCCTTTTTGATCAGTTGGTATATCCTTGATATGTCCATCTTAGTCGATGACGGGTATCCTCCTTGACATTTTCAGGCAAGTCTATCCTTGATATGTTCATCTTAACCGATGACAGATTTTCTTCCCTATCGAGTTTATCCTTGATATGTTCATCCTAACCGATGACGAATACTCTCACCCTTGGTCTTCTACCCAGTAACTGGTAGTTATAAATCCTATTTTTTGCATTGCTTTCCCCAGCAAGGCTTTTCTTACCCAGTAACCGGTAATGAATACTCCCTCCTGGCTTTTCCCAGCGAGTCATCCTTGATATGTTCATCTTAATCGATGACGGATGTCCTCTCTAACAGATCTTTATTATCTCCTTACCCAGTAACAGGTAGTAGATAATAAATTTCTGCTCCTCCTGTTTTTAAACTTATCTCTCCCAGTTGAGTTGAGTGCGCGTTTCCTTAGTGAAATCGTTGTTCCCCTACATGAGTCGAGTAATTCAGTTTTATCTTGACTTATTCGTATCCCCTGCAGATGTTGTTTTTCCCCGCCTGAGTCTTTCCATTTTTATATGGATGTCCTCGAGTCCCCCCCAGTAGTTTTTAAGTCGTAGCCTGACCTACGCATAACCCATTTCCCCCCCAGAGTCTCTGTCTCCCAAGTGAGTTTTCTTTACGGAATGCATTGTGCTCCTGCGGATTTTCGGTCTCTCTGAGTTCTTTTTCCTTTGTGGAAATATTTCCCCACAGAGCATTAACTTTTGCATTCATGTCATATGCATCATGAGGTCTCTTAGGGACCAAAATTTGTTTCTCTATCTTGTTATTTAAGATCATTCTACTGAGTCGACATGAAGATTTTAACCTTCGCCTCCTTAGTTAGAATGTCCTTAAATAGGGGCAGCTGTAAGACCCCAATTTTTACCCTAAGATCCCTCATGTAATTTCATCATAAGCATTAGCATTGGGATCATACCTTGGCATCCTCCTTACCCCTATTTCATTGGGTTTGTTTGGGAGAGATCACCAAGCACTTTGTGATTGTATCATACTTGTATTTTATCATTTCACTAACCAAAATACCAAAAACATATCTTTGCATTTGTCTAACTCTTTTGTAGGAAGGGCATGATTCCATTGATTCATCAAGTTCACATCTAGGGTTTGAGACCCTCATGAACAAAGAGCACATCCAAGAATTGATTCAATAATGGTTATGAACATCATATATGAGTCCCAATGTTCTCTACATGTTATATTGATCAAGTTTTCTTCAAGAGTTTGAGGGTGATTTGTCTTGGAAACCCTTGTTTGATTGGGTATCTTGAGTAACTTCTCCAACAAGCTATCTCACCAATTGATCAAATTTCTCAAGGGACACTTCAAAATTCATCATATCATACATATATGATCTACCATGAGCCAATAAATTCAAGAGAATTGGAAGTTAGCAAGTTGGTTGATGGTGGTTGACCAGATGGATTCATCTGATCAAAATTGGGTCTCCCTAGACCCTATCTCCTACAATTTTCACCATATGAAAATGATTCCAAGAGAAAACTTACTCTAAATGACATTACAAACAACTTTCATGTTGAGACCTATAGCCAGGTTTTCTTGGAAAATCATTTTCTATGTTGAAACATTGTAGGTCATTTTGTCTAAACCCTAATTTGAAAGTCAACTTCCCAAGGCCAAAACTTGCTCAATTTTTTTATGAGATGAAATATTTCCAAGTTGCACAATTAAATTCAATGTGTATACTTAAACTTTGATGTTTGGAGTGGGAGCTAATTCAACTTTTTTGAGCATGTGATATGAGGTTACATTATAGGTCACTTTTGACCTATACCATTGAACAAGTGATTTTTCCAAACTTCAAAAATGCATAACTCTATCATTTCAAATCCAAATGACATTAAATTGGTGACCATTTTGAAGGACTTTGAGAGAGATACAACTTTGATGAAGACACATTTCTCATTTGAAGCTCCTATAAAAAGTTAAGCAAGGTGGAATACTGAGACATATGGCTTGACACTTAGAAAAAATTTGATATGTCAAAAATTTCCAAACTTCCACCTCAAATTTCACCAAGTTTTAAGCTCCAAATGTAAAAGTGTTGAACATGAAAGTTGTTCCTCTTGATATCACCTTTCCAAAGAGCTCAAATTCATTCATTTTGGACAAGGAATGCATAGGCTGCGCATGGCTTGAACATGGTGATATCACTTGGCAAGGATCAAACTTCAAACATCAATGCACACTTGCCTTGCAATCCAAGCTTACTTCACACCATCCAATATTCATTTGTGGATCTCAAGCAATGATTTCAAAGGCCTGTTCACACCCATGCACCCTGGCATCACCATTTGCCAAAATTGGAAAGTGATTTGAAGTGTGCAATTATCAACTGTTTCAGCTATAAATAGAGCTTCAATTGCTCAGAAATGAACACACATTCGCGCCAACTTTGATCCCCCATCTCAAACCCTCACTTTTCAAAGGATAAACCTGAGAAATTCTTTTGAATTTGAGGTTGAATTTCCACTGTTTTGAAATTCAAATCTCCAGGAATCAACAACCTCTTAACCATCTAATCCTTCTCCTGCAAGCAAGTAAAGTGAGCTCAAGCATAAGCAAGATCAAGATCAGTTGAATTCAAACCTTCATTGAAGGTATTTTCCAGAAATTTTGAACTCTTCGATTTTCTCAAATTCTTGCTCAATTCTATTGATTCTTTGGTTGTCTGAAGTCCTACAAATGTAGGCAAGAAGATTGAGTTGCTTTGAGGCCAAATCGAAGCAACTCAGTTCATGTACCTCAAATTTCAACTCCATGTATCTCTCAATATACTTGGAGTTAGAGTGAATTGAGGCCAGATTCGAGCTCAGTGCCATTTTTACTTTAAAATCATGTCCTTGTTTTTCATTTTGGTGATGTTTGATGGTGGACCAGTCCAGTGAGGTCCATCGGAGAAGATGACCGGAGCTCTGGCTCCGGCGATGCGTTGGCAAGGCTCTGAACCACATGATCCATTCATTATGTTTTAATCCTAAGCGTTCTTTTTAATTACCACGTGTGTAGTGCAGTTGACTAATGACCACATTGAACACGCGCTAGGGACCATCTGATCTGCCACCTCAATTAATGAGGGAGATCAAGTGGTCCACGTATTTTTGATTTTCTGAATTTTTATTTTAATTGCATTATTTTCAATAATTCATATTAAATTCAATATTGATCCAAAAAATATGGGAGTTTCACCAAAAAAAATCAAATATTTTTCTCTTTCATATTCTGAATTTAAATTATTTTTTTGGATCATTATTGATATTTTTCATGAATTAATTGATTTTTCATTTGTTTTTAATTGTTTAAAAATATTTTTAAATGTCCAAAAATTATGAAATTTTTTCTCCAAGGTCCTTTGACCTTGTTTGACCTATGATAAATCTCATGGCCATTTCTTTGGTGTTTTGATGAAATTTTAAGAATTGGACAAACCATATTTAATTTAAATGCACTATTTTATTATTTTTTATTGAATAAATGTCAAATAAATTTGTTGACCAATTGTGATGACTTTGTTTAAGTTGAACTCTTGTTGTTGGGCCTTGGTCAAGGTTGATTTGACTTTGTCAAATTAATATCATTGGATTTAGGGGATTGATGGAATGTACATTCCATCTCCCAAAATGAATGAATGATATTAATTTGGTAAAAGTCCTCCTTTGACCAATTTGTGATTTCATTCATTCCCCTCCCACTTCATCTTATTCCCCTTCTTCATCCATTCATTCCATTTGGCCTATGACATCTCAAAGTCCTAATGCTAGTTGATTGAAAAATTGACATGAGTATGGATGAGATTAGGCCACACCTTTTGCATATTCTTTTTGTGTGTGGTATGTTTCATGAGCATAGTCCATTATACTATGTCTCTAACATGCATTAACACCAAAATTCTATTGCCCATACTCAAATAGTTGTGACTTCTACATAAGTCCAATTACGATTTCTTAACATAGCGCTAAATTTGTGACATAAAAGGCATAAGCATTCTAATTAGTGAGATTGTAAGTCTCCCCTCTTTCATGGTATTGTGTGGAAACTTGGCCTTCTTTCCTTCCTTTGGAAGATGTTTTGATTCAAGGATCCATGCTTGTGATAAGTGGGTTGAGTGTTCCCCAAAGAATGTCTTGAAATGAAAAGCAAAAGCAAAACAATACTAACTCTTAACCTACTAATTATTAACTCTTAATTTCAAGCTTTTACTTTAATGCAATTTACTTTTAGCACTCTATTTCATTTGCCATTATTCATATCATTCTAATTGTTTATGTTAATGAAATTTTCACTTTTTCCATTTGGACCATATTGTGTGATATATTTTGTTTGTGTATACTTTGCTTGTTTGTGTGGTCTTTGACAATTAATGTACATAATAATAACAAAAAACCCTAAAAAACTTTTGAATGGACTGTTGGCTTGATCTTGGACAAATGGACTTAGAATCTAGGCAACCTTCCTATGCTAATGGACTTGGCCAATACCAACTTATTAAAGAACCAAGTGCTTGCAATTTGAAATTCATCTGATACACCTTTGAAGACCTCTCTAAGTTCATCTGCAACATGATCATTATGAAGTTGTTATTTTGAACCAGTGACTTGTGGAATTCATCTGTTACATGGGCTATTTTGAAGAAGATCATGAAATGGTTAAGCTTGGATGTGGCTATCTTTATTTGATGCCTTGCTCTTCAAGATAATTTAATTGTGCATTTGTGTATTACTTGATTCTAAAAGTCCAAGGGAATTATGGGTTTCTATTGACATACTTGTCTATTGGATTGCTACCCATTTGGTGAGATCTTTTCAACTCTAAACTTTTAATTTTGTACATAGGATAGTCTCTTCATCTTCTCCCCATTTCTTTTATTTCAAAATCTCTCCCTCCATTTTTTAAAACCTTCTTTGTGTGAACTAATTTTGTTCTAAACTTTGACCACTTTTGCAAAAAAGATAGAAACTTTGGCCTTATGCCATTGCATTTTCAAACTTCTTTTCTTAAATCAAACTTGTAAATAGACTTAACTATACTTGACTTAAACTTTCAAAAAGCCAAAAAGAACTAACTCATTCAAACCATTTTTTTAGGCCTTGGTGCCTTTCAAACTTAAATTTTGTTAAAAGCAATGCATCCATTTTGAAATTTGTATCATGAACTACGAGGTTTTGATCCCTCATTTTTATGTTGGTACGTACGCATGAGACCGAAGGTCTTGTCAAACCCAAAAATATAATTAATGAATTCTTTTCTCATCCCCCTATTCTATTTGTTTGTAAACATCACTTTGTACAAAATACATATGCACACAAAAAGGGCTCCCTAGGAGTACCTAGGACACTTTGGGTGCTAACACCTTCCCTCTGTGTAACCAACCCCCTTACCTGTGATCTCTAATTTTTATTAGTTTTTATTTGAAAATTTCTTACTTTTTGGGTTTTGTTCGTACTTTTTCCCTTTTCCCTTGGAAACAATAAAAGCGCGGTGGCGACTCTTGTTATTTGATCTCTAGCTTGTCAATAGCTTGATGATCATGAATATCCCGCTACAACACCTATGTCCTCTTTCAAAGATGCTCAGAAGATTATCGAAGATAATATTTCTGATTAGTGGGGCCGGATGGTAGAGGTCACCGAGAACAAGAGTAGAGCCGGTTTGGGATTCCAACGAGGTTCATCTGAGATTAGAGATGAAGATGTGCAACCCAGTTTCTGTAACGGAGGGTTCATTCATGGTAATGAACAACACTTAGCTGCCGTAATCAAGAGTGATGAAGATGAAGACTGCACCAATTTTGTGACGCATGGAAAAACTTGCGACAATTGGACTGCTGTTGATGTTCCTGTTATTATGCATCGCTCTAAGTAATTGCTTTTATTATTTTTGAAAATCCTTCTCCTATGCCTAAGGGAGAAGTGAACATTGTTTGGTATTTTCAAATTTGATCATTAATAAAATTCAATTCTATTCATCCACATCTATGATGTTTATTTTTACTTTTTGCTTTTTCTGAAAATGGTAGTCACAAATAACATAATTAAAAATATGATTTGTCCATCTGCATCATATCTGGTCACCAACTCACTTCTCTAACATCAAAATACAAATAATTATGCAGGTTGGTTTCTAAACCCATTGAATACAATGGTCCTACTCCTTCGCCAAATTTTGAATTCCCTGTGTTTGAGGCTGAGGAAGAAAGTGAAGAAGAAGTATCTGATGAACTGTATCGTCTACTTGAACACGAGGAAAAAACCATTCAACTGTTCAAAAGAGCAGATTGAGTTAGTCAACTTGGGTTCCGAGGATGATGCGAAGGAAGTCAAGATTGGGTCTCGACTGTGTCCAGAAGTGAACAAGGGGTTGATTGATCTTCTTCGAGAGTATTCAGATGTGTTTGCCTAGTCCTATCAAGACATGCCTGGTTTAGATTCTGAGATTGTGGAGCATAGATTATCGTTGAAGCCAGAATGCCCGCCAGTCAAAAAGAAGTTAAGGAAGACTCATCTTGATATGGCAGTGAAGATCAAAGAAGAAGTGCAGAAACAGATCGATGTTGGTTTCCTTGTTACTTCTGAGTATCCGTAATGGGTAGCCAATATTGTGCCTGTTTCGAAGAAGGATGGAAAAGTCTGTATGTGCGTTGATTATAGAGATTTGAATAAAGCTAGTCCGAAAGATGATTTCCCTCTGCTACATATTGATATGTTGGTAGATAATACAACTAAATTCCAAGTCTTTTCGTTTATGGACAGATTTTCTAGATATAATCAGATCAAGATGGAAATCAAAGATATGGAGAAGACCACATTCATTACACCTTGGGGAACATTCTGTTATAGAGTGATGCCTTTCGATCTAAGAATGCTGGTGCAACTTACTAGAGAGTAATGGCCACTCTTTTTCATGATATGATGCATAAAGAGATCAAAGTCTATGTTGATGATATGATTGCCAAATCCATTGATAAAGAGGAACACGTTGAGCATTTGTTGAAGTTATTCCAGCGTTTGAGGAAGTACAAACTCCTCTTGAATTCCAATAAGTGTACTTTTGGTGTTCGTTCTGGTAAGTTGTTGGGCTTTATTGTCAGTGAGAAGGGTATTGAAGTTGACCCTGCCAAGGTCAAAGCAATACAAGAGATGCATGTGCCTAAGACTGAGAAGCAAGTCAGAGGTTTTTTCGGCCGTTTGAATTAGATCTCGAGATTTATTTCACACATGACCGCCACATTTGCGCCTATATTCAAGCTTCTTCAGAAAGATCAGTCTTGTGATTGGACCAAAGACTGCTTGGAAACTTTTGATAGTATCAAAGAGTATCTACTAGAGCCTCCATTCCGTCTCCACCTGTTGAAGGAAGACCTTTGATCATGTGATTGACTATGCTTGAAGAGAGTATGGGTTGTGTTCTTGGTCATCAAGATGAGACTGGAAAGAAAAAATATGTTATTTACTACCTCAGTAAGAAGTTCACCGATTGTGAGACTCGGTATTCCATGCTCGAGAAGACTTGTTGCGCATTGGCTTGGGCTGCTAAGCATCTGCGTCAATATATGTTGAATCATACTACTTGGTTGATATCCAAAATGGATCCAATCAATTATATTTTTGAGAAGCCTTCTTTAACTAGGAGGATTTCCCGTTGGCAGATGTTGTTATCAGAGTATAATATCGAATACTGATCTCAGAAAGCGATCAAAGGTAGTGTCTTGGCTGACTATTTGGCACACCAACCAATTGAAGATTATCAGTCAGTACAGTATGACTTTCCTGATGAAGAGATTTTGTACTTGAAAATGAAAGATTGTGATGAACCATTGCTTGAAGAAGGGCCAGAACCTGGTTCCCGTTGGGGCATGGTATTTGATTTAGTTGTTAATCAATTTGGTAATGGCATTGGGGAAGTAATCATTACTCCTCAAGGAACTCATTTTCCATTTATAGCTAGATCGACTTTTAAGTGTACAAACAATATGGCTGAGTATGAAGCTTGTATTATGGGGCTAGAAGACACCATTGATCTCAGAATCAAGTATTTGGATGTCTATGGAGATTCAGTTTTGGTTGTGAATCATATCAAAGGTGAATGGGAGACGGATCAACCCAGTTTGATACCATATAGAGACTACGCGAGGATGATTTCAACTTTCTTTACAAAGGTTGAGTTTCATCATATCCCTCGAGATGAAAACCGGATGGCAAATGCTCTTGCAACGTTGGCTTTAATGATTATGGTGAAGTATTGGAATGAGGTTCCTAATCTGACTGTGATGCGTCTTGATAGGCCAGCTCATATGTTTGCTGTTGAAGAGATCAAAGATGAAAAGCCGTGGTATTTTGATATTAAATGTTTCCTCCAAAGTCAGATTTACCCGCCTGGGGCATATTTGAAAGATAAGAAGACTTTGAGAAGATCAGCCGACAATTTCTACCTGAATGGTGATGTTTTGTACAAGATAAACTTTGATATGGTTCTGCTCAGATGGGTGGATAGACACGAAGCATACCTATTGATGACTGAAGTCCATGAAGGTTCCTTTGGTACTCATTCCAATGGACATGCTATTTCTAAGAAGATGTTGCGAGCAAGTTACTATTGGTAGACAATGGAATCTGACTGTTGCAAGTTTGTGAAGAAATTCCACAAGTGTCAAATTTATGCAGATAAGATACATGTTCCTCTGATACTATTAAATGTCATTTCCTCTCCATGGCCCTTCTCCATAATTGATATGATTGGCATGATTGAGCCCAAAGCGTCAAATGGACATTATTTCATTTTGGTGGCAATTGACTACTTCACAAAGTGGGTTGAAGCGTCATCATATGTGAATGTAACCAAGCTAGTTGTTGTAAGGTTTATCAAAAATCAGATTATATGTCTTTATGGTGTGCCAAGTAAGATCGTTACTGATAATGGATCAAACTTGAATAATAACATGGGGGAAGCTCTTTGCAAAGATTTCAAGATTACACATCATAATTCTTCTCCCTACAGACCTAAGATGAATGGGGCTATTGAAGCTGCAAATAAGAACATCAAGAGGATCATTTAGAAAATGGTTGTGATGTATAAGGATTGGCATGAGATGCTCACATTTGCTTTGCACGAATATCGTACATCCATCTGCACTTCAACAGGGGCAACCCCTTTCTCACTTGTTTATGGCACGGAAGTTATGCTCCCAGTAGAGGTGGATATCCCATCATTGCATGTCTAGATGGAAGCCAAGTTGACTGAGGCTGAATGGTGTCAGACCAGGTTTGACCAGTTGAATTTAATCGAAGAGAAGAGATTGATTGCCATGTGTCATGGTCAGTTATATCAGCAGAGAATGAAGAAAGCTTTTGATAAGAAGGTCAGAACTCAAGTGTTCAGAGAAGGTGACCTTGTGCTCAAGAAGATTCTATCTTTCAAGCCAGATTCTAGGGGCAAATGGACTCCTAATTATGAAGGTCCATATGTTGTTAAGAGAGCCTTTTCAGATGATGCTTTGATTCTTACAACTATGGATGGTGAAGAGTTCACTCGTCCTATGAACGTAAATGCAATCAAGAAATAATTCGCCTAAAAAGAAAAGAACAACTCGCTAAGTTGAAAACCTGAAAGAGTGACTTAGGCAAAAATGAGTGTCTCGGTGGATCGAAACCCGAAAGGGAGATCCAAGCAAAAATTAGAGACATAAAAATAGAAAAAATCATCCCGATAAATTGAGTACCCCATCTTGGGGAAATTTATGCAAAAATTAGGGATTATAGCAAGTAATTGTGTCCTGCTGATCTTCAGTGTTGAAGACATTCTTGAGCAAATCATTGAACTCTGATTCATCATCCCCGGTGAAGTCGCCAAGAGCATAGTGGACATCAAAAGTTGGTATAAGGATTAGTGATCATTGTATTCAATGTAGCCTTTTTCCATGTAAATTACCATTTTTCAACTTTTGTAAAGATCTATGGAGTCTTGTCATTTACAAACTACCATTCCATTAAATAAAGTTGAGCTTTTTATCCAATTGTTTCTACTCTTGTTTAATTCAGCCAAATAGATTTAAATTTTATTATGATCATTTTTGAAATTAAATTTTAAATTAAAATCATATTTTCTTAAATATATAAAAGCAATTACTTTAAGCAATCGATATCATTTAAAGGAATATCAACAACAGTTTGAAAAGCGGTAAGCCCTAAAATACGGAGCATTATTGGTTTTCCCCAAGCAGTGGGTTTAATCCCTATTTCATTGTCGGCAACATTTCAGTGGCCAAATTCTATTGGTTTCCAAAGCCGAGTTTGTTGGCCTCCCTTGAGTTGTAGGCGTGTTATTTCGGCAGTTAGCATGGCTTCGGCAGAATTTTAATTCCTCGCAGATCGTCAGAGTTACTCTTGATGTTGAGCAGTTATTGCATTAGTCCCCTGCAGGATTGTCTCCCATTTGATATGGTGTTGACCTAAAAATCCCTCGCAGAGTTTATAGCAGTTTCCTCAGTGGATCCTCTCCTTGTGCTTTACCCAGCCAGGATTGGGCTTTCAAGATGTTTGTTTCTCTCCAGCAGTTGTTTTCCTCCCGTGAGGATTGCCTAGGGATTGTATCGATGGTTCAAATCAGTGACACTTGTATCCTTTGTGATCGTCTTGTCATCATAATCATCATATATACATATACATATACATATATACTCATATAATTTCATTTATTGCACTTTATGATCCATCGTTCACTTTGATCCTCTGCTATGGTGGTTTGCTTTTTCCCCATACAAATTTGGTTTGTCTGTCCTCTTTCAATTGTAGAGTGTTAGCCCCTTAAGCAGAAAGACTTTAACTTTTCTCTTTCCCCACTGAGTTGTTTCCTCGTGGATGATCATTTTTTCAATTTCCTCCCCAGTTGATTATCTGGATGGAACCACTCCCATTGAGTTACATCCTCATTGGGTTGAGTCTTTAATTGACTTTTCTTTCTAGTTTTTATCTAGATAGATGCTTTTGGTCCCCTGAGAGCCTATTACTAACTGGTAATATTCTTCTTATGTTTGTCACTTTTTCCCTATACCCCAGCAAAGGTAACCTTATTCCCCCCAATGGATTCGTTTCTACGTCTCCCAGGAAGTATATCCTTGATATGTTCATCCTAACCGATGACGGATATTCTCTCCTTCTGGCAGTTGTAATCCTTATCTTGTTCCCCAGAGAGTTAATCCTTGATATGTTCATCTTAATCGGCGACGAATTTTCTTCTCTTTGCGGTCTTCTTCCCAGTAACCGGTAGTTGTAAATCCTACTTTTATCCCCTTTTGCAGAGTTTATCCTTGATATGTTCATCCTAACTGATGACGGATATTCTCTTCTTTTTGGTATTCTATCCAGTAACTGATAGATGTAATTCCTATTTTCCCCTCCGAGTCTATCCTTGATATGTTCATCCTAACCGATGACGGATACTCTCTTTATTTCGGTGTTCTATCCAGCATTCGATAGATGTAATTCCTACTTTTTCAGGCAGTTTATCCTTAATATGTTCATCCTAACTAGTGAAAGATATCCTCCCTAGAATCCCCAGGCAAGTATATCCTTGATCAGTGGCGGAACTGAGGGGGGACGTGGGAAGACCACAGCCACCCCTCAACTTTTTATTTTTTTAATTCATATATATTAAATTACTAAAACATCCTTATTTTAAATTAAAATTAATTTTTCTTTTTTCTTTTTCATTCAAAGGTAGGTTAAAATACAGATAAGGTAAAAAGCTCTTACCTTTCCTTTCTTTCTCATATGGGTTTGCTACCGGCACCGGAATCAGAACAGATTAAAGTGATCGACATCTAACAGGTAAAAAACTTTATTCATTCTTCTTTTATAAAAAGTAACAAATTAAAGTGATTGCTTGATTTATGTTTTTGAGATTTTTAGGGTTCTTCTTTCTTGATGTGTTAAAATAATCTATATGAGGTTTATTAAGCCAATTCATAACACTGTAATTTACAAATATAGTTATACACTGTAATAAGGTTTATTTAATCATTGTTGCTGCTAATTTCTAATAATGAAGTTACCGGTATTTGAAAACGGATTAAAGTTGATTAATTAAGTTTATTAATTTTTTTCTCTTTTAATTTTTATGTTCTATAAATTGATTTTTGGATCTGATATGATATTATAGGAAGAGTAAAGATGAATAATAGGAAAATTGATTCTTTTTTTAAAAGGAAAGCATGTGAAATTGAAAGAGAAGAGAGAGATGAAGAAATTATAATCCCGACATTCGAATCTGAAACAGTTTTTGAGAATCCAACAATTGAAGAGCATCATGGTTTTGAAAATTCTTTGGAACGCGATCCTGGAAAGCGTCCTCCGATTTGGCAATATCCACCAAATCAAGTGGATGCAATACGAAGAGCTTATCTAAAATGGGGTCCATATCAAATTCATTTAGAAAACTATCCTTTGTCCGGTAACGAGGATCATCCGAGAAGGTTTCAACATACTTGGTTTAGCATATTTCCATCATGGTTAGAATATTCACCATCTGAAGATGCCGGATATTGCTTACCATGTTACCTTTTTAGCAAAAAACTAAGTGGACGTCCCGGATCACTTGTCTTTATTTCTATGGGTTTTAGAAATTGGAAGAAAGTTAGGAATGGAAAACATTGTTCCTTTCTTAAACACATAGGGAAGGATCCTTGATCACCACACAACAATGCAATGAAAGCTTGTCAATACTTGTTGAATCAAGATGGTCATATTAGAAATGTTATTCAAGTGCAAATTTCAAGTCAAAGAATGAATAATCGGTTACGACTCAAGACTTCAATTGACATTGTTCGTTGGTTAACACTACAAGCTTGTGCTTTTAGGGGTCACGACGAAAGTAGCAAATCAAGAAATCAAGGTAACTTTCTTGAGTTATTGAAACTTTTAGCATCCTACAATGATGAAGTTGCAAAAGTTGTGTTGGAAAATGCTCCACAAAATTGCAAGTATACTTCACATCAAATTCAAAAAGAGCTCTTGCAAATTCTTTCTAGTAGGGTGAAAAAGAGTATTCGTGAGGAAATTGGTGATTCCAAATTTTGTATCGTTGTTGATGAAGCTCGTGATGAGTCAAAAAAGGAACAAATGGCTCTTGTATTAAGATTTGTTGATAAAGTTGGTTTAATACAAGAGAGATTTTTTGATGTGGCACATGTTAAAGACACCACATCTTTAACTCTTAAGGAAGCAATATGTGATATACTTTCTCGACATAACCTTGATGCTTCTAACATTCGTGGCCAAGGGTATGATGGTGCTAGCAATATGAGAGGAGAATGGAATGGTTTACAAGCCCTCTTTATAAAGGATTGTCCTTATGCATACTATGTTCATTGTTTTACTCATCGATTGCAACTTGCATTAGTTACATCATCAAGAGAAGTCAAACTTGTTCATAAATTTTTTGAGAAGCTGATCTTTTTTGTAAATGTTATTTATTCTTCTACAAAGCGTCATGATGAGTTACAAGCTGCCCAATTAGAAGAAATTGATTATTTGTTAGAGATTGATGAGATTGTAACTGGTAAAGGTGCAAATCAAGTTGGTACATTGAAATGAGCTGGAGATACTCGTTGGGGATCACATTACGATTCAATTTCTAGCTTGATAAACATGTATGAAGCAACTTGTTTAGTTTTAAAAAAAATTGCAAAAGATAGAGGGAGTTATGCTACACGTGGGGATGCAGATGGTTGTTACAATTACTTGAAGACATTTGATTTTATATTTATTTTGCACTTTATGAAAGAAATCATGGGAATAATAGATATGCTTTGTCAAGCCTTACAAAAAAAATCAAGATGTAGTTAATGCTATGAACTTGGTTCGTTCAACAAAACATCTGATTCAAGGTTTGAGAGAAAATGGTTGGGATATATTGTTTACTAAAGTGGTATCTTTTTGTGAAAAGCATGGTATTGAGATTCTGGATCTTAATGATGTTCATTCAACAACAAGATTTGGACGCTCTCGTCTTGAAGAGAATCAAGTCACAATTCAACATTACTTTAAAGTTGAAATCTTTTTCACTACCATTGACAAACAGTTACAAGAGTTGAATAGCAGATTCGGTGAGCAGGCAATGGATTTGTTAAATCTTTCTTGTTCTTTATCTCCTAAGGATGGATATAAAGCTTTTAGCATTGATACTATTTGTTCTTTAGTTGAAAAATATTATCCTATGGATTTTAGTGATCAAGAGAAGAATAATTTGCAATTTCAACTCCAACATTTTCTATTTGTTGCTCGTCAAGCATCAAACTTGAATAATTTATCAACTATTCAAGAACTATGTTCATGTTTGGTTGCATCTGGACAGGCTGAAACTTACTTCTTGATTGATAGACTACTTCATCTTATCATGACTCTTCCCGTTTCTACGGCCACAACTGAGAGGTCTTTTTCAGCAATGAAAATTATTAAGACTAAGTTGAGAAACAAGATGGATGATGGGTTTCTTGGAGATATCATGACAGTATATATTGAAAGGGAGATTAGTGCAAGCATTAGTTCAGAGTCAATTATTGACGATTTCGAGTCACTCGGAACGCGTAAAGCATTACTTTAAGGTAGTTTTAAGTCATGTAATTTAAATTTTTAGTAATTAACTTTGTATTTATTTTAACTTTAATGTTTTATTTAAAATACTATTTACATTTTATTTATAATCTTTATTTTACGTTAGCGACCATCCCAAAAAAATTTATCTGGCTCCGCCACTGCTTGATATGTTCATCTTCCACCGGTGACAGATTTTCTTTCCTTTGAGTCTATCCTTGATATGTTCACTTTAACCAGTGACGAATATTCTCTCTCTTTGGTCTTCTGCCTAGTAACTATTAGTTGTAAATCCTATTTTGGCTTTTCCCCAGCAGTTTATTCTTACCAGTAACCGGTAATGGATACACCTCCTAGTTTCCTTCAGCGAGTCATCCTTGATATGTTTACCCTAACCGGTGACGAATGTCCTCCCTGCCAGATTTTTGTTATCCCTTTACCCAGTAACCGATAATGGATAATAGATTTCTGCTCCTCCTGTGTTAAAGATCTTTTCTTCCCCAGTCGAGTTTGAGTGCGTATTCCCTTTATGGAATCACTGTTTCCTGCTTGGTTCGAGTATTTCAGCTTTGTTCTGATTTACCCGTTTCCCCTGCAGATGTTCCTCTTGTTCCCCGGTTGAGTCTTTCCATTGATTTATCTTTCATGGAATCCCTCTAGTCCCCCAATTGTTCTTAAGTCGTAGCCTGGCCTACGCAGAACCTTTTTTCCCAGAGTCTTTGTCTCCCCAATGAGTTTTCCTTTCGGAATGCATTATACTCATGTGGACTTTCAGTCTCTCCATATTTTATTCCTTTGTGGCAATATTTCCCCACAAAGATTATTTTTAACATTCGTTTCATATGCATCATGAGGTCTCTTAGAGACCAAAATTTGTTTCTATATGTTGTTATTTAAGCTCATTCTACTGAGTCAATGTGAAGGTTTTAACCTTCATCTCCTCAGTTAGAACTTCCTTAAATAGGGGAAGATGTAAGACCCCAATTTTGACCCTAAGATCCCTCATGCTATCTCATCATATGCATTAACATTGGGATCACATCTTGGTATCCTCCTTACCCCTCATTCATTAGGTTTGCATTGGGAGATATCACCAAGCACATTTGATTGTATTATACTTTGTATTTTATCATCTTTACTAACCAAAATACCAAAAATATGTCTTTGTATTTGTCTAACTATTTTGTAGGTAGTGCACATGCTCACCTTTGATTCATCAAGCTCATATCGAGGGTTTAAGACCCTCAATGCAATGAGCTCAATCAAGATTGGTTTACTATAGATCTAAGCATCATATATGAATCCACATGGTCTTCACATGTTATTTTGATCAAGAAATCATCAAGAGTTTGGAAATTGGTTTTCCTTGGAAACCCTAATTCATATGGGTATCTTGTGTAACTTATCCAACAAGCTTCTTCACCAATTGATCAAATATTCCAAGGGATACTTAAAATTTCATAATATTATGCATATATGATCCTCCATGAGTCCCAAAAGTCAAGATAATATCAAGCTAGCAAGTTGGTTCATGGTGGTTGACCAGAGGAATTCATCTGATCCAAACTAGGGTTCCCTAGACCTTATCTCCTACAATTTTTGTCATATGAAAATGATTCCAAGAGCAAAGTTACTCTAAATTGCATTACAAACAACTTTCATGTTTAGGTCTAGATCCAGTTTTGCTTTGAAAGTCATTATTTTATGGTGAAAGATTATAGGTCATTTTGTCTAAACCCTAATTTGGAGGTCAATTTCCCAAGGCCATAACTTGCTCAATTCTTATGATATGAAATATTTCAAAGTTCCACAATCAAATTAAAGAAATCTACTTCAACTTTGATGTTTGGAGGAAGATAAAATTAAACTTTTATATGCATGTGATATGAGGATACATTATAGGTCATTTTGGACCAATGCCATTGAACAAGTGATTTTCCTCAACTTCAAAAATGCATAACTCCATCATATTAAATCCAAATGAGGTCAAATTTGTGACTATTTTTAATTACTTTGATATATCTACAACTTTGATGAAGGAACCTTTTTCATTTGAAGCTCACATAAAAGTTAGCCAAGGTGGAATATGTGAACATATGGCTTGACACTTAGAACTTTTTTTGACATGTTTGATTTTCCCAACTTCGACCTAAAAATTCACCATGATCCAAGCTTCAAATGAAAAAGTGTTCAACATGAAAGTTGTTCCTCTTGATCTAACCTTTCTAAAAGTCCAATTTCATCCAATTTGGACAAGATATGAATGACCTGCACATGGCCTGAACATTGGATCATCATTTGGCATAAGTGAGCTTGAAACTTTCATACACAAATGCATAGCTTTCCAACATGACTTCAACAATGTTTGTACTCAATTATGGACCAGAAGGAGTGATTACATGGGCCTATCATACAACCATGCACCCATGCAATGTACATTGCTATTTTTGGATCTTCATTTCAAGTGTGCAAATATCAATCCATATGGTTATAAATAGAACCCATTGCCATCAGAATTAAGGACCCTGCAGCACTTTGACTTGTGTCCACCATGGAACGCACGCTAGCAGCCACTTGAGTTGTCACCTCAATTAATGAGGGAGATCAAGTGGTGTACGTTTTTTCTATTTTCTGATTTTTTGTTTATTTGGTTTATTTTCATTAATTCATATTAATTTTAATATTGATCCAAAAAATATGAGTTTCACCAAAAAAAAATTATTAAATTCCTCTTTCATTTTCTGAATTAAAATTACTTTTTGGATCATTATTAATATTTTTCATGATTTAATTGTTTTGTGAATATTTTTAATTGTTTAAAAATAGTTTTAAGTTTCAAAAATTAATGAAATTTTTTATCCAAGGTCCTTTGACCTTGTTTGACCTATGATAAATCTCATGACTATTTATTTGGTGTTTTGATAAGGTTTTAGGATTTTGACCAACCATAATTTAATTTAATGCATTATTTAATTGATTTTAATTGTTTAAATGCAAAATAAATTATGTTGAGCTTTTGATATTGACTTGTTGAGTTTGACTTGTGTTGTTGGGCCTTGGTCAAGGTTGATTTGACTTTGTTGAGTTAAAATTATTGGATTTAGGGGATTGATGAAATGTACGTTTCATCTCCCAAAATGAATGAATGATTTTAATTTGATAAAAGTCCTCCTTTGACCAATTTGTGTTGATTCCATTTCCCCTCCCTCTTCATCTCAATTCTATTCTTTTCTCATTCATTTCATGGACCTATGACGTCTCTATATCCTAAGGCTAGTTGGTTGCAAAATCAACATATGTGTGGATGAGATTAGGTCCACCTCTTTTGCATATTTTTTTAAGTGTGGTATGTTTTAGGAGAATGGTTCATAATATCATATCTCTAACATGCATTAACACTAAAATTTCTATTGCCCGACCTCAAATAGTTGTGACTTCTACATAAGTCCAATTATGATTGCTTAACATAGCGATAAATTGTTGACACAAAAGGCATAACATTCTAGAAAGTGAGATTGTAAGTCTCCCCTCTTTCATGGTATTGTGTGGAAACTTTGCCTTTTTTCCTTCCTTTGGAAGATGTCTTGGTTCAAGGATCCATGCTTATGAATAGTGGGTTGAGTGTTCTCCAAAGAATGACTTAAACAAAGCAAAAGCAATACTAACTTCTAATCAACTAACAACTAACATTTAATTTCAAGTCATTTACTTTTATGCACTTTAATTTTAAGTCTTTATTCATTTGCCATTATTCATACCATTTAACTTGTTTACTTTAATGTCATTTTCACTTTGCTCATTTGAGCCTCATTTTGGTGATTATATTATGATTGTACATACTTGTTTGTGTTTATGGTCTTTTGACCTTAATGTACATAATAACAACAAAAACCCTAAAAGACATTTATGTGGACTGTTGGATTGATCTGAGACATTGGACTTAGAATTAGGCAACACTACCTATGCAAAAGGACTTGGCCAATGCCAACTTTCATGAAACCAAGTGCTTGTGAATTGAAACTTCATCTGAAGCAAGTATTGTGATCCCATCTGAGTTCATCTCCTACATGGTCTTATTCAAGCTATTACTTTGAACCTGTGCCTAGTGCCTATCTTTGAATTCATTTGATACATGGAAGATTATGAAGAAGATCTTGAAGTTGCTAAGCTTGGATGTGGCTATATTTATTTGATCCCTTGCTCTTCATCTTGCTATTTGTGTATTGATATTGCTTAATTCTAAAGTCCAAGGGAAATTTGGGTTTCTATATGACATTCTTGTTTATTGGATTGCAGCCCATTGGTCAGATCTTTTCAACTCTTAACTTTTAAATTTTTGCTTAGGATTAGTCTCTTCATCTCTTCCCCACTTCTTTAATTTCAAATCTCTCCCTCCTTTTAAAAATATTCTTTGTTTGTGATTTCTAAACTTAGACCATATTGCAAATTAGAAACTTTGGCCTTATGCCATTGCATTTTTAAACTCTTTTCTTAATCAAACTTGTAAATGAACTTAACTATACTTGACTTAAAGTTTCAAAAGACAAAAATAACTAACACTCGTTCAAACCTTTTTAGGCCTTTTGTGCCTTTTTTAAACTTAAAATTTTTTTAAAAGCAATGCATCCACTTTGAAATTGTTACCACGAAATACGAGGTTTTGATCCCTCATTTTATGTTGGTACGTAGGCACAAATCCGAAGGTCTTGTCAAACACAAAAATATAATAAATGAATTCTTTTCTCATCCCTCCACTTTATTTATTGTAAACATCATTTTGTACAAAAATACATATGCACACAAGAAAGGGCTCCCTAGGAGTACCTAAGACACTTTGGGTGCTAACACCTTCCCTCTGTGTAACCAACCCCTTTACCTGTAATCTCTGGCATTTTATTAGTTTTGATTTGAAAACTTCTTATTTTTTGGGTTTTGTTCATTCTTTTCCCTTTTCCCTTGGAAACAATAAAATCGCGATGGTGACTCTTGTTTAATTGACGTCTAGCTTATCCATAGCTTGATGGTCATGAATTTACCGCTACAGTGAGCTAGCATGGCTGCCTCTATAGGGTAATGTCGAAAATACGAAGAAATAAGTGTTTGAGGGTATGACCCAAACATCTCTTGGTTCACAAGGGGATGCAAGAAGGAGCACAAAGAGGTAGTGTATTTGGCTCAAAGGCTATTGATATATCACATGGAGTGAATGAAGATAGAATATGAAAGCATCGTGGAGATGAATGAAATGAAGTGACCTAAGTCATAAAATTGAATAGTTGGTAACAAGTGACTGAATAAGTGTAGTTTGAAACCGAAGGGTGAAAGTATATTGGAATCCATAAGAGAAATGGGATTTGTACCATAAAGGGAAACAATGTTAAACGATACGTGGAACAACATGATTGCCACTATTTGATATTTAGCCAAAAAAGAAGGAATTAAATATTTGGTTACGAGCTAAACAACTCTAGGTAGAAATGCGTACTTTTCGTTAGGCGTCCTAAAAGGGTGTATATGGGTATCCAAAGAAAGTTGTATTTCGATGTCAAAGAAATAGTATGTCACTAGGTGAACAGTTTATGATCGAAGGTAGATAATGAATAGTGAAAGATATGAATGGTTCCCTAAAGCGGAAGGAGAATAATTAGGAGTATGCTCGCCAAGGATTCGCATCCTAGTGCCTACGTATTCTCACTGTGCAATGAGAAATTCAGAGAAATCGTAGTTCGTGGAACCACGAGAACAAAGAGAGAGATAAGGATGATGAAAAGTATAACTTGTACCAACAGGATGGTATCAAGGGAACCCACAAATGGATGGAACTTAGAATAAAAGAGTAAAGATGCATTTATCTGTACGTGGGCTAGCATGGCTGCCGCTATAGGGTAAAGCCAAAAACAAAGCCTGAAGTAAGTGTTTGGATGCCAGTCAAACAACTCTTGATTCACAAGACGGACTGTCGTTATATCGTCCTAAAAGGGCATAGGTGAGGCCCAAGAGAAAGTATTGTTGTGTACAAGGAATAATATATCACTGGATGGGGAACAGACAGTTTGAGATCAAAGAAGAATAGTATCTTGAATCCAAAGAAGAGATAGACTCTGAATCAAATAGCAAGGTGGTGTTTAATCCCAAAAATACTGAATTAAATTTTTGGAGACGATGCAAACAACTCTCGATTGATGAGGTGGACTGCCGCTAAATCGTTGTTGAAAAGTATATTTTCGGCAAATATTTTAATATCGTATCCACAGAGATTGGTTGTTATTACCGCCGTTCTATAATCCAAATTGTTATAAGTTCAAAATGTAACCAAGTTGTTTTGTTTGAAAAGTTATCTTTTGAGTAAAATGCCACTAAAACAATAAAATAGTTTTAATCAAATGTAAAAGGCTTGGCAAGATTGGAGTTCACTATTCAAATTGCTTATGATTCCTTATGACAACTATATAGATTTAAGATTATAGATGATGTTCAAGTATCCTCTCAATATCATTTATGTCTAAATGATATTGTGATAATCACTATATTAATCTTTAGACGATTTCTCCACCTAACTATCAATATAGCAATCTTTAATGGTTGATACAAAAGAAGAGTAGTGAATAAATCTATTTCTATAACTTATTCACTACTTGAAAATATATTTTATGTCAAGACTTAAATAATCTCTTTCAACAACTACTCAAATTTAATATTCAACTTAGGGCAAAAATAGCATTCAATACATCAATAACCTTTTATCATATATAAGAGTCAAATGAAATACATAAACAAATAGGAATAGCTACTACCTCCAATCTTGACAAAATGGGGTTTAGCTCCTCATCATCATTTTGGACAGCAAAATGCAATGGTGAAACAAACTCTGTTTTTCTCTTACAATGTGTGAAACTATGAATGAATATCTCTTTGACTATTTTCCATTTTGTTTTCTTAAAGAGTTAAACCTTTCCTAAAATGTTCATTTTCATCTAAAACTGAAAAGCACCCTAAAACAGATACAAAACTGTCACAACACAGTTGGCTTAAAAACAGAACACTTGGCCCAAACAAACAGCTTGCTGGTTTTGCAAGGTCCGCGGCGCCATCCCTGGTCGCGGCGCGAACTGAAGCTAATTCAGCTTCCTTGCCTTGCAAGCTTCATGCAATGATTCTCCCAAGTGTTAATCTTCCAAATTATGCCTCCAAATTGCATTCAACACTTCTTCCAAATTATGCTTATGCACTCCGAAGCTCTCTTGTCCAAAAACTCTACAAAACTAACAAATACATGAAATAACTACTCAAAACAACATCAATTAAACTTAATTGCATTTATACAAAATTGTGAGAATAAAAGTGTGTAATTACATCAAAAATTGGTAAAAGGGACCAATAAAATTATATGAAAAGTAGTACTAATTGGTCTCTAACAATCGTCCTAAAAGGATGTACAAGGAGTCCAAGGAGAAGTATAGTTGATCTCAAAAAGATGGTATTGATTGATGAATGAAGAATGATTGATGGATTAATAAATAGGTTAGCTCGCGAAGAATCTGAATTCTCCTACCTACGTATCCTTATAGTGCAATAAGGAAATCAGAGCTTTCGTAGTTCAGACCGCTAGGGATGGAAAAAGATGATTAAGGAGGCAAAATGAGTGATTTGATTGAAATGAAGGATGTATTAGACTTGATATTTTCTTGATAAGAATCATACTAAAGTGTATGAGTAAAGATGGATACGATAAGCAACGGGTCAAACGTCCGACACCCAAAGATATCCAAAATGAGTGTAGGAAAGCTCCAGTCTCATTCCTTATTTACTACTTAAGGCTCGTGACATGTAGTTCTCATCTTAACTTTCAAGTTGGTGGATAATCTTTGTCGTTGTTTATTATGATTATGGAGAGAGAGAGAGAGAGAGAGAGAGAGAGAGAGAGAGCAACGGGTCAAACGTCCGACACCCAAAGATATCCAAAATGAGTGTAGGAAAGCTCCAGTCTCATTCCTTATTTACTACTTAAGGCTCGTGACATGTAGTTCTCATCTTAACTTTCAAGTTGGTGGATAATCTTTGTCGTTGTTTCCTGTGATTATGGAGAGAGAGAGAGAGAGAGAGAGAGAGAGAGAGAGAGAGAGACTTGACAGTTGATTGTCGAGGATCACACTAAAACCTATGAATAAGGGTGAGTGGTTTGAATAGCTAGGGCCTACGTCCCATCGAAAAGTTACTCTAGACAAGGATGGGAGAAACTCCATGTCATCATTCCTTATTACTTAAGGATCATGGCGCATGATAATTCTTATAACTGAGAAGTTGTTGGAGAAGAATCTTCATCGTTGATCCTTGTGTTGATGTTGTCTTGTATAAAGAAGACTTGGTAGTTTATTCGATTCGTATTGCACTAAAGTCTATGAATAAGGACGAACACTTTGAATAGCTAAGGCTTACGTCCTGTATGCAAAGTCACTCTAAACAAGGATAAGAGAAGCCCTGTCTCATCATTCCCTACTACTTAAGGCTCGTATCGTACATTTGGAATCGTATTTACCAAGTGTTGACCTTTGATTTATCTTGTATAACCCGCTGTTTGATGTAACTGAGGATACCTTAACTGAAGATCTGACTTGAGGTTTCGAGCTCCATAGCTTGGAGAAAAAAGTCTTATTAAGTGACCAAGGGTCTTTTGGTAACTCAATTTAGACTGTGGGGTTATACAAGTTCAAAGGATTTAATTGATGAAATTGCTTTTGATCAATTTGAATTGTGGGTTTGATTTAATTTCAAACTAGGTTAATATAATTAAAGGTGAGAATTTAATCAAACTAACCTAAGGGTACATGTTATTGTTAGTCAAAAATCTTGGTTAAAATTTTATGTTAAATTCTAAAGGAACATGCAATTCTAAGGTTTAAAATACCAAAATAAATCCTAAAAGGATAGAACGGTCATTTCATAAAATTATGATATTGAATTATTTCTAATCATGAAAATTCTAATTAAACCCTATTAATCAACTCCAATTAGTTATAACCTCCTAAACCACTAACTAAAACTAATTAATCCCTAATCAAAAGTAACCATTAATCAAAACAAAATTTCTAACCACAATCCTAACCAATTCTAAAATTCTAAACTTAAAATTAGTTTCTAATATCGTAAACCAATTATCTATTTACTAGCTAATCAATTAATTAAACAAAAAAAAGGGAGAAAGAGGCCTTAAGGAGTACACCAACGCAGGCCCATGGAAGAAAGGAGGGGTGTGGGTAGCGATTCGTTTGGGCCTGCGGCCTAAACCCGGTTCCCAAGCTTCAAAAAGTCTAAACGAGTCTTCCAAGAAAATTTTACCTTGTACCCCTACAGTTAGCCCCATACCCCTACATTTAAATTTTTTTGACCAAAATACCCTCATATAAATAGGGTATATTTTCCATTTCAATTTTTTTTTACCATTTTCGTTGAAGAGTTCCAGAGAAGAGAAATATTTGGCTTTTTTGCATTGTAAACCGGAACACTCAGAGTAAGTCTTCCAGTTCATTAAATGTATACCGGAACACTTCTCTAAAGAGTTCCAGTTTGTTTCCTTTTAGGGGCATTGAACCGGAAGTCTTTTAGAAAGTCTTCCGGTTTGGATTGTTGTATACCGGAAGTCTTTCTTAAAGACTTCCGGTTTGGATGATGTATACCGGAACTCTTTAAGAAAGTGTTCCGGAAGTCATTTTGTTTTTTACTAACCGGAACTCTTCTTTGAAGTGTTCCGGTACGTCTTTTTTTATTTTAATTTTAATTATTTTTTTAAACATTTTTTTTGCAGTGGTTCGAAGACGAGGTGCAGATGGTAGGATTCCAGTCCGCACGTTAGACCGGGGTGCATCTTCATCTGTAGCGGAGCCGACTGGATATCCAGGAGGGCCGTACGATACGTCTCTTTTGGTGAAGTACGAGCATCATGTTGCTCGACATTTATGGTTCGGTGAGGTAAGTAAACGAGCTATATTTGAAAATGAATAATAGTTGAATATAACATATTTTGTTTTCTAATATGTCTTTTAATTGTTTTTAGGAAAGAGGTCCAAAGAAAGAGTTGAAAGTTGCTGGACATGGACTGAAGTTGACTTCTAGGGTTCCATTGGCTCTTCCACCACAGATGGAGAGTTGGGTATCTAGATCCGGTTTATCTTCACTGCAGAGAACTAGTTTGAACAAGATAGACACAAATCTTGTCTCTGCATTTGTGGAAAGATGGCATCTAGAGACATCTTCATTTCACATGCCGTTTGGTGAAATGAGCATTACTTTAGATGATGTCGCATGTCTACTTCACTTGCCCATCAGGGGTATCTTCTGGAGTCCTCAGGATGTGACTGAAGAGGTAGCTGTTGAACTTGTTGTTGACTACCTAGGAGTGTCACGGAGTCAGGCACAGTCACATGTTCGTAGCTGCAGGGGGTCGTATTACAAGTTGGAGTGGTTATACGATTTATTCGTACAGCATAGAGCTGCTTCCAGTTGGGCATATGCGACTAGAGCATATCTATTGATGTTGGTGGGTTCCACCATATTTGCTGATAAGACCTTTACACTTGTAGAGGCACGATACGTCCTCCTGTTTACGGACTTGGATGGATGTTCAGGATATAGTTGGGGAGCAGCTGCATTAGTTACCCTCTATAGATATCTTGGAGATGCGTCCATGTATAGTTGCAAACAGCTCGGTGGATATCCTACTCTCCTACAGGTATATAATTTAATTTTGTTTATTAAGTGTTGGATTCATTTTATAAAATATGTTAACTTAATTTGTTTTATTTATTATGTTTGTATTTTGTAACAGTGTTGGATTCACGAGTACTTTCCAACTGTTGGAAAAAGAGGGGAGAATTGGAAACCTGCTGATAAATGTGGTCTTTCCCGATCGATGAGATGGTCGTATAGGCAGGGAGTCCTGAAGGTCGATGATTTACGACCTATTTTGGACGAGCTGACACCTGCCGACGTCATATGGTGACCATTTGAGGATCATATAGAATGGCGTGTATTTAATGAGATATGTCTTTACAGGGGCTATTTGAAGTGGGGTGAAACAGTTGTTCCATACTTGCCTGATAGATGTTTACGTCAGTTCGGGTATAGGCAGTATGTTCCATCCCCACCTCTGGATCGTATGATGGCGACGGATATTGATGTTGATTTGATCAATTACCATCAGAGTGTTATCGTTGTGATCGGTTCATCTACTGTGGCCACCACTCCATCTGATGTAGAAGACGGTTATCTGGAGTGGTATTATCGTGTTTCCCATCCACGGTTGGTCCCTCCCCATCGTGACGCTCCTAGAGAGGTACCAGTTCCTGTATATGACGCTGGGCCATCTGATCCTGATTGGGCTCGTGTATCTACATTGATTCATCGCTATCTGAGACAGGTTAATGCCGAAGAGGAAGATCCACAATTTTCTGATTTATTTGAAGCTTTGCATATTTCTCGTTCACATTGATTTTATGTATTAAGCTTTGAATATAATAGACATAATAATATAAAATTCATGTTTTGATTACATATTTATGTTTTGAGTACATAATCATGCTAATACAGGTGTAAGTAATTGCCAATGTTGCATACGTCCTGCAAATCCTAACATCCAAGTAGTTGCTATATGAGAACGAAATTTCTTCCAATCTAATGTGACCGGTGGCAATGGAAACCCCTCTTTCATGTTAACCTGATAAAGTAAAATAATTAAAAGATTAAGTCATATAACAAAAAATATTAACTGAAATAATGTTTGTATTTAGGCATATAAATACGTACCTGAACCCAATGATTGCGGTTAACAAAACCAATGCAATAAATAGAGACATTTGGTGAATGTGAACTTGTCATCGGAAAGAAAGTCATACACGGATTGCCTAAATAGACAAGTACAACATTATAGCGATTCGCTATCAAGCAACCCATATCTGGTAGACTCATCCATTTTTCAGGTGGCTGTGAACCAAAGGATTCTATCATCAAAGATGCTCTCACTTCTGACAACCGATTAGAAAATAACTTGTCATACAAAGTTGACCTATCCTTGTCTATTATTTCCAACCCCAACTCTCTGCGAACCATTGGCCAACCATCCTCACCATATCCATGCAATGATGCAATGACTCTAAATCCACAATTACCATCTGATTCAACATTAACTACATCTTCAATGTATGACCTAATATGATTAGGAAATTGAAGAATGAATTGTGGTTGCTTCTTTGATAATTTGATCTTCTTCGAAGTCTGTGATGGTTGAGATTGCCTTTGTGAAGATTGAGATGCCTTATCAACATACTCATGATATGAAGGGTCCATATAAACATCATATTTTGTTGGTTTTTTCCCTTTCTTCTTCACTCCTCCTTTGGTTTTTATTTTCTCAGGTGGTGGACACAATGGAGTCATTGTTGGGTATGCTAGTTCACATACCCTACTCTTTAATGCCCTTTTCCCAATAACATCTAATGACCTAAATCGTCTCCAAAACTCATCCATTGCAGAAGTCATATCCACCTCTGATCCATCATCTTCACCTACCTCTAACTCAACGTCCATAGTTAGTTTCCTCCAATGAACATGAACAGTACCAATGGGTATCGGTATACCACCTAGTCTGTATCTTCCTAACTCACAAGCACAAGGTAACCCATAAGATGTTCTAAGAGTACAACCACATATTTGCTTGTTAGTTCCAACATAATCAACTCTTAATAACTCTTCACCAATACGTCTCAAAGCAGCTCGAGATACGGAACTACGTAAATAACCATAAAAGGGACTTACGTGCACGTGCTCAACTTCGTAAAAACTCTTTTGAAAAGAAGCTCTAATGTTTCCCAGTTGTAACCTCAAGTTGTTATTCATGGCTTCCCAACATTTGACCATGTCACCTATACTGTTTCTTAACATCTGCTTTAACTTCTAATGAGCAGATTCAACCCTAAAAATATTGAAAATATCACATAAAAATTACATAGAAATAATATCAGATATAAAAATAACACATACAAAATTATAAGACGTACCGATTAGTCGTTGTGTTACCCAAATGTAGCACTCGATTAATCCATGCTCCAACAAATCTATGCCTATGTGGAGTCAACCATGCGTCTTTCACATAATTAATAAATCCACTACAATCAACACATGCTTGCTCAAGTTGATGCAACCGCTGACCATACTCAACCTCATCACTAGCCCAGACAACTTCCATCCATAATGTGTCTATCGTCTTGTCCAACCTGAAAAATGGAATGCGAAAAAAAACAACCGGCGAAGAAAGACAGGAGAGTCGCCACCATGCGTTATTTATCCCAAAGGAGGGAAAGGAAACGCTTGAAGTAAATCTGGAAAAAGGAAAGGACAAGACAGGGTCTCGCAACCAAATCTTGGGTTCGGGAGTCGATTATGCGAAGGGAAGGTATTAGCACCCCTACGCATCCGTAGTACTCTACGGGATCCACTTTTGTAGTTCTTGTCTAAAGGGTGTGGGTTTATCTAATATGTTATTTACTAAAAAAAAGGGTCAAAAGAAAATGACTCGCACGGATGTCGCATCCACTGCATACGTATCTCATCTGAATATGAGAATCAGAGTCTTCGTAGCTCGGCTACCTAGGGGTTAAGGGTAATTGTGCTCGCTAAGACATCGCGTCTTATGCCTACGTATCTCATCTGGAATGAGAATCAGAGCAAGCCGTAGTTCGGCTAACTACGGGATTATGGATTGGGTTTTGGACGAACGACGTTACTACGCAATCTACCGGATGCTCGACCTTTGGAGACTTACTCGCCTGTAGTAGAAAGAGTTAACGTGTTGCTTTGGGTTTTAGGGTTTGGGGGATGCTCAAGGGAAAAAGGGCAGTCCTCGACGAAGGAACCGCGCTACCTGTGGGGATACGAATACATACAAAACAAACATGCATAAAGTAAATGAGCCAACAAGGCAATCAGAATAAATCTCCCAAATGGTATCCCACGAGCAAAGTGGAATATCCAGCGAGCTATCCCTGCAAAAGTCATGTGAGCCTTCACAAAAACTCAACAAAAGGGTTAGTGAAACACGATAAGGATTAAGCATTCAAGGCATTATTTATACATTCATAAACATTTAAAACCCATGGGCAAAAACCTAATGAAATTCATCCATCATACCTCATACATTCAGATGATCCAAATCAAGAGCATAAAGGTAATGGGAATAAGGGCAAACCTGATTGGAGAGCTTGATTGAAATTGAGTTGCACCCATGAGGTTTACAAAATAATCTTTAGGGTTTATGTGAGGCAGAGGTGATTCTGTGCAGTTGAGTTCCCTTCATGGTTTGGAGGCTTCTCTGAGTTCTCTGTCAGGTTTCTCTCCAGGTTTTGTTCCAAGGAAACCTCAGAGTGTTTTGCTTCTCTTCCTTCTTCTGTCTGTTTTCTGTGTGGCTTTTGTTTCAATGAAACTCTAGTATTTATAACCTAATATTGGTAGCTTAGTGGGCTTTTGAGAGAGGTCCAAGTCAGAGATTTTTTCTTTTTATTTAATTATTTATTTAATTAATTAATTAATTTTTTTTGTTATTTTTTTTCTTCGTTTTTTTCTTTTTTTTGTTTTTCTTTTTCGTTTTTTTTTCTAAAAAAGAAAAGTTTCTTGGATCTGATTCTGATTGACATGATGAAATGCAATATGAAATGTTAAATGACCTAAAAATGAATGCATGAATGAGGAGGGCAAATTTTGGGGTGTTACAGCTGCCCCTATTCAGTCATCAGCTAACCCGAGCAGGATGAAAGCGAACAGCTTATCAGACAAACAGGGTGAGCTGTGATTGAATACCAAAGACAGACCGAAAATTTGCGCTCCGAGAACACCACAAAATGCTGAAATACACCGCGCTGTTTATTTCTCTTCCGATCCTCTGGCTGAGTCTGAATCAGTCTTCTGACTTAATCTGGAGTTTCGATCCTCTGGCTGAATCTATACTCAATTTAGTCCTCTGGTTGGATGTTAATTTTGATCCTCGTGATGGATACGGTTTCAATCTTCTGGCTAGATCTTCTTCGATCTTTTGGCTAGATCTTCTTCGATCTTCTGGCTAGATCTTCTTCGATCTTCTGGCTAGATCTCCTTTGTTTCGATTCTCTGGCTGAATCTATTTCCTTTGATTCTCTGGCTGAATCTACTTCGATCTTCTGACTAGATCTGAATTGTTTCGATTCTCTGGCTGAATCTATTTCGATCTTCTGGCTAGATCTTCTTCGATCTTCTGGCTAGATCTGAATAGTTTTGATTCTCTGGCTGAATCTATTTCCGGTCTTCGGGCTAGACCTGACTTTGATCTTCTGGCTAGATCTGGATTGTTTTGATGATAAATTCCCATCATCAGGATCTCGCATCTGGGGCATGCGCTGGTTGACCCTCTTTCGAAATCTACAGTCTTCATGTTAGATATGCAGCTTCGAGAATATCCCACTTTTGGGCTTCGTACATATTCTTCAGGCTAGAACATGTTATAACGACTCTTCGATTAGACTTTGTTTTTTTAATGTGATCCGCGGGCTGGATCCTCTTGTAGGTTGATTTTCTGTTGAGCTGTCAATCTATTCCACCAGCTGGCTTGCTGGGGAAATAACGCTCGTAGTCGACTCTCTAGCTGAATCTTCGAAAAGACCCTCAGGCTGGATCTCTGGAAAACGATTCTCAGGTTGAATCTTCGAAATGACCCTCATGCTGGATCACACACACACTTGATCCTCTAGCCGAATCTCATGACTTTGGTTGTAAAGTAATTTTTCAGTCTGCTTTGAAGAACCTGTTTATCAGCTTATGTGTATGTTTGATATGCATGAAAATGCAAATGCAAATGTTATGCATGGTGCAAAAGAAAAAAGAAATCTGCTTGGGGAAGCAACTCTGGTAGGGAACGGATCGCTGTATCAATCCTTGAATGCTCTGTGGGGAACGATCCGTCTGCCGGGACCGGGGAGCCACCGAAAATAAATCGGCCTTTTTTGAAAAGTTGACCTTGCTGGGGAGTATCAACTATGGAAACTTTGATTGGCGAGGCTCTGCGAGGAGAGTCTGTGAGGAAAGCACTTCCTGGGGAAATGTCATAGGAATCGACCTTTGCTGGGGATATGAACTTGCTAATCGTCCTCAGGCTGGGGATTAAAACAAATCTGTTAGAAATAATCTGCTGGGGACGAGATGAACACTGGGAACACCACCCTCTTGTCTGTTGGGTATGCAACTACTCCGCTGTTGCTGGGAAGATACAGTCTGGTACTGACAATTCCGCTGGGGATATACAGTATGGATATTGTAAACTCTACTGGGGATAGGCTCTGCTGAGGATAGACTTTGTCAACCGCTTAGGGATGGGGATTCACGGCTTGGCATCCGGTTCCTGTGACCTGTAACCAAAAAATACACGTATGCCCCGGGGGAATTACTCGGTTTGAATTCACCGTCCGGGATTAAGCACATTCAAAGCAATTTTGACTGTTTTCCTGCGCAAGTCATCTGCAAAAGCCACCATTACATTCAGATGCAATATGTTTTCTCAAGAATTCAGACATCTTTTGCAAACAAACTGATAAATGAAAAGTAAAGAGGCTTTTTAACTGAATTATTCGACTTTTGTTGGTTGAAAAATTTGTGTCAGGAATAGGCGAGTACATCAGGAAGCTGATCCCTGGAAAGAGGCGATCGCTATAAATTCAACAAGAGAAACTATCCTAATGGCAATGTGGAAACGGGGTCCCACCGAGTTTCGACTCTGCTATGACTCGTATGTCCTCAAGACGCTCTGCTCATCTTGCTTTCTGAAGTGGATGATTAGTCGATCTTTTACCTTCGAAGATTGCCGGATTGAATGAAACGGTGATATAACACGGATGAACTCAGATCGCAGTCATTCGCTTATTCCCTAACTTTTACGTGGACCGCCCTTTTGGATTTTCAATCCACCGGGATACCCTTTTTTTCCTGAGCCGCCCTTTCGGGTTTTCGACTCACCGGGTGTATATTTTTTTATTTTTATATCCCTAATTTTTGCCCGAACCTCTTCATTCTTTTTTTTTGGTTCGTCGGGATGCCCCTTTTTTGCCTGGATTATTCTTTTTACTTTCCAGCGGGTCTATTTTATGCGAAGTATTTTTTAACTGCGTCTGAGTTGACAGGGGACGGGAAGTCTTCGCCATCCATGGTTGTTAGAATTAGAGCTCCGCCAGAGAAAAATCTTTTAACCACGTATGGACCCTCGTTGTTCGGTGTCCATTTGCCCCTATGATCTGTGTTGGGAGGAAGAATTCTTTTGAGTACTAATTCACCGACTCGATACTCCCGAGGGCGCACTTTCTGATCAAACGCTCTCTTCGTCCGTCCCTGATATAGTTGGCCATGGCATATAGCTGCTAGTCTCTTTTCCTCAACTAGGCTTAGCTGATTGTATCGAGAACGGACCCATTCTGCTTCGTCCGGCTTCATTGTTGGTGCAGGGAAAAGTTATTCTGGCACAAAATGGCATATGAACCCCCTCCGGTGTGATCAACACTGCACCAACTCCGTGATCATTGACGTTGACCGCCCCATCAAACATCATAATCCATTTGGATTCAGGGTCAGGCCCTTCCTCCGGGAGTGGTTCCTCACAATCTTTCGATTTGAGAAACATGATGTCCTCATCAGGAAAGTCGAACCTCATAGGTTGGTAATCATCAATCGGATGTGCGGCAAGATAGTCTGACAAGACACTTCCTCTGATGGCTTTTTGTGAAGTGTATTGGATGTCATACTCTGTCAGCATCATTTGCCACCTAGCATCCCTGCTGGCTTTTCAAAAATATACTTGACTTGATCCATCTTTGATATCAATAGAGTCGTGTGAGTCAACATATACTGTCTTAGTCGGCGAGCAGCCCATGCCAAAGCGCAACAAGTTTTCTCGAGCAACGAGTATCTTTGTTCACAGTCGGTAAACTTTTTGCTAAGGTAGTATATTGCATGCTCTTTTCGACCTGACTCGTCATGCTGACCGAGCACACAACCCATTGACATTTCTAACACAGTCAAGTACATGATCAACGGTCTTTTCCTCTCGGCCTGTAGACTGGCCCCAATCTTGATCTCTTTCTTGTCGTCCTCGGTACCAATGTTGACGGTCTCAATCACTTCCTGATAAGGTGTAATAGCTCGGTCTTCCTGTTTCAACAACCTGGCTAACTCCTCAGGCAATTCACAATCTTCCTCAGCCCCTTCTTCGGCTTGAAAGATAGGACTGTCGAAGTCATACTTGGCCATAGCAGTGTCGTTAGCAGTGAGATTCGGGTGATCAGTTTTACGAGGTGTTTTTTGGAAAGAAAAACGAAAAAGAAACATGAAAAAGAAACATTGCCGTTTTTGTAAAAGTAAAAATAATTGAAAGAAAGAGAACACAAAATTGTTTGCAAAAGCTGTCCTTTATTGATGATGAAAATAATTGCGAAATGTAACTAAATGGATGACCCTACAGATGAGTCATTACACCTTGGTCAAAGTGTAAGACTTTATTATGCATGTGATAAAAGGAAAACAATAAAAATTACTCCTTCAGTAGAGTAAACCGGACGACTTTTTCAGACGACCAATTGTCGAGCTTTTCTCCTGGGACACACGGGCGAATCCAGCTATCTAAGTCACAGTCGTTGTCAGCCTTGTCTTCATCTGCAGCTATGCAATATGAAATGTTAAATGACCTAAAAATGAATGCATGAATGAGGAGGGCAAATTTTGGGGTGTTACACGTCTTTTGCAGGTCATTCACCACATGTTGTTTGCATTTGGCACCAACGTTTTTGTTAATGTGAAATCTACATAGCAAATTAATCGAGCTGGGAAACACAATTTCAATTGCTTTCATCAAAGCAAGATCTCTATCTGTCAAAATCACTTGTGGACACATGTCTTTCTTCACAAACAACTCTTTTAATTTCTCCAATACCCATCAAAAATTCTCTGTTTGCTCAGACTCCATATACGCAAATCCAACAGCAAAAGTCAACTCGGTCGATGTCATGCCAACAATTTCAAACAAAGGTTGTCTATATTTGTTTGTCTTGTAGGTGCTATCCATAACTAACACAATCGAAAAAATATTCAACAACTTAACTGAATCAGGATGTGTCCAAAATATCTCTCTCACCACTTCCGAGTCATCCTTTTTTCTACTCCAATACACATACCCTGCATCCTCAATAAGTTTAAACAGATGTTGTATCTCACTCCTAGGACCTCTTATCTCTTTTTGTATCACACTCTTATGCTTGTATACTTGCGTAATTCGAGTGACATTCTCAGGATAATTGTCTTGCAAGGAAAGCAATATGTGTCTAGGTGCTACATGTCTCTTTGCCAAATCAACGACATGTTGCTTCTCATCTGTGGTCAACCTACCAATAAACGAATGACCTTCTAATCTATCAGGTAAACCATGATTATGTAATCCACAATTTACATCAATCTTCCAACCAGATCCATCTTTCGCCGGAGTCGACCTGATTTTAAATGGGCATCCACATTTCTTGGACGCACTTTGGGTACCACTATCACTAATCTTGTGTTTCCCATCTTTATCACAACCAAATATTATTTTGTTACTTCTCTCTCTTCCCCGTTTCAATATCTGAACGTCTGATAATAACAGTTACTTTATTATCGATTCCAACCTCTTTAATCCATCTGATAACCTCTTCTCGTGTACCAAATCTTTCCGTCGTCATAAACGCATCAGTAGTATCTACACATATTTGGGGAAGATTTTCCATTCCTGCAAAATAAAATAAAAATAAAAAAAGCGAACCGGAACACTCCATGAAAGAGTTCCGGAACACATATAATACAAACCGGAACACTTCTCCAAAAAGTTTCGGTATGTATAAATTTGTTCACCGGAACTCTTTCAAGAAGTGTTCCGGTTTTGTAAATTTTTTCTGGTTGAACCGGAACTCTTTCATGAAGTGTTCCGGTTCATTGATTTATGTGTTCCGGAACTCATTCTTGAAGTCTTCCGGTTTGGGAAAAATACATATCGGAAGTCTTTTTGCAGGAGTTCCGATGCGAGGGGTGTGAAAGTGTAATTTCTGAAATTTTCAACTGAATGGTAAAAATGAAATGGTAAATTAATTAAAACCACTTAAGGATAGAATGAGAATTTTTAAAATTTTATAGGGGTATGGAGCTAACTACAAGTTAAAATTTTCGTCTTCCAATCGCCTTCAAGCTATGCACCTGCCTGAAAGGAAAAGGAACGGGAACGCTTCTGCATGGAAGCTCGCCACAACGTGTTTCGGTTTCACTGCGTTCACATCGATAGGGTTCAAATGTGTTCTCCGCGCCACCATGAGGGAACAGCCGATACACAATCTTCAACCGAATCGTCGTGTCTTCCTTCCCATGCGTTCAACCATCGCTATCGCGGTTTGATGGTGTTTTCGCGGTTTGATGGTGTTTTCGCGGATTCACCGTTCGTCAACCAATCATGGCTCGCATTGACATAGGCAATAAGACCCACTCGAATCCAGTACAACATCGCTTTCGTCGAAATCAGCTCACCGTCGTCGTATGTACGAACAAGGGAAAATGTGGAAACGCAAATTCTTCTGTTATTGTTGCGTCGAATTGTGCGGAAACGCGAGATTGTGTTTGTTTGACTTCTTGATGAACTGATTGTTGATGCGTGAATTCTGTAATACGAGATTGCGTTTTGCGGATTTGGAGTTGCGAACCAAGAGACAGGAGGGAGAGGACGGCGAGAAGCTTGTTGAAGGTTCTGTTTGCAGGTTCCTCAAGGAAGATTGAGAGGGTTGATGAGGCTTTTGACAGGGAAGGAAATTGGATTTATGACAGTGAAGAAGATTGGATTCTTTTGGGCATGAAGAAAGATGAAGGCGTTGAAGTTATTGAAGAAGAAGATTGGTGTCTACAAAAAATCCTCAGAATGAGGCTTGAGGTGTTTATATAGAGCACTCATCCTAACCGATTAGAGCATCCCTTTGGACAATCATGTCAGTTAGTTATTCTGTGAGTATAAAAATTGTTACGTTAGTTTAAATTTTTGTTAGTTGTCACTTCTGTTAGAAAGTTAGTTAGGAGTTAGTCTCTTTTGAGTTAGTTGAAAGTTAGAGTGAAATATTAGTTTTATGTTATGAAAATGTTAGTTTCTTATTGTTAGTTAATCAAATGTTATGACTGGTTAATGCAGGTTACGGGTTGCATTGAGGACATGTGATGTGTTAATGGATCGTAGAGATAACTTGCTGAACTGGTTTTGCTTCGAACTGCAGATTTTTGTTAACTTTGAAATTTCCATTTACGGGTTGCATGTCATGTGTCGTTTGTGGAAGTGGCTGTTAAGGATCAACATGATGACTTGCTAGTGCAGGTAATATTCTCTAAAATACCGATTTTGGTTAATTTGCTAGTAAAGGTTATAATGAGCAATTAGAACGGCTAGGTAGCTCATTTCTGCACGAGGATCTATTAAGCATAGCTGTTAGGAACAACTCAATTAGTGAGCATTATTGCAAGACTGCATTAGTGATGAATGGTTTCTTTTTAATTCAATTTCTGCTGAAACTTGTTAGCTGCCAATTGTTGGGACTGTTACGAGATAGCTTGGCGTTAATTGCTATTATTAATTAAGTAGTAATTGGAACTTGTAAAATGGTCTCGTGTGCATTGATTTGATGTTGATATTAGTTTATGCAAACCAATCCTGTTAAGTGAGTATTGTTGAATGTTTAATCTATGCATTGCAATGAATGAATTTATGCAGATTGGTTATTTTTTGAGTTGATAGGTGCAGTTCAGTTAGAGATTGATGTTTTGTTGGACATAGTTAGTTGAAAATTCAACTGTTAGCATTAGTTAGTAGTTGAAGCTTTGCTTATGTTAGTATTTGCAAGTTAGCTGGATGAGTGCAGCGCCCGTTTATTGGTTTTTTTTAATTAAGTAATTGGAAGTTAGAATGTTGAGTTAGTCAGGTTGGTTAAACCGACTTCAATTATGAATATGAATATGTGTTAGTGTTGGTCAAAGTGTTAATTTGTTAATTTAATGGTGCGAATTGAGATTGGTCATTATTTTATGTGTTAAGTGCGAAATTCTGATTTGATGTTTCAATTAGATAATTTCGGTTGGTGTTGTTACAGGATCGTATATGGTGAATTATTGTTACGATAAGACGCATATGCACAGGCTGCTCCCCTTGGTTGGACTGACCGTAGTGTGATGTCTTCCTGAATGGGGTTGATACTTACTACCATGATTTGTTGTGTAAATGCCAAGCTACTTGGCAAATTTTGAATATTTATTTAACCGATGTTATTGACGTTTGGAAGGTGCAGGTTTAGTGTATGTTCAGATGGAAGGTTCTGCTATGGCAGAATTTTTTAGGCTCGGTTGGAGGATTTTTTTTTTTGGAAGAACAGAGAAAATGGCAGCAGCTTTTTTTTTAGTGGAAGAACCGCCAAGGGTGAGTCCAGGCACGATAATGGCAAATGTATCAAGAAGACAAGAAAATCCGGCGTAGATAAACCACCAAATGGTGCCGAACGGAATGTCGTCGGCGTCGGAAGATCGTCGGAATCTTCGGTGGGGCTTAGAGGGGACATCTTTTTTTGGGTGTAACTTAGAATTGTGCATGATTTCGTAGTTATATCGATGCATTTTTTCATTGATGCATTTTTTCATTGTTTCAATTTTCATTGGTGATGGTTAATTGTTAGAGGTTATGTTAGAAACATTTTGTTTTGGTTAATTGGAAATTAGCTTGTGATTGAGAATGCTAATTTTGTTATGCTTGTTAAATGCCTTGCTACATGTGCCGATTGATACCTCACCGAAGTACAAGTAAATGAGTTTAGATAAAAGCACATATGCAAAGAAATTGGTATGCTCGGATAGTTATCACTTACGAGAGGAATTTTTGCAAAGCCCTCCCCAAGTGTAGCATAAATGTGTTCATCTTCATTGTTAGTTAAAGGATTAGCCCAATCTCCAATTTCAAAGCCACCGTATAAGTATGTCCACGTTTGAGTTTACATCCTTTCCAAAATCACAGGACAAAAACATTTTTTGTCACAGTTAATTGGCTTGGAATTTCGTGTCATATCACAAGATCAATTAATGCTTTAGCAACCTCTATACTAGTTATATGTAGCCCCTTAATATAAGAAACTCTCGGCTATTTCAAAACGGCAATCCTTTGCACGTCCAAGTGAGATTGTTTTCCCCGAGAAGAGGTAAAGATTGGAGTAGTCCATCTGGTTCTATAGCCTTGCCCATGAAGAAAGCGCATGGACATAACATTCTTCAGTAAAAGGCCAATAAGGGAAAGGGATTTAAAAGTCAATCAAAAGGGTTTTGGAAAGTTAATGCCAAATGATTTTAAAGGCCTGAAGAGATAAATGTTAAAATAGTTTTAAGTTAACTTAAAATTAGTTTGAAAAAGTTTTGAAATGTTAATCGAAGTTGAATGTGAAAGTGCTCATCATGGAATGAATATGGGAATTAGAAATTGCATTAAATGAAATATGGAAAGCTAAATGGAATCAATCCTATGGGATTTTAAAAGAATAGTTCGTAGTTGAGGAATAAGATGAAATGAAGAATGAACATAAGTTTAGGTCCAAAAGTTAGTAAAAAAATAGAATGACTTGGCTTGTTAGACCAAGTAATAACTTGAACAAAACCGAATGGTCATGGGCTTGAAGGTACGTTATAGATGATGGTTGACTTTGATCAACTTATTGACCAAAAAGTCAACAGTTGATTAGGAATTGGGCTTTGCATTGTTTGATGGAGATGTAAGGACTTGTAATACAATCATGGCCTCGAATGAATAATGACATGGTTTAAATGAAACAAATGACTCATATGGCCTTTAAAACTTACTAAGTAAAATGATTGCAACTGATCCAAAGGCCAATGCACACAAGTGAATCCAGAGTGAATGACCTGTAAATGAAAAACCAAGGACCAAGAGATTCGTGCACCAATGCAACATGAATCAAATGCATATGAATCTTGCAAGTACTCTATGGATGGTTGTCTACGCAAAGCCTTGAACTAAAGGAAATCCTCAGCAAGTATGTATGCCAAGAGCCTCTTCCCAATGGATTAGGATTTTGGATGGATAAATGAAAGCTTATGAGATTAATAAATTATAAACTCAAGAATTAGGGTTTTAGATTCATGAATGAATGTCATGATGTGATCTCCATAAATCAAGATCCAAAAGAGCACGAAATTAAGATTTGGGGCTATCCATATGAATGTTAAGATGTAAGCCTCGGGAGTTGAGGTCCCAAAGAATCAAACAAATAGGGTTTCAACTCATATGAGGAGGAAAACCACAATATCTAAGTAAGAGCCTGATTTTCATTAACCACAATCTTGAATCTATGATGTTTGTTGGCATGTGTTAATCATGAATGAATGATGCATGTGAATGAGGCACGAATGAGTATAGATGGATCTAAAGTTAGAGGTTAGATGAAAAGCGAAAAGGGGGTGAAAATTTTGGGTTACTACACATACCACACACAAAAATAAGAGGGAATAGACTTATCTCAATCAAGCTCATGTTGATTCATCTGACACAAGGTCATTGACGAATCAACTAGCATTTTGATCTATGAGAAATCATTGGTCAAGAAATGGATAGGGGAAGAAGTGAGATGAAGATGAAAAGGTGAAGTGAAAGAGATCCCAAATTGATCAAGGTATGAACCTCACTTGATTAATACCATTCATTCATCTTGAGGGATGAAGTTCAAACTTCATCAACCCCCTAAATTCAATGGTATTGACCAAGTCAAGGTCCAGTTTAACCAAGACCAAGCTCAAACAGAAGTTGAGTCAACACAAAGTCAATAAAATGGCTCAAAAAAATATTAAAGCAATTAAAACAATTTAAATCAATTTTTAAATGAAGAAAAATACATTTTAAAAGGTCAAAAACCTCAAATCCCTTGAAATCACCAAAGAAATAGCCAAGGGATTTATCATATGTCAAACAAGGTCAAAGGACCATTGACTAATTTTTTTGGCATTTCTTGAAAGTCATAAGTATTTAAAATCAATTAAAAACAAGTCAAAAATCACAAAATTCACTAAGAATATCAAACTCAATTCAAAAAAATAATTTTAATTCAGAAATGGGAAGAGGGAATTATTTGTGAAATTTTGGTGGTAGTCCCATATTTTTTGGATTAAAATTGAAATTATAGTGAATTTTAAAAGAAAATGGTATTTAAAAATTAATTTGGAAAATAAAATAAATCAGAAAAAACAAGGGTCATCAGATCTCCCTCCCTAACTGAGGTGACATATCTGATGGTCACGCGCGTATCAACCACCATATGCCTTAGTCAACGCACGCGTACAAGTGGTATTTCAAATGGATGAACCATATTAGAATGTGGTCTCATGATCAGATGGTCTGGACTGCGCCAGCACACCACCGGAGCCCTAGCTCCGGTCATCTTCTCCGGTCACTCCACCGAACTGGGCCAGATCAAAAGTTAACCAAAATAAATGGATCATATACTATTTTGAAGAGAAAATCACAAGGATTCCAAATATGACCTCCAAATTTTCCAACTCTCACTCTATAATGAGAAATATGGAGTTGAAAATTAAGGTATGCAAACTGAATTGCTTCAATTCAACCTCAAAGCAACTCATTATCAATGCCTACATTGGTAGGACTTTAGTCAACCAAAAATCAAGCCAAAATCTTAAGAAATGAGTGAGAATCGAAGAAGAGAAGTTTGTGAAAATTCACCTTCGGGTAACAACTTTGAGGCTCGATCTTGATGCAATTTCACTTGGTCTTTCTTCCTCTTGCTTGCAAGTGATTATTATGATCAAAATGGATGTGAATCCTTGGAGTTCTAGTTCACAAACAGAAGTTGAACTAGAAGATTGATTTTAATGAAATCTTCAAGGTATTCTATGTAATATGGCTATGGGATTGCTGGGCAGAGCTTGGGCAAGGGTTCTCCTCAATTTTGAGGTAATGCATCTCATTATATAGGCAATGCAATTCATTTTTACACCATCTCAAATTTTGGCCAAAAATAGTAATTCAATGTGCATGGGTGCATGGGCATGGGTTTAGGCCCAAATGATCATTGTAAACTATCCAAATTCGTGCACAAATGATTTGAGATCATAACATGAAGCCATACAAAGATTTGTAAAATTTGAGTTCAAAATTTGCCAAATTGGGCCATGCAAAGAAACTATGTGCAAGTACCTCAATCTTTGTCCAAATGAAATGATCTTGGACTCTTTGGAATATACCATCACGGGGAACAACTTTGATGTTGGTACTTTTTCCATTTGAATCTTGGAACATGATGAACTTTGTCCTTGAAGTTGGAGGAATCAAACATGAAAATTTTCTAAGTTAAAAGTCAAATGACCTCTTTTTCCACCTTGAATAACTTTTTCTCTGAGCTTCAAATGACTTTGGTTACTTATTAAAAATTGTAGATCTTTCAATAATATTCAATTTGGTCACAAATTTTACACCATTTGGAGCTTGCATGATGGCGTTATGGATTTTAGAAGTTGAAGAAAATTGTTTGTTCAATGATGAAGACCAAAATAGACCTATAATGTTTCCTCATGGAACATGACCTTGCAAGTGGAATTGGACCTTTCTCAAAGAAGAAAAGTTGATTAAGAAATCTTGAAATTAATCATGAAACTTGGATCATATCCATATCATAAAAATTGAGGAAGTTGTGGTACATCAAAGTTGACCTTCTATCTAGGTCACAAACAAAATGACCTATAATCTTTCACCATAAAAAATGACTTTCCATGCAAAATTATCTCTTGATGCCAACATGAAATTTGTTTATAATGTCATAAAGAGTAACATTTATCTTAGAATCATTTTCATATGACAAAAATTGTAGGAGATAGGGTCTAAGGAACCCTAGATTTGACTAGTTGACTTTTCTAGTCAACCTCCTTGAACCAACTTGCAAACTTGAAGTTTCTTCGCTCTTTGGGGCTCATGGAGGATCATATATGCTTAAGATGAAGTACAATGAAGTATATCTTGATATATTTTACCAAATGTTGAAGAAACTTGCTGAAGAAGGCACACAAGATACCTAGATGAATTAGGGCTTTCTTGACAAACAAGCTCCAAACTCTTGATAAATTCTTGATCAAAATGACAAATAAAGAACATGGGGATACGTATATGATGATTATAACTAATGTGGACCTTTTCTTGCTTGATCTCTTGCATTGAGGGTCTCAAACCCTAGTTGTGAGCTTGATGAGGCACAGGTGGACACACATACTACCTACAAAAGAAACAAAGCTACACTAGACATATTTTTGGATTTTGGTTAGTAAACAAAAAAAAAAGTATGATACAATCACAAATGATCGGTGATTTCTCTCATTGCAAACACAATGAATGATAGGTGAGTAGGATACCAAGTTGTGATCCCAATGCTAATGCAAAGCCATGAGATGGCATGAGGGATCTTAGGGGTCAAAATTGGGGTCTTACAACTATGAGTCGACGCATGTGGATCATTTTTAAAGGATATAGCTTTTGTAATGCATGAGTCGACGCATAAAGCATTTCAGATCAACACATAGAAGAAAAATTCTTCTATGAGTCAACATGTAACACCCTATTTTTCTAGAAATTATTTATATTAATTAATTATAATTTTATGTGTGTATCTAATTATTATTTGTGTGATAATTGAGATGTGCTAGGGAAACAATGGTGGGTGAACATTGGGTAGGGAGTGTGGAGAGTGATTAGAGATTGACAAATTTATTTATAATTACTTAATTGAGTAAAATAATGTTTTAGTGTTATCATTTAAAGGAAATAATAAAAGGAAAGGAAATAATGAATTTGGGGTGAAAAGTGCGAATTGTGGAAAATTAAAATAAATAATGTAAGTTAGTAATAAGTTGGATCTTAGTGGAATATTAGAAAGATAGAAATTAGGTTTTTAATTTAGGAGGGGAAAAGTGAAGGAAAAAGTTTACCATAGGTGAAAATTTTGGAATTGAAGAAAAAAGGTCAAGAGAAGAGAAAGGCAAGGAAAACCTCATGAGAGCTCTAGGGAAGAGAATAACCAAAAGCTTGGATTTTTTTGAAATTACAAGGTAAGGGTAGGAATTTGGTTCAATAATAGGGATATGAATGGAAGGGTAGAGGAAAGTTTAATTCACTTTGGATTGATGATGAATGTATATATATATATATATATATATATATATATATATATATTATATATATATATATATATATATATATATATGACTGAATTTAAAATCATAAAATATTTTTGGTGATGATTTCATAGACTTTTTTGGGGTTGGAGAAGATGAAAATCATGTTGAAAATTTTAGAAAAACAACAGCTTTTTGTTAAGCCTTTGTGCACAGTTTTGATCATAACTTTCAACTCGTAAATTATTTTTGGACAAGGTTTGAAGTGTTAGGTAGCTAAAACAAATGGATATAACTTTGTCTTAGGGGTAAAATATTTTTGGTGATGATTTCATGGACATTTTTGGGGTTGAAGAAGATAAAAATCGTACTGGAAATTTCAGAAAAACAACAACTTTTTGGTAACGCCTTTGAAGAGTTGGATAGAAGAAACAGAGTACTATAACTTTGTTTCAGGGTTAAAATATTTTTGGTGCTGATTTTATGTGCGTTTTTGGGGTTTGAGAAGATGAAAATCGTGCTGAAAAATTTCAAAAAAATAGTAACTTTTTGGTAATGCCTTCGCGCACGGTTTTGATAATAACTTTCAACTCGTAAATGATTTTGGAACGGAGTTAGAAGCGTTGGGTAGATGAAACGGAGAGATGTAACTTTATTTTATGGATACAATATTTTTAATAATTTTATCAGAGGTTGGTAGTAGGTGGTAAAGAAGTGTATGATGTGACGAATATAGACGAGATCCGTATTGACAAATTATTTGATGTGTTATGAATGATTGGGATGGTGCATTTGATTATATTGGTGGTAGTCCAGAATGGTGGATTATGTCACGCATGATTGCAATTGTGTGATCGATTGTGTATCACTAAATATTATTATAATTATTGATTTAATTGCATTATTACCATGTCATACATCCATTGTTGATATGTTGAAAGAGATAAGTCATAGATCCGAAGGGGGACGAAAGACTTATCCGAAACTCAGAAGGGGGAGCTCGGGATTCCAAAGGGGGAATCGGGTTCGTAAGAAGAACCAAATGTTGAATTGGTACCACATGTCATGAGTCGCGTAACATGAATGAATTATATGCGTGAAATATGACCATGTATGATGATAGTATTGTTGTATGTGATGCTGATGATAATTTGGGCATGAGAATATGATACATTATTATGCATGATTCTGTAGATGTTGTACTCTATTTTACGTTCTATGTTGTTGTTATTGAAATTAATTCTCATTTCTTTTGTTTGAATGTTGCCTTTACATGGGCATCGTGCATATACTCAAGAGTAAAGACACTCTTGTGAATGGAAGTTAGCTCCTGGAGCTATTTATTTTAGTTTATTTGTGTTAGATTTGGTTATGCTCTATTATATAACACTAGGGAACAAATTATTTATTTTGTGTTGAAATTTCCTAAGAGACAATGCATGATCCCGTATTTGTTTTATGTTTTGGTGTAATAGCACTTGGAAAAGACTCACGAGTCGGTGCTTTTAATTTTGTTATGAAAACTATTATGAGATTTTAAATTGGTATGTTTTTTTATTATGATTCCGCTGCAAAGATATTTAGATGAGTTGGATGTTGTGTAAACATCCTAAGTGCAAGTGTTTTATTGTAACCCGTGTTACGGAGCAGACTATGATTATTGTGAGTGACATCCTAAGTGATTGTATTTCATTAAACTAATTCTTTGATAATTATGCGTAAAATTTTAGATAGTTACACAACACATACGAGTTATGAGTCGACAAGTGTAGTTCAATTTTAAAGTCTGTAGCTTCTGTAATGCATGTGTTGGTTCATGACCTGTATAGGTCGACTCATGCCTCAAATGTGTCGACACATGACCTACATAGGTCGATACATGCATTAAAAATATTTAAATATTTTCTTTTTTTCTAAACCAACTCACAACACACACACACACACACACACACACACACACACACACACACATATATATATATATATATATATATATATATATATATATATATATTGAATTGTAAAAATAGTTGAGAGTCTTTGGGGTTTCAAATAAGAAAAGCAAACTGGGGTTTTCCTTCAAGATCAAATGGTGATTTGAAGGTTTTGGAAAAGACTATGAAAGTTGGACTCAGTCGAGTAAAAGCTTCGAAGAACGGTGGGTTCAATCGAAGGAGTAACGATAATCGGAGGATCATCTTCGTAAATCTTGGGTGACAACAATTCACAATTTGGATTCGATCGATCGAAAGCTTTGAAGAATGAGGTTTCTTGCAAAGGAGTAGCATGAGACGGCGGAACAAATTGGTATTATTGGTGAAGCTAGTGGAAATATACCCAAACGCATCGCACACTCGAACATATAACAGAGTCGCCATCAAACTTTATTTATTCCCGAAGGAAAGGGAAAACATCGATAAAACCCGGGGGAAAGAGATATGTTGGGTAAGAAAGTCGGTTATGCAAGTGGAAGGTATTAGCACCCCTAACATCCATGGTACTCCATGGGAACCATTTTGATTTTTCTCGCTCGAATAGGTGTGATATCTAAAGATTACTCGCAAAAGAATGAGGAAAAGGAAAATAAATAGATAAAGTGCTCGGTGAGGATTGGGCCACTCATGCCTACGTATCCTCATAGTGCAATGAGGAATCAGAGCTCCGTAGTTCGTAGAACTAGTGGTGGGAGATGAAAAGAGTTGTGATAACAATATGGTCTGAACCAAAGAATAGTGTTTTGAACTCCAACAAGGGTGAAAATATGAACCCAAGAGTAAAACTAGTATGAACCAAAAAGTGAGGGCTTACAGCACAATATCACTGTATTTGAACAACCGAAAACAAATGGATTTAGGTGTTTGGTTTCACAGCACAAACAATTCTTGGTTCACAAAGAGGTGCAAGGTGGAGCACAAAGGGATGTTATATTTGGCTCAAAGAACTGTTATATCACATATAGTGAATGAAGGTAGAATATGAATGCATCGTGGAGATGAATGGAGAAATGCCCTAAGGAATGAGTAATAAATAGGTATGCTCACGGAAGATTCGAACCCTCATGCCTACGTATTCTCATCATGCAATGAGAAAATCAAAGCAATCGTAGTTCAGCCTACTACGGCTGAAACAAAAGGGAGCGGGGTTGATTTGCTAGGGTTCAATACCCTTCAAAGCTGAAAAGGAGTGCCAAGGTTCATGACCTTCTAGTCTAGGTATCACTACCTGTAAGACCCTAATTTTGACCCTAAGATCCCTCATGGCATCATATTATTGCTCATTGCATTTTCCTCAAGGATCATGACATCTTGGTTCCTTTACCCTTGGGTTGGGACTTATGTGAGTTGGTTTGAGACCACCAAGCATGCTTGAATTGTACATTATTGCTTTTCTTATTTTTGTTTACTAACCAAAATCACAAAAATATGTCACTAACTTGTTTTGTTCTGAAGCTTAAGCAATCATGAGATCCGAGGCTCCTAGAAGGCTCCTATGATCATTGAAATGGCCAGATGAAGATGAAAGCAAGCATGAAAATGGTTCCCCAAGCTCTCAATCATCATATATGTCTCCAAAATATCTCAATTTGTCAATTTGATCAACATAAACCAAAGGGCTTGAGGATTGTTTCCCAAAGAAACCCTAATTCAACTATGCATTGACTGTGCCTTGCTCATGAAGCAACCTCAACCTATGATCAAATTCAATAAAGGGAAGTTCTTTCATTCATCATTTGATGCATATGCGAGCCTATGTGAGGCCCCTCAATAATTCATTCATCAAGATTTGAAATTTGGACTTGAGAAGTTGACCAGTCAAGTCATCTGACTATTTTGAAATCCATTGAGACCTAACTTTTGATGTGTTTGTTAAATGAAGATGACCCCAAGAGCCAAAATGTTCTTAATAACCATATGAACAATTTTCATGTTCATAAAAAATTCATTTGAAACTTGGAAAGTCATCATTCATTTCAAAACATTATAGGTCATTTTGACTGCAACCCTAATTTTGGGTCAACTTCCCAAGGACCTAACTCACTCATTTTTTATTATTTTGAGGTTAGACCAATTGAATTGTAAAGCTTAAGATGTATAATTCAAATGTTATGTTGGACAAAATTTAATAATCCTAAAATAAATACATGTGATAATACAAAACATTATAGGTCACTTTGGACAAAAGCCATTGAATCTTGAAAAAGTCCAACTTTAAGTGCCCATAACTTTCTCATAAAAAATCCAAATGATGATAAATTTAAGTCCAAATTGATCATCTTGAAAAGATATACAACTTTTGTGTTGGAGGTTTTTCCATTTGAGGCTTACATCATTGAAACATAAGGGCTTGAAGTTGGTCACTTTTGGCAAAATTTTCAAAGACATGTTTTGTACATCAAACTTCATGGCCAGTTTTCACAATTTTCCAAACTCCAAATGGATTTTTTTTCAACATAGATTTGTTCCTTATGTTAAGACCTTTCCAACCATTACCCTCATGCCTATGTTTGGATTTTCCAAATGGGACTTTAGAAGAGGAATATTTGTGACCATTTATGCATTTCACATGAAATCTTCATACACAAGAAAATGCCATTCAAGTTGCACATCCATTTCCATTTGGTATGTGTTCAACATTCATTTGCATCAGCTTTTGGGCCTCACATGCGCCTGTACAGGCCCATGCATGGAGTACCCAAAGCTTCATGCACACAGATTCATCACACTTTCCTTACAGTTTCAACTATAAATAGGAACCATGCTTCATTCATTTCTCAACCTGAAGGCGCCTAAAGCTCTGCAGAAATTGAATCCCAACCTCACACCAAAGGAATTTTGAGTTTTCATTTCTCTTTTCAAGTTTGAATTTCAACAACATCAGTTGATCTTCAACACTTATTCCTTGACCTTGCACTCATACCATACCTCAAGATCAAGCTGCAATCAAGAATTGGAGTGGATCGTGTTCATCAACATCGACAATTTTGTGGATGTGAACGCTATTAGGATTTTCTCTACTCTTAATCACGTTTCTACTCTGTTGGGTGACACTTATTTCTCTTTGCATATGAGGAATGTAAAGGGTGGTGGTACCATTGTGTGTTGTTTGCCTCTGTTGTACAAGTGGTTTATTTCGCACTTGCCGCAAACACTTGCCTTCAAGGAGAACAAGGGATGTCTACGGTGGTCTACGAGGCTTATGTCTCTCACTAATGATGATATCTTTTGGTATAACTGTGTGTATGATGGTGTGTAGATTATTGATTCTTGTGGTGGATTCTCCAATGTACCTCTTCTTGGTACATGTGGTGGAATTAACTACAACCCTATTTTGGCTCGCCGTTGTCGCATCACGCGAAAAACCGGCGGGAAAACAAGAACAACAGAGCCGCCACCGTGCGTTATTTATCCCAAAAGAGGGAAAGGAAACGCTCAGAGTAAACCTGGAAAAGACATGGTCTCGCGACCAAAGAGAATGGGTTCGGGAGTCGGTTATGCGAAGGGAAGGTATTAGCACCCCTACGCATCCGTAGTACTCTACGGGATCCACGCACAAAAGGAAGGAAAATGGTTGCTAAAACACTGCTCACACACACACACACACACTGGCTGAAAGAGACACAAGAAACTGACTGAAACTGACTCGGCAGGATATCGTGTCCTGGGCCTACTTAGTCTATCAGGCATAGACATCAGAGTCGAAGTAGTTCGGACTGGGGAAACGACACATGCTCGCTAGGATGTCGCATCCTATGCATACGTATCTTCTCGGACGAGAGAAGAATCAGAGCATTCGTAGCTCGGCTGACACGCACACAAACAAACACTGGCAAAGGCAAACGTGGAGCCTGAATGCCAATCACTGGGCTTACATCAGCATCCGAACCGAAACACACGCAAGAAGGCAAACATGGAGCCCAAATGCCAATCACTGGACTTACATCAGCATCCGAACTAACCACACGCACACTGGAACCTAACTGCCACTCGATGGACTTACATCAGCTTCCAAGCACACAACAGGACAAAACAAAGACTCGGGCGCCCGGAGAGATCAGCTCATCTCCTGCCTACGTACCTCATCTGGTATGAGGATCAGGGCGACGTAGTTCCCCTACAGAGGGACAAAGGACTAGCCTAACCAGATAACAGAGGGAGACACAACTAGGGAGACTACGACTCGAGCCTAGATGTTATCATGCAAAATCATCCCTAAGTTAAGGTTTCTAGCTAACTGGCACAGGGAGCCAGCCTATCCTAAACATGACTTGCACAGGAAGCAAGCCACACACACACTTAACTTGCACAGGAAGCAAGCCAAGCAAAACCTAACTTGCACAGGAAGCAAGTCTAAATTAACCCTAACTTGCACAGGAAGCAAGTCAAACAAACATACAAACACAGATAGCACACACTATACACAAGCAAGTGGCTCAAACAAGGGTTAGGTTTTAGTCGAGGGGTCATATCAACCTCAACAAACAAACCTCTGGAACTGGGTGAATGTGCTCTTAACCTTGCCATTGAGGGGCTAAGGTGAAGCAGATGAAAGGTGAGTGAAGATAAGACTTCACAGCTCTTATCCCTGGCCTGGGAGAGCTCAAGACAAGAATGTGTGGGTTCAGAAAGTGGGAACCCTTCTACACATTTAAAGCTGACTCAACTGTACAATTGTACAAGATCTTGGGTTTTTATCTGTAGTGCATCAACACAGTGGTGTGAGCAAAATAGAAGACACACTGAATAGCAGGGGATAGGTTGCTTATCCCTTGGTTCTGCCAATTGCCTCTTCACTTAGGAGGTCTTTGACTCTATGCAAGGACAAAAATAAACAGTCACAAACATTGCCTCTTAAGGAGGGCTTCAGACAGTTGCCTGGCCAAGTAACAGGCCAGGTCTTCCAGACTACATGAAGATAGAAAGGTATACCTCAATGCAAATTGCTTATCAAGCAAAGCAAAGCAAAGTTCACAAGGAACTAAAAGCAACTAAAGTACCTGAAATTAGTCAAGCACAGTTAGTATACAAGTCAAAGTTAAATCAGAAGGAAACAAAGGTTAACAGTCAGCACAAGCAGATAAATGTGCAAGGCACAGGGCTTAAGGCATGTGAGCCAGACCACCTACAAAACAAACAAGTTAGACAATGATATTTAAGCAAGCTCAATCAAAAGAATTGGCCTCATTGGTCATTTGTTGGTCAACCTGAAAACATGAGCTCAAAGGTGAGTAACAGAACCACTAGGACAAGCCTAGGGTCAAAAGAGAATGAAAAAGTCAAAACAGCAAAAGGCAAGCATCCAAAATCATGTTCAAACAATCAAGAATCAATTCCAATTGGTTTCACATTCATATCAATCATCATCATCATTTCATGAACAATTTAGGTCAAAGTGTTGCAAACAGAAGCTCATAGAAGTCAACAGCAAGACTTAACTCAAAATCAATCTCAAACATTTCCAAAAATCACCAAATAAATCATGGTCAATCACAACCCACAGCATGGTAAGCATGTCAAATTTCAGCTCATTTGGACAAGTGGAAGGCAGTCAATGAAAATCAGAAAGTCAAAGCAATTTTGAACATACTCAAAGAAGTCAACCAAACATGCACCAACTTAGAAAAATCATAAATCAGTGATAGCATATGAGAAATGAATGGGACTAAAACCATGGCAAATATGAGGATGTCTAGTTATCTCATGTAAAATTTCATGTCCATCTAATAAAGTATGAGAATTTCACAAATGAAATGGGAACATGTGTCACAAAAAGTCAACATAAGACCAAACAGGGGAGAAATTCCCAAACAATTAGGAAATGCCTCAAATAATTCCAAGAAAATTCACATGTAAACTAGACATACAAGAGTAGGTTCATGCAAAAAATCAGATCAATTTGAGGTCAAAAAGCATGGTAATGAAAATCATCAAGTTGGACATCAATGGTGTGACACAAATTGTCACACCCTAATTCAGAAAATCATATCTCACAAACCAGCAATGATAAATTCACAAACTCTACACCAAAATCACCATGAGTGTGTCTAGTTTAAGCACAAAAAATTTGGGAGCCATTGGATAAAGTATCACCATTTCACAAATGTTTTGGCAAAGTGTACAAAAAAATGCATACATGTCACAAACCCTAATACCAGTTAAAATCCACTCATCAAAAAAATCTGGAAAAAATATGATAAAAAACTAGAGATTGTGATGAACATGATGCAAAAAATCCCATGAAATTTGGAATTAAAATGAACAAGTTATGATTTTTGCAAGTTGGATGATCAAATGAAATTAAAATGGAAAAGAAATAACTTAATTCAATGTGTCACATGCCACGAATGGCATTTTTGTAAATAAGCCATCCACTAATCCAAACGACCGCGTTTTGGCAAAGAAAATGAAATAACGTGATTGGTCGGTTTCAAATGGAAAAGAGGCGCGGCCCAGGCGAAACCCTAACACATGAAATCCGCAGGAAAATCCGCGGCTGGCTATGAAGGTCGCAGGAAAATCCGCAGGAAAAACGCAGCAACCAAAAACAGCAAGGTGTTCTTCATCACCTTCAACGTGATTTTTCCAGAAAACCCAAAAGGTCCCAAAAATACCAATTGAACACACACAAATGATCATCAAGCAACACCCATCAACATTCCAAACTCCATTTTCATCAAATCAAGTTAAACAAAAAGAAATAAGCAAAAACAAGTTTGGATGTGAAACTTCAACTCAACATAACTTGCAAAATACCAAACCATTTTCAACCATTCAAAGCTCAGTGTGATCAGGATAAAGAGATCTACGCATTACATACCATGATTTTGGAAAAAAGAGAATTCGAAATCTTACTTATTTTTGAATCCAATGGAGAAACAGTGTTGTTTTGGTGTTGTAAGCACGAAACAGCTCCCCTATGGACCTCCAAATGATGGTTGGTGAAGGTTCTTTGGCTCGCAATAGCTTGGAATGGCTTCAAACAACTTCTGCCATGGATGATGTGTGAAGAAAACAGTCGTGCAAGAACTCCTTCCAGTTGGAGAAAGATGGTTGCAATGTCTTCACAATGTGGCTTGGATGTTGTTTTAGGCAAGGCAAGGCTTAATCTCTTTGGAGTTTTTGACAGATTTTGAGAAATGGCCAAGAATGAATTTTTTAGGGAGTGAATGATTTTTTGTTATGGCTGCTGCTACTAGGGTTTGTTTTACAGAAAATATGTTATATCTCTGCTGTTTGATGAGTACAAATCAAAGCTTCATGAAAATGTGGGATAGAGTGGTTGAAAGATGTACTTTTTTCCAATTTTCAAGAAACTAGGTGATGGCTATGTGTACTGCATAAGGATGGGCTTCCAACAAGTCTCAAATGCATTTTCAGATCATATTTGAATGGTAGAATTGATTAGAAATGATTATTTTGAAAAGTCAAAATTCCACTCACTTGAAATTAATTAAGGCAAGTTCAAAAATGCCATTTTGCATGGTGATGTTTTGGTACATGAAAGTTACATTTTTGGAAAGAGGGGATCAAATGTGACTTGTAGGAAAAAACCCCACCCAATTTGGCCAAATGGTTTGAGAGATATGGCCTTTTGAAGTTCAAGAATTTTTGAAAATGAATTGATCATAACTTGCCAACCACACATGGGAATTGAGTGTTCTTTGACTTTTTGGAAATGGGAGAACAAGATCTTCAACTTTCATGTTGGGAAAAAATTCATTTGAAGCTTGTATCATGATGTAAGTTTGAGGATCAAGACTTTCCATTTTTGGCAGGTTTCAGTTACAGGTCCAGTTTCCATTTTTGGAAATTTCTGAACTGGCTTCAAATTCTTCCATGATGGTGTTTGACATGATATATGAGGACTATATGGACATGAATGAGACCACTCAAACCAATTTCCATCACCAAATCACTGATTAAATGGACAGTTGACCAACAGTTGACTTTTTAGGGTTTCTGACTGATTGTGCATTGACTGATGACTTCTGAACATCCAATCCTTGACCAAAACACTTCAAATGGATCCCCAAGTCATGTGAACATGTTGGACCAACCCTAGGGCCTTGGCTCAATGGAATTTGTACTTGCTTGCTTGACTGACTGATCTCCTGACCAGTTTGACCTAATTTCTTGATTGGCTTGCACTTGGGGCAAAGGACAATGCAATGCTATGCAGTGGACCATGATATGCTATGTCCTAATATGAAAATGTATGTACAATGATGGGTGCAAATTTGAGGTGCTACAGCTGCCCCTATTCAATCAGCTGGGAACCCGAATGGATGAGAGCAACGGCTATCATGCTTTCAGGGTAAACAGGGATTGAATACTAAGAACCGTAGAAATTTGCACCAACTGGATATAATACAAGAATGCCTTTCAGGATCGGCAAAGAAACAGTCTTGAAAGAAAAATCCGTCTGGAACGGAAAAAAGAAATCGGCCTGAATACCGAAACAGAAACGTCGACCTGGATACCAAAATAAATGATAACACAGGGATAACCATGGCCTGAGCGCCGCTCGTCAGTCTGAATACTGAGCATCGGGATATGAGAGATTTGATGTTGATCTGAAACATCGGAAATTGGCCTGAATGCCACCTCGGTCTGAACACCGGAAAATTGGCCTGAGTGCCATAAGTACATCGACCTGATCGTCGGAAACTTCTTCGGTCTGAATACCGGAAAAAACATAAGTACATCGACCTGATTGTCGGAAACTTCTTCGGTCTGAATACCGGAAAAATCATAAGTACATCGACCTGATCGTCGGAAACTTCTTCGGTCTGAATACCGGAAAAAACATAAGTACATCGACCTGATCGTCGGAAACTTCTTCGGTCTGAATACCGGAAAAATTGTAAGTACATCGACCTGATCGTCGGAAACTTCTTCGGTCTGAATACCGGAAAAAACATAAGTACATCGACCTGATCGTCGGAAACTTCTTCGGTCTGAATACCGGGAAGACATAAGTACATCGACCTGATCGTCGGAAACTTCTTCGGTCTGAATACCGGAAAAACATAAGTACATCGACCTGATCGTCGGAAACTTCTTCGGTCTGAATACCGGAAAAATCATAAGTACATCGACCTGATCGTCGGAAACTTCTTCGGTCTGAATACCGGAAAAAACATAAGTACATCGACCTGATCGTCGGAAACTTCTTCGGTCTGAATACCGGGAAGACATAAGTACATATTATCTATAGCCGTCAAAACGTAGATAATACACTCGCATGGAAGATTATCCATAACCGGGTTGTAGGTTGTTAAATGAATAATCGACCGAAAAGAAAGGCATCTGGGTACCAGACTAGGTATGCAAAAGATGACCAATCAAAAGAGGATAAAGTTGCTTATTCGGAGCAAGTATCCAAAAAAGAAGGGGAAGACCCAATGGGGACAATACTGCTTGATCAAGGCAAGTATCCAGAGGGGAAAGAATATCAATATCACAAACCGGATACTGATAACTGCAAAGAGGGGATTACATCTACCGGTTAGTAGGCAGAAAACCACGGAAAAGTAACCAGTCATGCATAGGATGAACACACAGGGTTAACTCCACCAAGGGGATGAAAGTGGGATTTTACAACTACCAGCTAGTAGGTAGAAAACCACAAAGATAGGACTTACAACTACCGGGTTGTAGGTAGAGGCCAACAAACGATCTGCTGAGAGACAGAGTGAGAAAAAGGATTTACAACCACCGGGTAGTGGGTAGAAGACCGTAAGGAAAGGACTTACAGCTACCGGTTCGTAGGTAGGAGCCAACAAATTCCGCTGAGGATGAAATGAATGAGCGCCGGTTAGTGAGCGACTATTCATTTATGCCCCAGAGCAGCACAAGAGATAGTCAACAAGAAGCCAATTTAGGATCGATCCAAAAAGGCAGACTGAACCAAGACTCACCCTAATGAGGAAAGAACTCAATAGGGAAAACTCATCCCGTGTGGGGAGGGAACGGAAACAACCGTCATCCACGAGGACGTATCTCAGTGGGGAAATGGCAGGAAAGGATAGACACTTTCTGCTTAAGGGGTTGGCTCTATATGGAAAGACCAGACACACCCACCTCCGCTAGGGAAACAGACCCAAGCTGGCAAGACGCTAACAATTGGGGATTAACACTGCTGGGGATACCCACTCGACTGAGGAATCACTTGTTGGGAAAACACCAACCTCTCAATCATGCTGATGAACCCAATTCTGAAACCGATCCAATGGCGCGATGCTAAACTCTTTCCAACAACCCAAACTCGGCTGATCACCACGGCCTAGGGCTAATGGATATGTTTGCAATGTTGATGCATGAGTTTTTTTTTGTTTTTTATTTTTATTTTACACAATGCCCCCATGATCATGGGAATGCTATGCACTAATGATGCGATATGCTATGCTTATCTAAATGATGAATGCATAAACACACGTCTCCTCCAGAGACAACACCGGGGAACTCCAGGAACTGTACTGGGGATCCTATAACCATGTCAACTCCCATCCTGCTGGGGAAAGACAAACCTTTGCTGGGGAAAAACCATCAACACAACCTCTGCTGGGAAGACAGCTTCAGACTTGGAAAACAATCACAACTCCGCTGGGGATACGGCAACCTTCAGGCTTGCTGAGGAGACACTGATCTCAAATCTGTTATGGAGGTAACGCTCTCACACCTACTGGGGAAATACAGCTTATTAGACACGGAACACCTGTCGAGTCGCCGAACTGCGGCATCCATCGTCCACCCATAGTGTCGGCTTTCCTCTTTTACGAACTTCCAGACGCTTCTGGACTTTTCTGCTCCATCATCTTGTATTCCCAATCTCGTCCGTACTCCACGGGGATCGAACTCCTGGTATTCATACAAACTTTCCAATCATCAGACTTTGAAGAGTCTTCTTGATTAACTTTCCAGAACCGTCGTCGTAATCCTTCACTGTCTTTTCACCGTTCAACTATCCCTTGCCCCTGATCAGGCTCTGCCAGGATTTTTGTCAACGAGGGTTCACAGTACCACCGGTAAGTGAATGAAGATATCTAACAGTACCTGCATCAGAAATCGTCAGATAAAAGCGTGCCCCAGGTACGCCTTCAGGTGTTTCAATATTTTTACACTTAGGTCACTCAAAACTTCCGAGTAAGATTTCCAGATTTTAATCTCACAAGCATGCGTCGGAAAGGACCTCTATGTTTCAAAATGCAAGTATTCTTTATCAAAACGAACGGATGTTTTCGTAATCAAAGCGGTAATGAAAACAAAAACAAAACTATTTGACTGAACACACACTTTATTGACTGAAACAAAAAGATGGCTCAGAATTGAGCAACACACAAGAAGCAAAACCTGGAAAGAGGTGATTGCGCACAAAGGAAAAAATCTATCCTATTGGCAATGCGGAACCGTGATCTCATCGGGTTCCAATTCGGTTACACCTCATATGTCCTCGAGACTTTCCACACTTTCTGTCTTCTGAACGAGACGCTTCCGATCGGTCTCTGTCGGAGATTATCCAAGTCATCATGAGCAAAAACGATCATGCTGGACGCAGTTGTTCGTTTCATTCCCTCTTTTGCCTGGACCGCCCTTTCGGGTTTCAGTCCACCGGGATACCCTTTTTTGCCCAAGTCGCCCTCGCGGGTTTTCAACTTGCCGGGTGTACCGTTCTTTTCTTTTATTATCCCTAACTTTTGCCCGAACCTTTTTTCTCTTTTTTCTTGGTTCGCCGGGATGCCCCTTTTTTGCCTGGACTCTTTATTCTTTTCGTCCAGCGGGTCTCCTTCACGAAGTATTTTCTAACTGCGTCCGCATTCACAGGGAATGGAAAATCGTCGTCATCCGCGATCATCAACCACATGGTCTGGTCTGAGAAAACCTTCTTGACCACGAATGAGACACTCATAACTGTTTATCCATTTGCCCTATGATCGTCTTGAGAAGGAAGGATCCTTTTCAACCAATTCCTCCACGTGGTACGCTCGAGGTCACACTTCTCAGTCAACAATGCGCTTCATTCACTGGGTACAACGCCCCACGACAAGTAACTGTCAGCCCTCTCTCCTCAGTTGGGCTTAACGTGTCATACCGAGTCCTTATCCATTTAGCGTTCTCTGATTTCTCATACATCTGTGTGGAAGACACTGCCCCAGGTAGATGCACATCCCAAGGTTCGACACCCACGATACAGACTTTATGTTCGGTCACCATCGTTGGTGCATTTAAAAGTTATCCGGGAAGCACTACCTCTTTTACTCTAACTTCCCCATCAGACATCTGAATCCGTTCGGATTCAGGGCCAGGCCCCTCCTCCGGGATCGGTCACTCTCAATCTTTCGATTTGAGTACCTCGAGATGTCCTCATCAGGGACCTCAAACTTCCTTGGTTGATAACCTTTCATGGGTTGCTACTAGCTTTTCAAACACATACCTAGCCAAATCCATTTTGGATATACACGAAGTGGTATGAATCAGCATACACTGTCTCAGTCGGCGAGCAGCCTATGCCAAAGTACATCAAGTTTTTTCGAACAGTGAGTGTATTGTTTCACCGTCGATAAACTTTTTGCTTAGGTAAATTGCATACTCTTTTCGACAAGACTAGCCATGCTGACTCAGTACGCACCTCATAGACCCCTCGAGGGCTGCCGAGTACCAGATTAACAATCATCCCCCTGGGAAGCATCGGAATCAGAAGTTCCTGCAATTTATCCCCTTTTTTTTTTTTTTTTTTTTTTTGCAGGATCAATCTTGATTCTTCTGATTTACTCACAACAAGTCTCGGTAGCTTGATGAACAACACCCCCTAAGTGTACTGACTCGGGCTCAACAGTGTGAGTTATCTCAACCAATCAACCAACTTGCCCCAAGTCCACCGGATGCCCCTGTTCTGCTTGGGACTTTGCCATCATGTCATCAACATGGCATTTGCTTTCACGATGAATCATATCATGAAACAAAGTCACCGTAGACCTCTGATACGTGGCACCGGCCTCATGTGACAGAACGACGTCAACTTAGAACAAGAAGGTGCCCCTTGTGTGATGGACCTGGTTTACTTCATATCATATGGCAACAATTCAATCTGGTTTTGGCCAAGAAGCCATCCATGAAGATAAACACTGAGACCTGAGCCATATAATCAACCAATACCTCATTGTGAAGTACCGGGAATTCATCCCTCAGATTAGCTCTGTTCACATCTTGGTGGTCCATACACCTTCTCATCTTTCAGCACCAGTTTCCGCTTCACTGGAGGACAGTCTTCTCTTAAGGGTAGCTCGTGCCCCAGGACATTGGTATTCCGCCCTGGTGTATCTAAATACAATCAGGCATACGTATCAACCTGCTCTTCTAACAGGGCTACCATTCTGTTCTCGACTTGCCTCTGAAGCGGCCTCAACTTTCACTTTCCCTTCTGACCTCGGCGGTACCTGGGATGACAAACTTGACTCTCTTCTCGTGCGGTTGAATCACCTTCTCCTCTTGTTTCAACAACCTGGCTAATTCCAGCTGATCACAATCTTCTGCGCCTTCTTCTTCGGCATGATAGCTTGGATTGTCGAAGTCATATAGAGGTATAACCAAATTGTTATCGATGAGATCAGGAGGGTAATCACTTTTGTGGTCGGAACCAAACGAATCAAAAGGAAGGAAAATAAAACATTGCCATTTTTATTTTATTTTTTAAAACTGCAAAAAGTGAAAAACAGGGAACGCCGCTTTTAATTACAAAAAACATCCATTTATTACTGATGCAAAATGTTGCAAAATGAAACACATGAGGTGGCCCTTACAATGGACCAGTACGCTTCGGGCAAAACGTATGGCTTTCATACAAACAAGATTAAAACACAGAAATACTACACTCCTGGATGAGTGACAGTGATGCTTTTGGAGGCCTTCCAGTTGCCTGGTACGCACGACTTTATCCACGCCTCAAGCTCGCGGTTGCTGTCAACATCTTCACCCACTGAACGGGCATGACCAGGATCCAACATCCCTGCACTGACGAAGGTGTATGGTGGGCGACATCCTCTATTTGGTCTAGACGACTCTTGATCCGGCTGATAACCGACCCCAAACATGTCTGCTTTTATCACGATGTCAATGATCCTTCCCCAGCCTTGCGCCTCTTTGTTCTTCACCACTTCCAGAGCTTGCTTATAAGAAGAAATGGACAACTTCTTCTCTTTCTCAGCAACAAGGGCCTTCTCTACCTGGACGGTTTCAACTGCCAGACGGGGTGCTCCACACCTTACATCGTCCATTTCTACTTCCTTCATCTTCTGGGTCGTGTCTTTCATCAATACACTTCCCTCTATGGTGACGATCGCACAAGAATTATCACTAACAGGGAAAACTCCATCCTGCTCCAGAGGTTTTGGGACCACAACCATTGGAACCTTTAGCTGATCCTCCTCAGTCATCTCCAATCCTTTCTTGGCCTTCTTCACCATCTTGACTTTTACAGGACCCTTTCTGGGCACAGGGTTGACATCCCCCTTCATACTCTGGGCCAAGTTAATGGTCTCGGAGTCCACCATGTCCTGGACGACATGCTTAAAAGCTCTACAGCCCTCAATGTTGTGTCCGGGTGCCCCAGAGTGAAACTCGCACTTGGCATTCTCATCATAGTTTGGTGGCCTTTTCTGCCGTTCTAGGGGAATCAATATCCTTGGCCGTACTAAAGCAAGATCCATCAACCTTTGGAACAGAAGGGCGTAAGTCACGGGTGGTTCCTCAAACTGACGATCCTCTTTCTTCTTCTTCACCTGGCTCTTAGCTCCCGGTGTCTTCTGTTGAGGTGGCAGTTGTTGCTGTTGAGCAGGTGATTTGCTGACAGGAGTGGTTACAGTGGCAGCATAAGGATGATAACGATCCTTACTGCGTTCCTTCTTTGCGGGCACACCAACTAGCTCAACCTTCTTCTTAAATGGACCACTGTCGGAGGGTTCCTTTGCTACGGTACCAGAAGATTTGTTCACTTCGGAGGACGGAGCCTTCCCCTGGACTTTCTCCACTATCAGCCATTTCTCGATCCTTTCCAATCTTTCAGACATGGCTTTCTGTCCCAAGGCAAGCCCTTGCACAACACTGAACAACTCCCCCATCATCCCTTTCAGTTCAAGGATATCGGCGTTGAGAAGATCCATCAGCTTGAATTTGTTGACCCCCAGCAGGTTATCTGAACAGACAAGCTATGCGCACCGGTTGAATTACTGGAACCTACAAAACAGCAAATGGGTTAGTATGACTCACACATGCAATGTCTGTCCGTACTAGGAATATTCAGTCCTCTTTTTTTTCCTGGTTTCATTGAGACAGATAGAATTTCGTCAACAAATTTTTTAACATCCGGATGTCTCTCAACCTGAGTCTTAGTTAAAAAATAATAGACCCTGAGTACGGACAGACATGAGTTGAATGCAGATGAATGCGAGATGATATGATGCAAATGCATGAATGCAGGCCCTTGTGCCACCAAGTCATCTGAAAGCCCAACACTTCTCTGAACCAGTCATATCTGTGGGATCAAGTCACCATAAATCCAACTTGGGGGGTTCCGAAATAAACGGAACCGGAGATTATATTACTATCTTCGCAGGAACAACCACTGAACGGGTGACAAACAGATCCTCTGAACAAGTACTCTCAACTCAGCCCGGGGATCCGAAATAAACGGAACCCGCTGATAAACCACGGACAGAACTCTGGCGTCCCAGAAATAAATGCCCCATAATTCACAGTCACCATCAGTACCAAGAGTCACCAACACGTCACCAACCAATCAGCAACTGTACCTGTAATGATCAAACCCTCCTCACTCACGGGTGTTATCTAGGCCAGGGTAAAGTCGAAGAGAAACGCAGCATAAATAACCTTTCGCAGAATACCATCATATACACACCTGAAGTATGTAACGATAATATCCCACCATGGTCTGAACTGCTCGTGATATCAATGTTCCGCTAAGTGGCGCAATACCACCCGCTTCCCATGAATCACTCTATTCCTAAGTATCCTAGATCTCACTCATAGCCTGGGTATTGGGCCTTTTACCTCGAGTAATCCCCACCCCAAACAGAGAAACACAGCACAGCCAGCAGAGGAATATGAATGAATGCAAACATTAATGCACACAACAAAGGCAAACAATAAATGCACATATATACAAATGAATGCAATAAATATAACAGCAAACAGCAACCAAAACCCCAACCTAGAGAGCGCTAGGAGAGACTCGCTCAGGGAAGATGGACCAGCATAGGTCAACTTCTCTATGATCCCCAGCAGAGTCGCCAGCTGTCGCATCACGCGAAAAACCGGCGGGAAAACAAGAACAACAGAGCCGCCACCGTGCGTTATTTATCCCAAAAGAGGGAAAGGAAACGCTCAGAGTAAACCTGGAAAAGACATGGTCTCGCGACCAAAGAGAATGGGTTCGGGAGTCGGTTATGCGAAGGGAAGGTATTAGCACCCCTACGCATCCGTAGTACTCTACGGGATCCACGCACAAAAGGAAGGAAAATGGTTGCTAAAACACTGCTCACACACACATACACACTGGCTGAAAGAGACACAAGAAACTGACTGAAACTGACTCGGCAGGATATCTGTCCTGGGCCTACTTAGTCTATCAGGCATAGACATCAGAGTCGAAGTAGTTCGGACTGGGGAAACGACACATGCTCGCTAGGATGTCGCATCCTATGCATACGTATCTTCTCGGACGAGAGAAGAATCAGAGCATTCGTAGCTCGGCTGACACGCACACAAACAAACACTAGCAAAGGCAAACGTGGAGCCTGAATGCCAATCACTGGGCTTACATCAGCATCCGAACCGAAACACACGCAAGAAGGCAAACATGGAGCCCAAATGCCAATCACTGGACTTACATCAGCATCCGAACTAACCACACGCACACTGGAACCTAACTGCCACTCGATGGACTTACATCAGCTTCCAAGCACACAACAGGACAAAATAAAGACTCGGGCGCCCGGAGAGATCAGCTCATCTCCTGCCTACGTACCTCATCTGGTATGAGGATCAGGGCGACGTAGTTCCCCTACAGAGGGACAAAGGACTAGCCTAACCAGATAACAGAGGGAGACACAACTAGGGAGACTACGACTCGAGCCTAGATGTTATCATGCAAAATCATCCCTAAGTTAAGGTTTCTAGCTAACTGGCACAGGGAGCCAGCCTATCCTAAACATGACTTGCACAGGAAGCAAGCCACACACACACTTAACTTGCACAGGAAGCAAGCCAAGCAAAACCTAACTTGCACAGGAAGCAAGTCTAAACTAACCCTAACTTGCACAGGAAGCAAGTCAAACAAACATACAAACACAGATAGCACACACTATACACAAGCAAGTGGCTCAAACAAGGGTTAGGTTTTAGTCGAGGGGTCATATCAACCTCAACAAACAAACCTCTGGAACTGGGTGAATGTGCTCTTAACCTTGCCATTGAGGGGCTAAGGTGAAGCAGATGAAAGGTGAGTGAAGATAAGACTTCACAGCTCTTATCCCTGGCCTGGGAGAGCTCAAGACAAGAATGTGTGGGTTCAGAAAGTGGGAACCCTTCTACACATTTAAAGCTGACTCAACTGTACAATTGTACAAGATCTTGGGTTTTTATCTGTAGTGCATCAACACAGTGGTGTGAGCAAAACAGAAGACACACTGAATAGCAGGGCATAGGTTGCTTATCCCTTGGTTCTGCCAATTGCCTCTTCACTTAGGAGGTCTTTGACTCTATGCAAGGACAAAAATAAACAGTCACAAACATTGCCTCTTAAGGAGGGCTTCAGACAGTTGCCTGGCCAAGTAACAGGCCAGGTCTTCCAGACTACATGAAGATAGAAAGGTATACCTCAATGCAAATTGCTTATCAAGCAAAGCAAAGCAAAGTTCACAAGGAACTAAAAGCAACTAAAGTACCTGAAATCAGTCAAGCACAGTTAGTATACAAGTCAAAGTTAAATCAGAAGGAAACAAAGGTTAACAGTCAGCACAAGCAGATAAATGTGCAAGGCACAGGGCTTAAGGCATGTGAGCCAGGCCACCTACAAAACAAACAAGTTAGACAATGATATTTAAGCAAGCTCAATCAAAAGAATTGGCCTCATTGGTCATTTGTTGGTCAACCTGAAAACATGAGCTCAAAGGTGAGTAACAGAACCACTAGGACAAGCCTAGGGTCAAAAGAGAATGAAAAAGTCAAAACAGCAAAAGGCAAGCATCCAAAATCATGTTCAAACAATCAAGAATCAATTCCAATTGGTTTCACATTCATATCAATCATCATCATCATTTCATGAACAATTTAGGTCAAAGTGTTGCAAACAGAAGCTCATAGAAGTCAACAGCAAGACTTAACTCAAAATCAATCTCAAACATTTCCAAAAATCACCAAATAAATTATGGTCAATCACAACCCACAGCATGGTAAGCATGTCAAATTTCAGCTCATTTGGACAAGTGGAAGGCAGTCAATGAAAATCAGAAAGTCAAAGCAATTTTGAACATACTCAAAGAAGTCAACCAAACATGCACCAACTTAGAAAAATCATAAATCAGTGATAGCATATGAGAAATGAATGGGACTAAAACCATGGCAAAGATGAGGATGTCTAGTTATCTCATGTAAAATTTCATGTCCATCTAATAAAGTATGAGAATTGCACAAATGAAATGGGAACATGTGTCACAAAAAGTCAACATAAGACCAAACAGGGGAGAAATTCCCAAACAATTAGGAAATGCCTCAAATAATTCCAAGAAAATTCACATGTAAACTAGACATACAAGAGTAGGTTCATGCAAAAAATCAGATCAATTTGAGGTCAAAAAGCATGGTAATGAAAATCATCAAGTTGGACATCAATGGTGTGACACAAATTGTCACACCCTAATTCAGAAAATCATATCTCACAAACCAGCAATGATAAATTCACAAACTCTACACCAAAATCACCATGAGTGTGTCTAGTTTAAGCACAAAAAATTTGGGAGCCATTGGATAAAGTATCACCATTTCACAAATGTTTTGGCAAAGTGTACAAAAAAATGCATACATGTCACAAACCCTAATACCAGTTAAAATCCACTCATCAAAAAAATCTGGAAAAAATATGATAAAAAACTAGAGATCGTGATGAACATGATGCAAAAAATCCCATGAAATTTGGAATTAAAATGAACAAGTTATGATTTTTGCAAGTTGGATGATCAAATGAAATTAAAATGGAAAAGAAATAACTTAATTCAATGTGTCACATGCCACGAATGGCATTTTTGTAAATAAGCCATCCACTAATCCAAACGACCGCGTTTTGGCAAAGAAAATGAAATAACGTGATTGGTCGGTTTCAAATGGAAAAGAGGCGCGGCCCAGGCGAAACCCTAACACATGAAATCCGCAGGAAAATCCGCGGCTGGCTATGAAGGTCGCAAGAAAATCCGCAGGAAAAACGCAGCAACCAAAAACAGCAAGGTGTTCTTCATCACCTTCAACGTGATTTTTCCAGAAAACCCAAAAGGTCCCAAAAATACCAATTGAACACACACAAATGATCATCAAGCAACACCCATCAACATTCCAAACTCCATTTTCATCAAATCAAGTTAAACAAAAAGAAATAAGCAAAAACAAGTTTGGATGTGAAACTTCAACTCAACATAACTTGCAAAATACCAAACCATTTTCAACCATTCAAAGCTCAGTGTGATCAGGATAAAGAGATCTACGCATTACATACCATGATTTTGGAAAAAAGAGAATTCGAAATCTTACTTATTTTTGAATCCAATGGAGAAACAGTGTTGTTTTGGTGTTGTAAGCACGAAACAGCTCCCCTATGGACCTCCAAATGATGGTTGGTGAAGGTTCTTTGGCTCGCAATAGCTTGGAATGGCTTCAAACAACTTCTGCCATGGATGATTTGTGAAGAAAACAGTCGTGCAAGAACTCCTTCCAGTTGGAGAAAGATGGTTGCAATGTCTTCACAATGTGGCTTGGATGTTGTTTTAGGCAAGGCAAGGCTTAATCTCTTTGGAGTTTTTGACAGATTTTGAGAAATGGCCAAGAATGAATTTTTTAGGGAGTGAATGATTTTTTTGTTATGGCTGCTGCTACTAGGGTTTGTTTTACAGAAAATATGTTATATCTCTGCTGTTTGATGAGTACAAATCAAAGCTTCATGAAAATGTGGGATAGAGTGGTTGAAAGATGTACTTTTTTCCAATTTTCAAGCAACTAGGTGATGGCTATGTGTACTGCATAAGGATGGGCTTCCAACAAGTCTCAAATGCATTTTCAGATCATATTTGAATGGTAGAATTGATTAGAAATGATTATTTTGAAAAGTCAAAATTCCACTCACTTGAAATTAATTAAGGCAAGTTCAAAAATGCCATTTTGCATGGTGATGTTTTGGTACATGAAAGTTACATTTTTGGAAAGAGGGGATCAAATGTGACTTGTAGGAAAAAACCCCACCCAATTTGGCCAAATGGTTTGAGAGATATGGCCTTTTGAAGTTCAAGAATTTTTGAAAATGAATTGATCATAACTTGCCAACCACACATGGGAATTGAGTGTTATTTGACTTTTTGAAAATGGGAGAACAAGATCTTCAACTTTCATGTTGGGCAAAAATTCATTTGAAGCTTGTATCATGATGTAAGTTTGAGGATCAAGACTTTCCATTTTTGGCAGGTTTCAGTTACAGGTCCAGTTTCCATTTTTGGAAATTTCTGATCTGGCTTCAAATTCTTCCATGATGGTGTTTGACATGATATATGAGGACTATATGGACATGAATGAGACCACTCAAACCAATTTCCATCACCAAATCACTGATTAAATGGACAGTTGACCAACAGTTGACTTTTTAGGGTTTCTGACTGATTGTGCATTGACTGATGACTTCTGAACATCCAATCCTTGACCAAAACACTTCAAATGGATCCCCAAGTCATGTGAACATGTTGGACCAACCCTAGGGCCTTGGCTCAATGGAATTTGTACTTGCTTGCTTGACTGACTGATCTCCTGACCAGTTTGACCTAATTTCTTGATTGGCTTGCACTTGGGGCAAAGGACAATGCAATGCTATGCAGTGGACCATGATATGCTATGTCCTAATATGAAAATGTATGTACAATGATGGGTGAAAATTTGAGGTGCTACAGCCGTCACCTTGGGTTCCCCTTAAAGGACAAACCTAATAACATTTTGTTAGAAGGTGTATTCTTTCAAGAGGGTAAAGATCCCCAGAACTTAAAGGGAAGAATGGTTCCCGCTTGGCGCAAGATTCATAGGAAGGGAAGGAAAGAGCTTGGTCCGAAGAATTCTATTGCTTTGGAACCCTACACCTCCTGGGTGAGGAAGAGAGCCTCTGAGTACCGCATGCCCTATGACTATCCGAGACCTACACCTATGGTTATGGTTGGGCATTCAACCCTCCCTAACCAAGGAGTAGAGGAGTTGAGAGATGAAGACCGTTCGCGTGCTTGGGTCCGTGAGCGAGAGGAGCTACTTCAACAAATCAGAGATAAGGATGCTTTGATAGAATTTATGGAGCATCAGGTTATTGATGAGCCAGATGATGTGGTTACGTCTCTTCTTCCTCAATCATCCAAGTTTTGGAAGAGGAAGTATGATCGACTCGCCAAGGAGAAGGCAGATATGGAGGCAGCCTATGAGAGAGAGGTGAAAAGGCTTCGTGCAACTTATCTTTCGGTCTCGAGAGCTTTGGACGATTGTTTCTAGGGTTCCATAGGATGTTCATTTTCCTTCTCCATTGTATTGTATTTGGTTACCAAGACTGTACTTCTTTGGTGTAAATTTTTTTCCAAATATCATTGATATGAATATTTCATTATATGTCTAAAAAGATTAATATTTCCAAATGTTTGCAAATAGATCTCTATAAAGTTCCTCAAATGAAAACAAATCATATGCACAAGCATTGCATGTATCATGTGCATAAGCAGGTTTTGTTCAGGGCTTCTTATCTAACTCTGTGTTCTTCATTTATTTTGAAGACAAGCTGACACACTGGTATAACACCAGAGTGAATCTACCAAAGCTGATGGATCATCTTGAACAAGAGAACCGTGAATTGAAGGAGGAAGTAGCTAGGCTGACTGCCATGATGGAGTCAGTGCTAGCTGCTCAAAGCCAGTCTTCTCCAACACCTGCAACTCCTCCCCAGAGGACGGTCATCTCAGAGGTTGCTTCCTCTATTTTGCCTGCCACCACTCCTCATTTTGCTCCTGCTATGCCAGTCGGGTTTCCCTGGGGGATGCCCGCGAATTTTGTGCCTGAGGGTCTCGCTCCGACCTTTGCTTCTCTGCCGACATCTAACCCGGTCCTTGCTGTGCCACCTCCCGTTGTGCATACGTTACCGAGAGTCTAAGACTCCATTTATCATTCTGAGCCATCTGAGGGCCCAGATGTTTATGAGAAAATGGACGCTATGAATGACCAATTCCTTGAGCTGCGCAAGGAGCTGAAGACTCTAAGAGGGAAAAACCTCTTCGGTAAATCTGCTGCTGAGTTGTGCCTCGTGCCCAACGTTAAAATCCATATCAAGTTCAAAGTGCCTGACTTTGAAAAATATAAGGGAAAAACTTGCCCTCTCAGCCATCTTGTGATGTACGCACGCAAGATGTCAACACAAACCGAGAATGATCAACTCCACATCCACTATTTCCAGGACAGTCTGTCCGGTGTCGCACTCAGATGGTATATGGGTCTGGATAGTGCGAACATCCGCTCCTTCAATGACCTTGGCGAAGCTTTCGTCAAGCAATACAAATACAATGTTGATATGGCTCCCGATTGGGACCAGCTGAGGGCTATGTCCCAGAAGGAGAAGGAAACATTCAAGGAGTACGCCCAAAGGTGGCGTGAGTTGGCCGCACAGATTGTGCCCCCACTCGAAGAGAAGGAAATGACCAAGATCTTTATAAAGACCTTGAGTTCATTTTACTACGAGAGGATGATAGCTAGTGCTCCCTCGGACTTCACTGAAATGGTGAACATGGGGATGAGGCTAGAGGAAGGAGTCCGGGAAGAACGTATGACCCGGGATGAAGGTTCTTAAGAAAGAGGGAGAGGCACATGCCGTGTCTTTCCATATTAAGAGAAGACCCTCTGTGAAGAGGAAGACTGTTCGCCCTGCCAGTAACCAGCACCAGGTGGCTCATATAGCACCTGCCTTCAGGGAAGCTCAACATTATCAACATCAACAATAAAAACATCAACAATATCAACAACAATAGCATCATCCACAACAGCAGGCCTACCAGCCTCGAAACAACAACAATATCAGCATTAACTGTGATAGGAAGAGGGTCACTTTTGATCCGATTCTAATGACCTATGCTGAACTCTATCCTTCATTAATAGACAGAAAGCTGATTACCCCACGCGACCCACCTGTTGTACCGACCAACCCTCAGTGGTGGTACAAGCCTGAGCTACATTGTGTATATCATTCCGCTGCTCCCGGACATGATGTGGAGAACTGTTATCCCCTGAAGACCAAGGTTCAAGACCTTGTTAGAAGTCGGATTTTGTTTTTCTAGGATGTAGGTCCGAATGTTAAGAAGAACCCATTGCCCGAGCATGGGAAATCTGTTGTGAATATGGTCCAGGGTTGCCCTGGCAAGTACAAAGTCCTGTATGTCAGTCATATCAGGCAATTGTTGGTCGAGATGCATCGACTGTTATGTGGATACAATCATTATGAGCATGACCATGACAGATGTCGAGTGTGCACTGTCAACGAGAGAGGATGTCGCCAAGTCAGGAAGGACATCCAAGAGATGCTGGACCAGGGTGTGATCGAGATACTTCAGAATCGTGATAAGGATGAAGTGAATGTTATATCCCCTGTTTTCAGAATACCTCAACCTGTTGTTGTCAGATATGATGGCAGCAAGAAGAAGGTTTCTCCATCTCTTATTATCAAGCCAGCGGGCCCTATCCCGTATTCTTCAGATAGAGTTGTTCCCTACAGATATAATGCAGTCGCATTAGAAGGTGGGAAGGAGGTGCCATTGCCCTCCACTTCTGTTGTGAGTATATCTGATGTCAGTGGTGTGACCCGCAGTGGTCGCATTTTCTCGGCGCCGCCGAAACTCCAAGATGACATGAGAAGAGCTGATGCTATTAATAATTCTGCCAGTCCTGTGGGGACTTCTTCTCCTTCTCCGAATCCGGCACTTGTTGTTGATAAATCTATTAAAGCTCCTGTCCCTTTTGGCCAGCATGGAATTCTGAAAGAGGACTGTGATGAGATGCTGAGGCTCATCAAGAAGAGCGAGTATAATATTGTTGATCAGCTGCTTCAAACTCCATCAAAGAAATTTGTCCTATCTTTGCTGATGAATTCCGAGCCACACCGTGAAGCTTTGCAGAGGGTGTTGGACGTGGCATACGTGGATCACGATGTCACAATCGAACAGTTTGATAGCATTGTTGAAAACATAACTGCTTGTAACAATTTGAGCTTTTGCGATGCTGATCTTCCCGAGGAGGGAAAAGACCACAATTTGGCTCTACACATTTCTATGAATTGCAAGGATTATGCCTTGTCTAATGTGTTGGTAGACACAGGGTCATCGCTAAATGTGTTTCCAAAATCCACTCTAGCGAAACTTTCATACCAGGGACCTCCCATGAGGCATAGTGGAGTGGTAGTTAAGGCTTTTGATGGATCGAGGAAAACTGTGATTGGCGAAGTTGAGCTCCCAATCAAGATTGGACCTAGTGATTTTCAGATCACCTTTTAGGTCATGGATATTCACCCATCATATAGCTGCTTGCTTGGCAAACCATGGATTCACGAGGCATGCGCCGTGACATCCACCCTACACCAGAAGTTAAAATTCGTCAAGAATAAGAAGTTGTTGGTGATAGGGGGAGAGAAAGCTCTCTTGGTAAGCCATTTGTCTTCCTTTTCCTACATAGATGCTGAGGATGAGGTTGGGACGCCGTTCCAAGCCTTATCTTTTGTTGAGCCTTCAAGGAAAGGAACTTCTTTATTTGCTTCCTACAATGATGCGAAGTTGGCCATTGACCATGGAACAACTACTGGTTTAGGACAAATGATTAAGCTGGAAGACAATAAATCCCGGACTGGCATAGGGTATTCTTCAGGCACTTTCAATGAGCATGGGTTGTTCCAGAGTGGTGGTTTCATCCACTTTGTTGAAGACCAAGAGGTTGCTGCCATTGTGGAAGATGATGCAGAGGAAGATCTGGACAACTTTGTCATCCCTGGAGGAATCTGCAATAATTGGGTCACTGTTGATGTTCCAACAGTTGTCCATAAGTCCAGGTTGATCAAACCCATTGAACATAATGATCTGACCCCATCTCCCAACTTTGAGTTCCCTGTATTTGAGGCCGAAGAAGATGATCTTGAAGAGATTCCTGATGAGATCACCCGTCTGCTTGAGCACGAAGAGAAGATCATTCAGCCACATCTTGAGAATCTGGAAACAGTCAACTTGGGGTCTGAAGACTGCGTTCGTGAAGTGAAGATTGGGGCACTCCTGCAAGAGTCTGTTAAGAAGAGGTTGATTGAGTTGCTACGAGAATTTGTCGATGTTTTTTCCTGGTCATGTGAAGACATGCCTGGTCTAGATACTGATATCGTGCAACATTTCCTGCCTTTGAAGCCTGAGTGTGTGCCTGTGAAGCAGAAGTTCAGAAGAACTCATCTTGATATGACAGTGAAGATTAAAGAAGAAGTTCAGAAGCAAATTGATGCGGAGTTTCTGGTGACTTCTACATATCCTCAATGGGTGGCCAATATTGTGCCTGTGCCTAAGAAAGATGGAAAAGTCCGAATGTGTGTGGACTATAGAGACTTGAATAAAGCTAGTCCGAAAGATGATTTTCCTCTACCACACATTGATATGTTGGTAGACAATACAGCTAAATTCAATGTCTTCTCATTTATGGACGGACTTTCCGGTTATAACCAGATTAAAATGGCACCCGAGGATATGGAGAAGACAACATTCATCACACCTTGGGGAACATTCTGCTATCGAGTGATGCCCTTCGGTTTGAAGAACGCCGGAGCTATATATCAACGAGCTATGACTACCTTGTTCCATGATATGATGCACAAGGAGATCGAGGTATATGTTGATGATATGATTACGAAGTCGAGAACGGAAGTTGAACATGTAGAGCACTTGTTAAAGCTTTTTCAGCGTTTGAGGAAGTACAAACTCCGCCTGAATCCGAGCAAGTGTACATTTGGAGTCACTTCCGGCAAGTTATTGGGCTTTATTGTCAGTGAAAGAGGTATTGAAGTTGATCCTACCAAGGTCAAAGTAATACAAGAAATGCCGGCACCCAAAACTGAGAAGCAAGTCCGAGGTTTTCTTGGCCGCTTGAATTATATTTCCAGATTTATATCCCACATGACTGCCACATATGCGCCTATATTCAAGCTCCTCCGGAAAGACCAGCGTCATGATTGGACCGAGGATTTTCAGAAGACCTTTGACAGTATCAAAGAGTATTTGTCCGAGCCTCCGATTCTGTCTCCGCCTGTTGAAGGGAGAGCATTGATTATGTACTTGACTGTGCTTGAGGACTCCATGGGTTGTGTACTGGGTCAGCAAGATGAATCAGGGAAGAAAGAATATGCTATATACTATCTGAGTAAGAAGTTCACTGACTGTGAGTGTCGATACTCGATGCTTGAGAAGACATGTTGTGCTTTGGCTTGGGCTGCTAAGCGCTTAAGCCAGTATATGTTGAATCATACGACTTGGTTGTTATCCAAAATGGATCCAATAAAGTGTATCTTTGAGAAGCCTTCTTTAACTAGGAGGATTGCCCGTTGGCAGATGCTGTTGTCTGAGTATGATATTGAGTATCGAGCTCAGAAAGCTATTAAAGGTAGTATCTTGGGTGACCACTTGGCACATCAACCAATTGAGGATTATCAGTCTGTTCAGTACGACTTCCCTGATGAGGAAATTCTGTATTTGAAAATGAAAGATTGCGATGAGCCTACGCTCAATGAAGGGCCAGAGCCTGGTTCCCGATGGGGTATGATGTTCGATGACGCTGTTAATCAATATGGAAATGGTACTGAGGTAGTGATTATTACTCCTCAGGGCACACATTTTCCTTTTACAGCAAGGTTAACTTTCAAATGCACGAATAATATGGCGGAATATGAGGCCTGTATTATGGGATTGGAAGAGTGTATTGATCTTAGGATCAAACATCTTGATGTTTATGGTGATTCAGCCCTTGTTGTTAATCAGATTAAGGGTGAATGGGAAACGAATCAGCCTGGCCTCATCCCATACAGAGATTATGCGAGGAGGATTTCAACTTTCTTTACCAAGGTTGACTTCCATCATATTCCTCGAGATGAGAATCGGATGGCAGATGCTCTTGCTACGCTTGCTTCGATGATTATGGTGAAATTATGGAATGAAGTCCCCAATATCACTGTGATGCGCTTGGATAGACCAGCTCATGTATTTGCAGTTGAAGAAGTGAAAGATGATAAGCCATGGTATTATGACATCAAGTGTTTTCTTTAGAGTCAGATTTACCCGCCTGGGGCATTTGTTAAAGACAAGAAGACTTTGAGAAGATTATCTAGATGTTTCTACCTTAATGGTGTTGTGCTTTATAAGAGGAACTTTGACATGGTTCTTCTCAGATGCGTGGATAGACACAAAGCAGACTTGTTAATGACTGAAGTCCATGAGGGTTCATTTGGTACTCATTCCAATGGACATGCCATGGCAAAGAAAATGTTGGGAGCAAGCTACTATTGGCTGACAATGGAGTCTGACTGCTGCAAATATGTGAAGAAACGCCACAAGTGTCAGATTTATACGAATAAGATTCATATTCCTCTGACACTTCTGAATGTTATTTCATCACCATGGCCTTTCTCCATGTGGGGAATTGACATGATTGGCATGATAGAGCCAAAGGCGTCCAACGGTCACCATTTTATTCTCGTAGCAATTGATTACTTCACCAAGTGGGTTGAAGCAACATCATATAAGAATGTGACCAGGCAAGTGGTTGTGAAGTTTATCAAGAACCAACTCATATGCCGATATGGTGTGCCAGACAAGATCATTACTGATAATGGATCTAACTTGAACAACAAGATGATGAAAGAGCTATGTAGCGAGTCCAAGATTGCACATCATAATTCTTCTCCCTACATACCTAAGATGAATGGGGCTGTTGAAGCTGCTAACAAAAACATCAAGAAGATTATCCAGAAGATGATTGTTACGTACAAAGATTGGCATGAGATGCTGCCATTTGCTTTGCATGGCTATCGTACATCTGTCCGCACTTCAACAGGGGCAACCCCTTTCTCTCTTGTATATGGAATGGAGGTTGTGCTCCCCGTGGAGGTTGAGATCCCATCAATGAGAGTCTTGATGGAAGCCAAGTTGACTGAAGCTGAATGGGTTCAGAGTCGTTATGACCAGTTGAACTTAATTAAAGAGAAGAGATTAGCTGCCATGTGCCATGGTCAGTTGTATCAGCAAAGGATGAAGAAAGCCTTTGATAAGAAGGTTAAGCATCGTGTGTTCCGAGAAGTTGACCTCGTGCTCAAGAAAGTTTTGTCTTTCGCACCCGATTCCAGGGGCAAGTGGACTCTTAACTATGAAGGTTCATATGTTGTTAAGATAGCCTTTTCAGGCGGTGCTTTGATACTTACAACTATGGATGGGGAGGATTTCACTCGTCCTGTGAATTCAGATGCAGTCAAGAAATACTTCACCTAAAAGAAAAACAGAATAGCTCGCTAAGTTGAAAACCCGAAAGGGCGACTTAAGCAAAAATGAGCGTCTCAGTGGATTGAAAACCCGAAAGGGCGGTCCATGCAAAAGTTAGAGACATGTAAAATGAATATATACATCCCGCTAGATTGAGTACCTCACCTTGGGGCAATCTAGGCCAAAATTAGGGATTTGGAAAGTAACTGCATCCTGACAAGACTTTGTTCTACAAGTTATCTACTGTCAAAGATTCTCGCTCAGTCATCGTCAACTGAAGCTTCAAATACATTGGATTCAGAGTTGGTGGAGAAATGGTCATTATGTTCAATGTAGCCCTTTCCAATATATATCACCGATTTCAAATTTGTAGAGATCCATGGAGTCTCGCCATTTGCGGACTACCATTCCATCAAATAAATTTGAACCTTTACCCAATTCTTTGCACTCTTATTTGTTTCTGTTTAACAAATGTTTACATGTTTTAATTGATAAATGTCATTGTTTTAAACAATTAAAGTTTTTGTAAAACTGTTTTTAAACAAAGTGAACATTCACAATGACTGAAAAGATATGTGGAACGTCTTCAGTGCTCTCCCAAGGATAGTACGATTTCCAAAAGGGTAAGACATTTGTTCATATTCCTAGCATATTTGTTTTCTCTTCGTCATCTTTCAGGTTGTCTCTTCAGCGAGCGCAGAAAAAGGTGATACGTCATCAAGTCCCCAGGGAATCTGGAGTTGTGGCCTTGATCTTCTAGAAGATGTGTATACCTCCATCCTCATATCCCTAGAAAGTCTGAGTCTAGCATCTGTGTTTTATCAATTATATGGTTGTCATCCCTTGTGTAGACTGACCTAAAATCCCTTATAGATTGATAAAAATTGATATGCTATCTACTTTCGAGGAAGTTGGTCTTCCCTTATCGTAAATGGAAATCTCCTGTCGAGTGAGCAGGAATTCCCGACATGAGTGGAAATCCTCAACAGGTTGGTTTGTAGCTTCTCCCCAGCGGGTTCGCCTACAACTCATCCCCGGTAGGATTGCTCAGAGCAGATTATCCTCAGTATAATCGCCTTCAGTCTTCCCTAGTGGAGTTGCATGATCAGAGCTTGATATCGTTTTCCGCCCCTTTTTTTTGGAAGGTTTCCTCCTAGCAGAGCTATTGGTGAAGGTGTTGTGTCCTTCCCCGACGAAGCATTGGTTCTTTCTCCTTGGCAGAGATGTCTCTCCGGCAGATGAAAGGAAGTGTTTTATTTGTTGAAACTTCTGTTTGGTGGTAGTTCCTCACATAATTTCATATATTTCCCCCTGATAAATTCCATAGTAGAGTTTCTTCTACGACGGAATCTTATCCGTGTTGAGCTTCCCAGTAGAGTTTCCTCTGCGATGGATCTTTTGTCTAGCCAGCAACAAGTCCCCGGCGGTGACTCTATAGCTTCCCCAGCTAAGACGTTTTCTGATCCCAGTCTGATGTTGGAAGATATGTTGTTTCTTTCCCCAGCGGAGTAATTTGTTCCTTCTCTCGGTGGCAGAGATGTTTCTTCAGCCGTTAGAAGAGAATGTTTGATTGATGTGTTTCTATTTGGTGGTTGTTCCCCAAAGAGTTTCACGTCATCCCCTGATGAGATCCCCAGTAGAGTTCTTCTATGATTGGTCTTATCCACATCGCTGCGTGTTCCCGAGATTTGTTGGAAGATCCCCAACATTTGGTAGTTGTGACCTTTGCTTATCCCCAACAGTGGTCTCTGATTCCCCAGCATTAGTCTTTGTCCCTGGCAATGACTCTGTTTAATCCCCAGCTGCAATCTGTGTTTCCTGGTATTAGATGCTCCCCACCAGATTGGATTTCTCCTGTGGGCCTGGCTTTTCTCTTTTGAGATGTTATATCGGATGTCTGTCCATCGATTCTTGGATCTGTTGGTGTTAGATATGTCTGTTTGTCAGCATTAATCATACATAAACCACACATATACATGCATAATCATAGCATTCAGATATTCATGTTACATCTTTTTCCATATATCTTTGCTTGTTATCTCCTGCTAGTGTTGAAATATTCTTCCCCAAGCAAATGTTTGTGTCTGATCTCTCCATTTAGAGTCATCCCCATAGGCAGAAAGTGTCTATCTGTCCTTCTATATTCCCCACTGAGTTATGTCCTCGTGGATGATTATTGTTTCAGTTTCCTCCCTAAATATGTATTGGGATGGAATCACTCCCCTGAGTTATATCCTCATTGGGTTGAGTCCTGCTTCATGGTGTCTTTCTAGTTTGTTCCTAGATTGACTCCTTTTTTGTTATTTCCCCTGCAGTTCCATGTGGTTCAGGTGATCAATTACTCAGTAAACAGTAATTGTTCATTCTCTCCCCCAGCGTATTTTTGTGGCCTTCTACCCAGTAACCGGTAGTTGTAAGTCCTATTTCTGTGACCTTCTACCCAGTAATCGGTAGTTGTAAGTCCTATTTCCGTGGCCTTCTACCCAGTAACCGGTAGTTGTAAGTCCTATTTCTGTGGTTTTCTACCCAGTAACCGGTAGATGTAATCCCCTCTTTGTTGGTTATCTTTATCCAATATTCGGTATTGATATTCCTTCATTTTTGGTTATACCACCCAATAACCGGTGATATATCTCCTGGATCATTGCTCTTGTCAATGTATCCCCAGCGAGTCATCTTTCATTTATCATTTGTTTGGTAGTGATTGTTTCTCCTTCGGATTGGTCATCATTTTATACCCGATAGCCGGTATCCCGATGTCCTTTCTTTTCGGTCGATCTATCCTTTATTAACCCAGTAACTGGTTGTGGATAATCTTCCATGTGAGTATGTTATCTACGTTCCGACGGTAATAGATAATATATCTCATGCGCTCTTCAGTCGAAGTCTTTTTCTTCCCCAGTTGAGTAAGATTCGCATTTCCTTGTGAAATCGAATATCCATCCTGTAAGTCGAGTTTGCTTTTTCAGCCCTCCTTTCGGATGATGAGTGTCTTGGAAATATTCTCCAATTCACGCCTGGTTGGTCACCTATTATATGCCCAGTAACCGGTATCCATGGTGTTCCTTCCTTCTGCTCCCTATTATGACTTTTTGTCCCCTGTGGAGTGATCAATCACCATTTACATTGAGTTTTCATTACTGATCCGACGCAAAACAGAGACATTTGACACACTGTGCAAGCATTTATGGTACATTTCGAGTTAGTTTTACTTCCATCATTTTATTTACGCATTTTTAATCTTTGTTATGTTTTACTTTTTATTATCGTGATTTTATGCATGGGATAACTGTGTTTTTGTCCGACAGATCCAGGTAGAAGAACCGGAGAACTCAGAACATGACAATGCGAGATTCTGGCACCCAGAGGAGTAGAAAACCCCGGTACAGGAGGCCTGACACGGCCACCCGTGTCACCTGACACGGGCCGTGTCAGGGCAAGGGAAGACAAGTGAAGAAAACAGTAGCCTGACACGGCCACCCGAGTCAACTGACATGGGCCGTGTCAGGCAGTGCCCTCAACCGTGTCACCCCTGCCATGGGCGTGTTAGCTTAAATAGTAGGCTGACACGGACACCCATGTCAGCTGACACGGTCCGTGTCAGCCCAGCCCAAAAATTCCAGTTTTCTCGGGCTTTTTATCCGTCAGGCTTTTTAGAGACATCTTTGGATCTGTCCAACTGCTGCTGGGAATTTTCACTATAAAAGGAGGTCTTCTGCCAAAGGAAAAATCATCTTGGAATATGGCAAAACACAGTATTGTGAAGCAATCAAGTATTACAGAGATCAAGCCATTTGGAGAGCTAAAGATATTCATGAGCGGGAGCGATTGAAGATCAAAGTCATCCAATTACTTGTAATGTGTAATTTTTATCTTGAATTTGTTTTAAAAAATATGAGTAGCTAAACCCCCCAATGCTAGGGGGTGTCCCTGATTTAGAATTATAATGAATTTGAGTTTACATTTGCATTTATAATATTGTTTTTACGGCAACCTTTTGATGTGTTTATTGCTTTCTCTTTCAGACCAATTGAGATTGATTTGTGGTTATCAATTAGGCTGGACCGCCATTGATAAGGTTTTCATAAGGTTACTCTACAGTAGATATCACCTAAGACTAGGGATATCCTGTATGAACCAGAGCATTCTTGATATTATACAACTTAACTTCACCCTAATTGGCTATGGACATAGGAATTGAGGTAGATTGATTAAAGGTTTTCTCACCAAGGACTTGGGAGAAAATACCCTTGAGAACTGGTAGTAATTGATATTTGTTGATGCAATAGTAACTCAAAGTTGTTACAGGGATAAATCATACACCTTCCCTGGCATTGTTCCTTTTTCTCTATAAACCCTTATTTTCATATTTCTTTACCTTTACTTTTATTATTATATTTTTACACTCAAAAACCAAATTAATACTTTTTGTTTAATTGAATGATAATTTAACTCAATATTAACGTGCAGTCCTTGAGATCGACATTCGGGGAATTTCCCCATTATTACTATAAAAGGAAAAATAGTACACTTGCTATTTTCCCGATCAAGTTTTTGGCGCCGTTGCCGGGGACTGCCAAAAATATAGAGTTTAATTTTATTTCAATTAAAATTTTGTTGCTCTGCAATAAAATTATTTTTCTGTCATTTATAATTTACTAATTTGTGTATGCGAGGAGAACCCTCAGCTGAATTTCTTTTTGACGCAGAGACCGAGAGAACCCTTCACCGAAGACGCAGAGAACAAAGAGTGGATTCTACAGAAGAAAGTACCTCTGATCACTCAGAAGTCAAGGAACCAATGGCTAAAGTTCCTCCAATTCAACCTTCTCCATCTTCGGAAAGACTCCTAGGTGACTATGGAGGTGCAAATGCACCGGGTGATCGACTGACCATTGTTAACCAACCGGTGAATGTGACAAATTTTCAACTGCATCCTAGCACGATCAATCAATTGGAAAGAAAACCTTTCACCAGAAAGGTTAATGAAGATGCCAACAAACACCTGCAAAGATTTCTGACCATGAGCACCACTCTGAAAATTGAGGGTCACACTGATGAAGCAAAAAAATTAAGAATGTTCCCGTTCACTTTAGCTGAAGACGCGGAAGAATGGTTCTATTCTCTCCCTGCCGGTAGTATCACTTCCTGGGAGGAGATGGAAACTGCATTCTTAAATGAGTATTTCCAGCATCAGTATTCCTGAGAAAAAGGTATGAAATTCTGAATTTCAAATAGAAGGATGGTGAATCATTGGGAGACACTTACAAAAGATTTAAAAGAATATCAGTCGTGTGTCCCACTCATAATATGGATCAGACCGAACAAATGCAGATGTTCGTTAATGGGCTGAAAATAAAGACAAAACAGTTGATTGATATAGCAACTGGTGGCTCAACAAATTTCTCAACAGCCACTGGTATCAAGAGGATTATTGAAGCAATAGCTGCCAATGAGCATCTAGAGCTATATGAAAGATGTACCAGTCAGCCAGAGGGGGGTGATTGATCTAAAATTAGAGACAAATAAAATTCGTCTGGAAGACACTGTTGCTGCCGAGGTAGACAAAAAGCTGAAAGCTATGAATGTAGGTACTCAACAGATAGCGCAGGTTCAGCCAGCTCAGGCTAGCACTTGTGAAATCTGTAATGGACCTCATCACACAGTCTATTGCTTTGCGACTCCCCAACAAATTGAAGAGATCAAATTCTTGGAGCAGAATAATCTCTATTCTAACACTTACAACACAGGTTGGAAGAATCATCCAAACTTCTCCTGGAAAGATCAGAGAGGGAATGTTCCGCAACAGGGTACAGGGAAATATCAGACTCAGTATCAGCAACAGCAGCAACAACAACAGGCACCTAAAAAGGCTGAATGGGAGATTGCCATTGAAAAGTTAGCACCCCACAACATTCAGTTTCAAGAAGAAAGAAGGACTTATCAGAAAAACACCACAACCTCCATTAAAAATCTTGAAGTTCAAATGGGACAGATAGCACAACAGTTAGCTTCAAACTCTCAAGCCCCGGGACCCTACCTAGTGGTACGGTGACAAATCCGCGGGAACATAACACTGTTAACGCTGTCACAACCCGAAGTGGAAAGTCAACAGAGGAAAATGATATAGAAAAAGATGGATTAATAGAGGTGGATTTAGAAATCAAGGAAACAAAAGTCCAAGATGAAGAAGCAATACCACCTCCTGTCAAGGAGAAGGAGAAGGTTCCTAAACCCATAATCAAACTCCCTTACCCTCCACGACAGAAAAAGAAAAATCAACATGAGAATAATTTTGAGAAGTTCCTGGAGATGTTCAAAAAACTCGAAATCAATATCCCTTTTTCTGAAGCATTGGAACAAATGCCAATATATGCTAAGTTCATGAAAGACATAATTTCAGTGCCATTCTCCAAGGCATGAAAATTCCAGTAAAAAAGAAAGACAGGGGATCGGTTACTATTCCTTGCACTATTGGTGATAGAAAATTCAAGAAGGCTCTGATTGACTTAGGAGCAAGTGTAAGCTTGATGCCACTGTCCATCTATAAGAAATTAGGCATTGGTTCTGTTCAAGATACTCGAATGACCCTTCAGTTTGCGGATCGTTCTGTTAGGCGACCCTATGGTATTGTGGAAGATGTTCTTGTAAAAATTGACAAGTTTGTCTTCCCAGTTGACTTTGCCATTCTGGAAATGCCGGAGGATGAGGAGATTTCTCTCATATTGGGAAGACCTTTCTTGGAAACAGGACGGTGTATGATAGATATTGAGGAAGGAACTATGACCCTCGAGGTCTATGATGAAGAGTTAAAGATAGCTGTGAGGAATACAATGCAATACAAAGATGATATCGGCACAAGCAACACTATAGAGATAATCGACCAAGTAATTGCTCAAGAAAATGAACAGCATAGACCCCAGTCACCATTAAACCGGGTCTTAAGCTTATCCATTTTTTAAAGTAATGAAGATGAAGAAGAATCTGAGGTGTTTGCTATGATGGAACAGCAACCTGAATGGATTAGATCTAGACCACACCGGTGGGAAGATCTAAGACCACCACCATCCGATGTCACTGAAGAACCAAAAAAAGGGGTGAATCTGAAGCAGTTACCAACAAATATGAAGTATGTATTTCTAGACACTGAAGAAAAATGTCCAGCTATCATTAATGCTAGTCTATAGAGTGTCCAAGAGGTAGAACTCATTCAAGTGATAAAAAAATACAAGGGTGCAATCGGATGGGCAATTGAGGACATAAAAGGTATAAGCCCTACTGTTTGCATGCACAAGATCTTAATGGAAGATGATCACAAACCGGTAGTGCAACCACAACGAAGACTTAACCCATCCATCAAAGAAGTGGTGCGCAAAGAAGTTGTAAAACTCTTGGATGCATGCCTAATCTACCCTATCTCTGATAGCTCTTGGGTAAGTCCAGTCCACGTGGTACCAAAAAAGGGGGGGGGGGTACAATGGTAATAAAGAATGAAAAGAATGAGTTGATTCCAACCCGAACTATTACAGGTTGGAGAGTGTGCATCGATTACAGAAGACTAAACGTGGCAACAAGGAAGGATCACTTCTGTAACACCCCGATAAAAATAAGATAATTATTTAAAATAAGTTAATAATATATTTATTAATTTAATTAAATAATTGGATTATTATTATTGGAATATAATGTTGGAATCAGTAAAAAGAGTCCCATTTGGCAAAAAGAGGTTTTCACGTGAAAACAGAGAAACGACTCTAAAGTGGAAAAAGGGCAAAGAGCCAGAGAACAAGGGTTGAAGAGAGGAAGAGCTCGAAGCCGAAGGATTTGCCGGATTAACTCAGGTAAGGGGGGTTTATCGTCGTTTAATGGGTATTATGGGTTAACATGTAATGGGTAGTGATAACCATTGAATCGACTCTGATTAGAATGATGCATGCTGAAATTGGTGAATTTATGGATGAATGTGATATGAGTTATAATTGAAGAAAATTCGTAAGGATTAGATGGAATAATGTTAGAATTTGTGAGATTGAATGTGTATGATCTGTGTTAGACAATATGAATGAATGTTGTGTAAAAATTGGAATGTGGAAGGTTGGATCTGAGAATCTCGTAGCAGAGAAAACCATAGCAGATCTGGAATTCTGGTTTCTGGTCATACGCGTATGGCACTAGGCAATACGCGTATGAGATGGTCTGGTACGCGTATGGCACTAGGCAATACGCGTATGGATGAAGAAGATGATGATTTTAACGTAGTTTTGTCTCTGTTGGTACGCGTATGAGGATGTGGTACGCGTAGCATACGCGTATGAGGCAGGCAATACGCGTATGGGATTGGCTGAGAAATGGGCCATACGCGTATGGGACTAGGCAATACGCGTATGGGCAGAATTGTGATTTTTCTGTGCTGTGGTTGTGCAGTTTTTGGTTGTTCAGCTGAGTAATGTAATTTTAGCTGATGTATGATATAGTAGGGATCGTTTCCCGTTGTTTTGAACAGTGTAGGTATTAGTAGAGTGTGCTAATACTGTGATTATTAATTAGCATGATATGATATGATTCTGTGATAAACATGCTGATGATGTATGATGGTATGCATAATAATGTGAATGTATCTGTTATGTATGCAATTGTGAATGGACTGTTTATGGCTTAGAGTGTGAGCACATGTCTATTTTGAATTGTTGTTGATGTTTGCATGCTAGGTGATTTGGCATGTATATTATGGCCTTTATGGTGGTAGCTAATTCCCATGGTGAGGAATTAGTGAGTGAGTATTGTGGATTGTTGTTGATGTTTGCATGCTAGGTGATTAGCGTGCATATCATAGCCCTTGGGGTGGTAGCTAATTCCCATGGTGAGGAATTAGTGAGTGAGTCACTAGGTCTCAAATGAGTGGGACTAGTGAGCTTGGTAGCCGTATCTGGATTTGATCGGTGAGGTTGAACTATATGTTCACGAATAGTCGGTACCGCATGCATGGAGTCTCATTGCATAATATATGTATGGCGTATAATATGAATGGATGTATTCCAATATTATACGTGTGTTTTGTGTTGAGTTGAGTATGATGATGATTACTAGTTGATGTTACCGTTGTTGAATGTGTGATATGATTAGGGTGATGAAATGTGTTAATTTACTTAGCATTACATGATATTTTATAATGCTTATTATATCGATTGAGGAACTCACCCTTACAACTTTGTTTCAGGTACCGAGCAGTGATTGAGTAGAAGCTAGTCCTTGGAGTCTAGTGTAGTTCCTTAGTGGGTCATGCTCTGGTAGATGTAACATCGGGACGGGATGTTTTACTTGTTTTTCATTGTTGATTGTTGAACAAGTTTACATGTAATGTGTTACATGTTTTGCATTGTTGTTAGATTTTATCCGCTGCGAATTATGCAAATGTTTTATTTTGATTAAATAAATGAGCATGACAGGATATTTTGGTGAATGGTGTGAAGTGTCAAGTGTGACACCCTTAATTGCATATCTACTCTGATTATATTTTGTGGTTTTAATTAAATATTGGGGTATTTTTAGAAGGGTGTTACATAAGTGGTATCAGAGCATAGTCAGTCGAGTCGAGTCGTAATTATTCTATTTCCCTGTACGTGATAGGTGTTGTGCAACCCTATCAGTACTTATTGTTTTAGCTTGTTGGGTTTTCAGAATAGAGATGGCTGGAAGAGGTAGAGACGATGCTGCGATTGCTGAGGCTCTGGGTATGCTAGCTGGAGTACTTGGAGGGAATCCGAATGTTGTGGGAATGGGAGCTGCTCGTCAACTGAGTGAGTTCCAGAAGAATAATCCTCCAATGTTCAAGGGAGCATACGATCCAGATGGTGCTCAGAAGTGGTTGAAAGAGATTGAGAGGATCTTCCGAGTGACTGAGTGTGCCGATAACCAGAAGGTCAGGTTCGGTACGCATATGCTGTCAGAGGAAGCAGATGATTGGTGGGTTGCTACCCGCACTGAGTTGGAAGCTGCTGGAAGTACTGAAATCACGTGGGCGGTGTTCAGAGAGAGATTCCTGAGGAAGTACTTTCCAGAGGATGTCAGAGGAAAGAAAGAGATAGAGCTCTTAGAATTGAAGCAGGGCAACCGGTCTGTTACTGAGTATGCTGCTAAGTTCACAGAGCTGTCGAAGTATTACACTCCCTATAATGAGGCTACTGGGGAATTTTCAAAATGTGTGAAGTTTGAGAACGGGTTACGTCCCGAGATCAAGCAGGCTATTGGGTATCAACGGATTAGAGTGTTTTCTGACTTGGTTGACTGTTGCAGGATTTTTGAACAGGATACCAAGGCCAGAGCGGAGAGCTATCAGCAAAGGGTTGATAGGAAAGGCAAGAATCAGAATGATCGTGGGAAACCGTATGCAGCTGGCAAAGGTTTCCAGAGACAAAGTGGGATGAAGAGGCCTAGTGGGGGAGACTCCAGTGCCCCTGCTAAGTGTTACAGATGTGGTCAGGCGGGACATCGTATCCATGAGTGTACCAGTAATGAGAAGAAGTGTTTTAAGTGTGGAAAAGGTGGTCACTTGGCTGCAGAGTGCCGGTTGAAGAATGTGACTTGTTTCAACTGTGGAGAAGTGGGTCATATCAGTCCACAGTGTCCTAAGCCGAAGAGAAAGAACCAGTCGGGAGGCAAGGTCTTTGCTTTATCGGGTTCTGAGACTTCTGCAGATGATCGTTTGATCCGAGGTACGTGTTATATTAATGGCTTTCCTCTTGTAGCTATTATTGACACAGGTGCGACTCATTCCTTTATATCCTTGGATTGTGCTGTGAAACTTAATTTAGAGATATCTGAGATGCATGGGAGTATGGTGATTGATACTCCTGCGAAGGGTTCAGTGACTACTACTTCAGTTTGTTTAAATTGTCCTTTGAGTATTTTTGGTAGAGACTCTGGGATGGACCTTGTGTGTCTTCCACTAGTGCAGATTGATGTTATCCTGGGTATGAACTGGTTGGTGTTTAACCGAGTCTATATCAACTGTTTTGATAAGACTGTGATCTTTCCTGAGATTGAGGAAGAAAAGAGTTTGTTTCTATCAGCAAGGCAGGTGAATGAGGCAGTAGTAGATGGAGCAGAGTTGTTTATGCTGTTAGCGACTTTGGAGGCTAAAGATAAACTGGCGATTTGTGATCTAGCCGTGGTGTGTGATTTTCCTGATGTGTTTCATGAAGAAGTGAATGAATTACCGCCAGAGCGTGAAGTTGAGTTCTCGATTGATTTGGTACCTGGTACTAGGCCGATATCGATGGCTCCGTATCGTATGTCTGCTGTTGAGTTAGCTGAATTGAAGAGTCAGCTGGAAGACCTGTTGGATAAGAAATTTATTCGTCCGAGTGTGTCACCGTGGGGTGCACCAGTGTTATTGGTTAAGAAGAAAGAAGGTACTATGAGGTTGTGTGTGGACTACAGGCAACTGAATAAAGTGACGATCAAGAATCGGTATCCTTTGCCGAGGATTGATGATTTGATGGATCAGTTGGTTGGTGCGAGTCCGTTCAGCAAAATAGATTTGAGATCTGGGTATCATCAGATACGTGTGAAAACTGAGGATATTCAGAAGACTGCTTTCAGAACAAGGTATGGACATTATGAGTATTCTGTAATGCCTTTTGGTGTGACTAATGCGCCTGGGGTATTTATGGAGTATATGAATAGGATTTTCCATCCGTACCTAGACAAGTTTGTTGTGGTGTTTATTGACGATATTTTGGTGTATTCGAAATCTGAAGAAGAGCATGCTGAACATTTGAGAGTGGTTTTAGGAGTTCTACGAGAAAAGAAGTTATTTTCTAAATTGTCCAAGTGTGAATTTTGGTTAGAAGAGGTTAGTTTTCTTGGTCATGTGATTTCCAGAGGTGGTGTTGCTGTTGATCCTTCTAAGATAGAAGCGGTATCTAAGTGGGAAGCTCCGAAGTCAGTTTCTGAGATAAGGAGTTTTCTTGGACTTGCAGGTTATTATAGGAAATTCATTGAGGGATTTTCTAAGTTGGCGTTACCATTGACGATGTTGACTAGAAAGGGGCAAGCGTTTGTTTGGGACTCAAAGTGTGAAGAAGGTTTCCAAGAGTTAAAGAGGAGGTTAACTACTGCTCCTATTCTGATATTACCAAGTCCGTCGGAACCATTTGAGGTTTACTGTGATGCTTCATTGTTGGGTTTGGGTGGTGTTTTGATGCAGAATAAGCAGGTTGTAGCTTATGCTCCGAGACAACTGAAGGTTCATGAGAGGAACTATCCGACACACGATTTAGAGTTGGCAGCTGTGGTATTTGTTCTGAAGTTATGGAGGCATTACTTGTACGGGTCAAGATTTGAGGTTTTCAGTGACCATAAAAGTTTAAAGTATTTGTTTGATCAGAAAGAGCTGAATATGAGACAGAGGAGATGGTTAGAGTTTCTAAAGGATTATGACTTTGGTTTGAATTACCATCCGGGTAAAGCAAACGTAGTGGCTGATGCATTGAGTCGGAAATCATTGCATATGTCTATGTTAATGGTTAAGGAATTGGATTTAATTGAGCAGTTTAGAGACTTGAGTTTGGTGTGTGAGAGTACTCACAATAGCGTTAAATTGGGAGTGTTGAAGTTAACGAGTGGCATTCTGGATGAGATTATAGAGGGTCAGAAATCCGATGTGCTTTTGGTTGATAAGTTGACTCTAGTGAATCAAGGTCAAGGTGGTGAATTCAGAGTTGATGAGAATGGTGTTTTGAAATTTGGTAATCGGGTGTGTATTCCGGATGTTACCGAACTTAAGAAGAGTATTCTTGAGGAAGGACATCGTAGTGGCCTGAGTATTCATCCTGGGGCTACGAAGATGTATCATGATTTGAAAAAGTTATTTTGGTGGCCGGGAATGAAAAGAGAAATTGCGAGTTTTGTTTATTCTTGTTTGACTTGTCAGAAGTCAAAGATTGAGCATCAGAAGCCGTCTGGGCTAATGCAACCGTTGGTTATTCCAGAGTGGAAGTGGGATAGTATCAGTATGGATTTTGTTTCTGGTTTACCGAGGACAATTAAGAATTTTGAAGCTATTTGGGTGATTGTTGACAGATTGACAAAATCGGCTCATTTCATTCCGATCAGAATGGATTATCCGTTAGAGAGATTAGCTGAGTTGTATATTGAGAAGATTGTAAGTTTGCATGGTATTCCATCGAGTATTGTTTCGGATAGAGATCCTAGATTTACATCGAAGTTCTGGGAAGGTTTGCAGAGGGCTTTGGGAACAAAGCTGAGATTGAGTTCTGCATATCATCCGCAAACTGATGGTCAGACTGAGAGGACGATTCAGTCACTAGAGGATCTTTTGAGGGCTTGTGTTTTGGAAAAGGGAGGTGCTTGGGATTGTTATTTACCTTTGATTGAGTTTACCTACAACAATAGTTTTCATTCGAGCATTGGTATGGCACCGTTTGAAGCTTCGTATGGTAGGAGATGTCGGACACCTCTATGTTGGTATGAGTCCGGTGAGAGTGATGTGGTTGGACAGGAGATTGTTCAACAAACTACGGAAAAGATTAAGATGATTCAGGAGAAGATGAGGATTGCTCAGAGTCGTCAGAAGAGTTATCACGACAAGAGGAGGAAGTCACTTGAGTTTCAAGAGGGAGATCATGTGTTTCTTCGTGTTACTCCGATAACTGGGGTTGGTCGAGCTTTGAAGTCGAAGAAGTTGACACCTCGATTTATTGGTCCTTATCAGATTTTGGAGAGGATAGGGGAGGTAGCCTATCGTATCGCTTTACCGCCGTCACTTGCGAATTTGCATGAGGTTTTTCATGTGTCTCAGTTGAGGAGGTACATTCCTGATCCGTCGCATGTGGTCCAAGTAGATGATGTACAGGTGAGAGATAACCTGACTGTTGAAACATCACCTATGAGGATCGAGGATCGAGAGTTGAAGCAGTTGCGGGGTAAAGAGATTGCTTTGGTAAAGGTAGCTTGGGGAGGACCAGCAGGTGGCAATGTGACTTGGGAACTTGAGAGTCAGATGAAGGAGTCTTATCCTGAGTTGTTCGCTTGAGGTATGTTTTCGAGGACGAAAACTCTTTTAGTGGGGGAGAGTTGTAACACCCCGATAAAAATAAGATAATTATTTAAAATAAGTTAATAATATATTTATTAATTTAATTAAATAATTGGATTATTATTATTGGAATATAATGTTGGAATCAGTAAAGAGAGTCCCATTTGGCAAAAAGAGGTTTTCACGTGAAAACAGAGAAACGCCTCTAAAGTGGAAAAAGGGCAAAGAGCCAGAGAACAAGGGTTGAAGAGAGGAAGAGCTCGAAGCCGAAGGATTTGCCGGATTAACTCAGGTAAGGGGGGTTTATCGTCGTTTAATGGGTATTATGGGTTAACATGTAATGGGTAGTGATAACCATTGAATCGACTCTGATTAGAATGATGCATGCTGAAATTGGTGAATTTATGGATGAATGTGATATGAGTTATAATTGAAGAAAATTCGTAAGGATTAGATGGAATAATGTTAGAATTTGTGAGATTGAATGTGTATGATCTGTGTTAGACAATATGAATGAATGTTGTGTAAAAATTGGAATGTGGAAGGTTGGATTTGAGAATCTCGTAGCAGAGAAAACCATAGCAGATCTGGAATTCTGGTTTCTGGTCATACGCGTATGGCACTAGGCAATACGCGTATGAGATGGTCTGGTACACGTATGGCACTAGGCAATACGCGTATGGATGAAGAAGATGATGATTTTAACGTAGTTTTGTCTCTGTTGGTACGCGTATAAGGATGTGGTACGCGTAGCATACGCGTATGAGGCAGGCAATACGCGTATGGGATTGGCTGAGAAATGGGCCATACGCGTATGGGACTAGGCAATACGCGTATGGGCAGAATTGTGATTTTTCTGTGCTGTGGTTGTGCAGTTTTTGGTTGTTCAGCTGAGTAATGTAATTTTAGCTGATGTATGATATAGTAGGGATCGTTTCCCGTTGTTTTGAACAGTGTAGGTATTAGTAGAGTGTGCTAATACTGTGATTATTAATTAGCATGATATGATATGATTCTGTGATAAACATGCTGATGATGTATGATGGTATGCATAATAATGTGAATGTATCTGTTATGTATGCAATTGTGAATGGACTGTTTATGGCTTAGAGTGTGAGCACATGTCTATTTTGAATTGTTGTTGATGTTTGCATGCTAGGTGATTTGGCATGTATATTATGGCCTTTATGGTGGTAGCTAATTCCCATGGTGAGGAATTAGTGAGTGAGTATTGTGGATTGTTGTTGATGTTTGCATGCTAGGTGATTAGCGTGCATATCATAGCCCTTGGGGTGGTAGCTAATTCCCATGGTGAGGAATTAGTGAGTGAGTCACTAGGTCTCAAATGAGTGGGACTAGTGAGCTTGGTAGCCGTATCTGGATTTGATCGGTGAGGTTGAACTATATGTTCACGAATAGTCGGTACCGCATGCATGGAGTCTCATTGCATAATATATGTATGGCGTATAATATGAATGGATGTATTCCAATATTATACGTGTGTTTTGTGTTGAGTTGAGTATGATGATGATTACTAGTTGATGTTACCGTTGTTGAATGTGTGATATGATTAGGGTGATGAAATGTGTTAATTTACTTAGCATTACATGATATTTTATAATGCTTATTATATCGATTGAGGAACTCACCCTTACAACTTTGTTTCAGGTAACGAGCAGTGATTGAGTAGAAGCTAGTCCTTGGAGTCTAGTGTAGTTCCTTAGTGGGTCATGCTCTGGTAGATGTAACATCGGGACGGGATGTTTTACTTGTTTTTCATTGTTGATTGTTGAACAAGTTTACATGTAATGTGTTACATGTTTTGCATTGTTGTTAGATTTTATCCGCTGCGAATTATGCAAATGTTTTATTTTGATTAAATAAATGAGCATGACAGGATATTTTGGTGAATGGTGTGAAGTGTCAAGTGTGACACCCTTAATTGCATATCTACTCTGATTATATTTTGTGGTTTTAATTAAATATTGGGGTATTTTTAGAAGGGTGTTACAACTTCCCGTTACCATTCATTGATTAAATGCTGGAAAGGTTAGCAGGACATGATTACTATTGTTTCCTAGACGGTTATTCTGGGTACAACCAGATTGCGGTTTCCCCTGAAGACCAAGAGAAGACTGCATTCACATGCCCCTATGGTATTTTTGCTTACAGAAGAATGCCATTTGGCTTGTGCAACGCACCGGCCACCTTTCAAAGGTGTATGACTTCAATCTTTGCTGACATGCTCGAAAAGCATATGGAAGTATTTATGGATGACTTTTCAGTATTCGGTTCTTCATTTGATAATTGTTTGACTAACTTGTCACTTGTGTTAGAAAGATGCCAGCAAACAAATTTGATCCTGAATTGGGAAAAATGTCACTTCATGGTCCGGGAAGGAATAGTCTTGGGACACATGATCTCCAACAAAGGTATCGAAGTGGACATAGCAAAAGTGCAGGTAATAGCTAATTTGCCACCACCGGTAAACGAAAAAGGCATCTGAAGCTTCTTAGGACACGCGGGTTTCTACCGCAGGTTCATAAAAGATTTCTCCAAGATTGCCAAACCACTGACTAGTCTGCTGGTAAAAGATACCCCGTTCCTATTTGACAAGGAATGCAGGAAAGCCTTCGAGGCCTTAAAGAAGGAGCTGGTGTCAGCGCCCATAGTTATTGCCCTAGATTGGTCTCTTCCTTTCGAGATAATGTGTGATGCAAGTGATAACGCAGTAGGGGCGGTACTAGGGCAACGCAAAGAGAAGCTCTTGCACGTAATCTATTATGCAAGCCATGTACTAAACCCTGCTCAAATGAACTATGCAACCACAGAAAAAGAACTCCTGGAGGTGGTATACGCGTTTGATAAGTTCATATCCTATCTGCTGGGATCAAAGGTAATTGTATATACTGACCATGCTGCTTTAAAATATCTTTTTGCCAAATAGGAATCAAAGCCAAGGCTGTTGCGATGGATCCTCCTACTGCAAGAATTCGACCTGGAAATCAGAGACAAAAAGGGTAGTGAAAACACTGTTGCTGATCACTTGTCTCGGATGACTCTGATTCAAGAAACAGAAGAAATGCACCCCATCAGAGATGAGTTCACGGACGAATGCCTTTTGGTGTGACACGGTTCGCCTATTACGCGAACTTTGTGGTGGGTAGACTGATACCTGATGACTTTGACTCTAATAGACGAAAAAAGTTTTTGCATGATTGCAGGTTCTATGTGTGGGACGATCCATTCCTTTACAAAATGGGATTAGATGGCATGGTCAGGAGATGTGTTCCACAGGAAGAGCAGAGGGACAACTTAAAAGCCTGTCATAACTCAGAATATGGAGGACATTTTCGCGGAGACAGAACCGCAGCCAAAGTCCTCCAGTCTGGATTGTACTGGCCCACAATGTTCAAAGGTGAACAAGTAGTGGTAAAAGAGTGCGACAGATGTCAGAGAACAAGCAACATATCCAAAAGAAATCAGATGCCTTAGAATGCCATGTTAGAGGTCGAACTGTTCGACGTGTGGGGGATAGATTTTATGGGATCCTTCCCACCTTCCTTTGGAAAGCAATACATTCTGGTTGCGGTTGACTATGTGTCAAAATGGGCGGAAGCAGTTGCACTGCCCACGAATGATGCAAAGGTAGTAATAAATTTCCTCAAGAATTGTATCTTCGCACAGTTTGGGGTACCAAGAGCACTGATTAGTGACGAAGGTACCCACTTCCTAAATAAGTTGATGGTAAACCTACTGCAGAAATACAATGTCAAGCATAGAATCGCCACACCATACCACCCCCAGACTAGTGGACAGGTTGAGGTATCCAATCGGCAGATCAAGCAAATCCTAGAAAAAACCGTCAGTGCCTCAAGAAAAGATTGGTCAATCAAGCTCGACGACGCACTCTGGGCATACCGAACAGCGTTCAAAATACCAATAGGTATGTCCCCGTATCAGTTAGTCTATGGTAAAGCTTGTCACCTACCACTCAAACTTGAGCATAGGGCGTTTTGAGCTACCAAATTCCTCAACTATGATCTTTCCAAAGCGGGTAAATCTCGGATCCTCCAACTACAAGAGCTGGAAGAATTCAGAAATCGAGCGTATGAAAATGCCAAGATATACAAAGAGTAAACCAAAACCTGGCATGACAGGCGCATTCAGAAGAAAGACCTTCAGGAAGGACAACTGGTGTTATTATTCAACTCAAGGTTGAAGCTCTTCCCAGGGAAACTAAGGTCCCGATGGTCGGGACCCTTTGAGATACAAAAAGCATTTGTCCATGGAGCCGTTGAACTAAGAAATCCAGCAAACGGAGGCACGTTCAAGGTGAATGGGCAGAGAGTTAAACCATACATACAAGACCAGGAGGCTGGTCCAATCGAAAAAATCCGTCTCACCTAAGCAGACGGAGAACCGTCGAGCCATGCGATGTTAAATGAAGCGCTTTGTGGGAGGCAACCCACGCTTTTTATTTCTAATCAGTTGTGTGTGTCTGTAGGTTTATACAGGAGCTCTAAAAGGAGGGAACATCTCATAGTCGGAGGAACCAGCAGTTGAACTGACAAGAAAACCAAAAAAAGGCCAAAAGGACAGCCTGACACGGCCACCCGTGTCAGATGACACGGCCACCCGTGTCAGATGACACGGGCCGTGTCAGGAGAGGAAAAAACTCAGAAGGATATGGGAAAACAGTGGCCTGACACGGGCCGTGTCAGGAGCACTGTAAGAAAGAGGTTTTTTTGACTTGGTAAACAGTGGCCTGACACGGGCGGCCATGTCAGCTGACACGGCCCGTGTCAGGAGCACTGTAGGAATTTCTGAAACATGGTGAAACCAGTAGCCTGACACGGCCACCCGTGTCAGGCAGGCGAAATTTTTGATTTTTTTTTTGAAAAATTCAAATTTTCGTGGGACCCACCCACTTAATCCACCATTAACCACACATTTTCCCCATTTACCTTAACATTATCTGATTTTTCACTCACACCTCATTACTCTCTCTCATCATTCTTCATCTCTTTCTCTCACACTCTTTCACATTCCATTAAAACTCTTAAACCTCACCACACAAAACCTCTCATAACCCCCATTTCCACTCACCTATCGCCAAAACACCATTCACAAATATTACTCCACTCGTCATTCCGGTCCTAACCACGGTTTCGGAATTTCCTAACTCGAAGGTTCAAAATATTTATATTTTTTTTGCAGGTCCAAAATGCCCCCGCGGAGAATCCTCACCGGAAAGCAACAACTTGTGGAAATAGCGAAGTCGCGGAAGCGCCCAAGTCGGAATCCCAATCCACATAACATCGTGTTTGACAATTCGGAACAAGAAAGACGATACCAAATTAACCGGAAGCGCAAACTCACGCCGACAAGGTATATGTGTAAGCATACTCTGAACGTTCTGGGGCTGGAAATTGAGGTAGACCGAATGTTCCATGTTTTAGGAATGCTCGAGTTCATGAGTTTGGAAGCGCCGACCTACGAGCGCATTACTCTCGAGTTCCTCAGCACGTTGGAATTCCAGCTGCAAAAACGGTGGATTGACTCAACCAAGTATTATTTCGGCACCTTACATTTCCGGTTGTTTAACAATTATCATGAATTATCTGTTGAGGACTTATCTGCAATACTCTGACTCCATCTGAACGGACCTGGAGCGGTCCCAGACGGGTTCTCACCTAAGGATTTCTGGATCACCATCACCGGGAGGACGAATTACTCCTCTAAAGGTGCGAAAGCTTCGGGCATCCAAAATCCATGTTTTAGGTACGCCTAAAAAGGTTTAGCCTATACCCTGTTTGGAAGAGGTGATAACACTGGGGTAGCTACTCAAAGAGAACTATTCTTTATGTACTCGATGGCTCAAACTAAAGCCATCAATGTAGCTGCCTTTGCAGCAGACTACCTGGCCAGAGTCAGCTGAGCAAACTCCGGAGGCATATCCGTAAGGGGAATGATCACCCAAATTGCATTGCATTTCGGGTATCAAGCTGTTTTACTCGAGGACACACCAATTGCAGGTAACACAAAAATTGACATGTCTGCTCTAATTTCCCAAGGTATGATTGTTGTTGCCCCTACTTACTATTCCGTACTTATCCATAAGAGGTTTATCATCGCTCTGCCAGATCCGGACAAAGTTGCTATTACTGACTATGCTAATTGGTTGTATGTGAGCGCCGATCCCGATGCGGATGAAGGCCACGAAACTGACCATTTTATTCCAGGTGAGCAATTTGTGGATGACCAGGCAGAAGGAACAGAAATAGAAGAGGAAGATCCTCAAGCACCTCCTGAGCAGTTTGTCCCACAGCATCAGGAACTCACCCAGCAGGCGGCGGGTTCATCATCTTGGTCAACTAACCAGTGGAGCTGGGTACAGACCGAGATAGGTGACTTGAGGACTGAACAACAATGGCAAGGCATCAAGCAAGCCCGTCAGGGAGCAATGTTGGATGAGATGAGCAACATGATGCGACAGTTGATGTTGCATTTCCCACAACCACCTCCTCAGTAAGACCCTGTGAGTACCCTCCTCCGCGCTTGTTCAAAAACATAGTGGAGAATGTTGAGTTCAAGTGTGGGGGATATTTTATTTGGTTATTGTGTTATTTTTACTTTTTACTTTTGTATTCTAGATATAATTTGTCTGTTGAAGGTACATTATGCTGCAAATGTGTCAAGTCTGTGTTGACAGGTTGGAAATAGTAATGATCACGATTGAAAGTGGATGAAAGGATCACACCACTCACCATGGCTTGTTGTGAAGGATCTCCCCAGAAAGTGACACAGCTGAAAGTAAAGATCGGACGCAACGTATACAGCTTAACCGACACGAGTATCCAGCACATTCCGAAGTAAGAAAGAAATCACACCAAATTAATGAGCACTGTGGATCCTGTCAAAGCTGAACCAAACCAAGTGAGTCATAAAAAGCCAAACACATTAATCATCATGAGCGTCATTCAGGTTTGTCTTTATCACTCTAAATTTGCGTAGACTCTCTGGGACTGTCACTGCATGATACACACACTGAGGCACATTGTTTATAATTAACCCTGAGCCTTTCTAGCCATCCCGAATAATTATATCCCTCGTTAACCCCCTTTGAGCCTATATCCATTTTTTTGTTTAAACACCATAAATGTAACTGTTGGCCAAAACACTTCCTCACCCTGTTCAGAGTTATGATAATGCATTCAAAGCTTGTTGAAAAGCTAAGTTTGGGGTAAAAACCCCAAAAGATCTCAAAGCCCAAGAAAGTGCAAAAACAAGAGAAAAAGAAAAAAAATGATGAGTCGAGAAAAAGAAAGAAAAATAAAAATTCGACAACTCGACGATTCAAAAGAAAGAAGCACGGAAAAGGGCAATCGGTGAAAAAGAAATAAGAAAAGAAAACTGAGGAAATAAAAGAAACAAGCACATGATGTAACATCGACTCTGAACCAAAACCCATTTGTTTTCCTTCTTTTTATCCATACCCTAACCCCAGCCAAGCTACAACCCGAAAGACCTCAAAAGTGTGTGTGTTATGTGTAGGTGATGAGAAAAGAGAGACTATTCAAACTTGTGAGTGATATTGCATACTTTGAATTATGAGTGTAAACAGCTTACCCCGAGAGAATTGGTGAGAAGGTGAAATAAGCTGACAGGTGAAACGGTGCTTTGAAGTCAAAGTGTGAATAATGATTACGAGGATAGGCAGGACTTGTGAAGGAAAAAGGGAAGATGTTAGCGAATGATCTCAGCAGTGGTGGAAAACATGAAGAATTCTGGGGAGTGATCATGAATCATTACTTGGGACAAGCAATGAGCTAAGTTTGGGGTTGTGATCAGTCACCATTTACATTGAGTTTTCATTACTGATCCGACGCAAAATAGAGACATTTGACACACTGTGCAAGCATTTATGGTACATTTCGAGTTAGTTTTACTTCCGTCATTTTATTTACGCATTTTTAATCTTTATTATGTTTTACTTTTTATTATCATGATTTTATGCGTGGGATAACTGTGTTTTTGTCCGACAGATCCAGGTAGAAGAACCGAAGAACTCTGAACAGGATAGTGCGAGATTCCGGCACGCAAAGGAGCAGAAAACCCCGGTACAGGAGGCCTGACACGGCCACCCGTGTCACCTGACACGGGCCATGTCAGGGAAAGGGAAGACAAGTGAAGAAAACAGTAGCCTGACACGGCCACCGGTGTCAGCTGACACGGGCCGTGTCAGGCAGTGCCCTCAACCGTGTCACCCCTGCCATGGGTGTGTTAGCTTAAATAGTAGGCTGACACGGACACCCATGTCAGCTGACACGGTCCGTGTCAGCCCAAGCCCAAAAATTCCAGTTTTCTCGGGCTTTTTATCCGTCAGGCTTTTTAGAGACATCTTTGGACCTGTCCAACTGCTGCTGGGAATTTTCACTATAAAAGGAGGTCTTCTGCCAAAGGAAAAATCATTTTGGAATACGGTAAAACACAGTATTGTGAAGCAATCAAGTATTACAGAGATCAAGCCATTTGGAGAGCTAAAGATATTCATGAGCGGGAGCGATTGAAGATCAAAGTCATCCAATTACTTGTAATGTGTAATTTTTATCTTGAATTTGTTTTAAAAAATATGAGTAGCTAAACCCCCTAATGCTAGGGGGGTGTCCCTGATTTAGAATTATAATGAATTTGAGTTTACATTTGCATTTATAATATTGTTTTTACGGCAACCTTTTGATGTGTTTATTGCTTTCTCTTTCGGACCAATTGAGATTGATTTGTGGTTATCAATTAGGCTGGACCGCCATTGATAAGGTTTTCATAAGGTTACTCTACAGTAGATATCACCTAGGACTAGGGATATCCTGTATGAACCAGAGCATTCTTGATATTATACAACTTAACTTCACCCTAATTGGCTATGGACATAGGAATTAGGGTAGATTGATTAAAGGTTTTCTCACCAAGGACTTGGGAGAAAATACCCTTGAGAACTGGTAGTAATTGATATTTGTTGATGCAATAGTAACTCAAAGTTGTTACAGGGATAAATCATACACCTTCCCTGGCATTGTTCCTTTTTCTCTATAAACCCTTATTTTCATATTTCTTTACCTTTACTTTTATTATTATATTTTTACACTCAAAAACCAAATTAATACTTTTTGTTTAATTGAATGATAATTTAACTCAATATTAACGTGCAGTCCTTGAGATCGACATTCGGGGAATTTCCCTATTATTACTATAAAAGGCAAAATAGTACACTTGCTATTTTCCCGATCATGGAGTCAGATTTCCTGAGTTGAGATATGCCTTTTGGGTCCTCCTCAGATGTTTTGGATGATTGATATCTCTTACCCTTATACCGGTCTTAGATATTCTTTCTCCCTGAGCGTGTTATTCTGTCACCTTTATACCGGTGTATTTGATCACATGTCTCTTTGAGTTTATTAACTAGTAATCGGTAATATCTCGTTGCTTTCCTCCTCAGCTGAGTCCTTTGTGGACATCCCCATCTGAGTCCGGATTTTTTATCCGAAGTATCCTTTGTGGATAGTTTTGCTGTATTGGCATATTCCCCAATACATGCATCTTTGCGTCAGCTCGAGTCTTTCCATTGATGTATTTTCGTGGAATCCCTTCGTGTCTCCCAGCAAGTTTCAAGTCGTGACCTGCTCACGCATTTTTACCCTTATTTCTCCCCAGAGTCTCTGTCTCCCTAGTGAGTATATTACTCCTCTGGATTCTCAGTTTCTCCGGATTTCTTTTTCTTTGTGGCTATATATCCCCACAGAGTATTAACTTTTGCATACATGCATTTGCATCATGAGGTCTCTTAGGGACCAAAATTTGTCTCTTTGTTATTATTTAAGCCCATTCTACCACGTCGAGACGAAAATTTTAACCTTCATATCTCCGGATAGAATGAACTTAAATAGGGGCATCTGTAAGACCCCAATTTTGACCCTAAGATCCCTCATGGCATCATACCATTGCTCATTGCATTTGCCTCAAGGATCATGACATCTTTGTTCCTTTACCCTTGGGTTGAAACTTGTGTGAGTTGGTTTGAGACCACCAAGCATGCTTGAATTTTACACTATTGCTTTTCTTATTTTTGTTTACTAACCAAAAGCACAAAAATATGTCACTAACTTGTTTTGTTCTGAAGCTTAAGCAATCATGAGATCCAAGGCTCCTAGAAGGCTCCTATGATCATTGAAATGGCCAGATGAAGATGAAAGCAAGCATGACAATGGTTCCCAAAGCTCTCAATCATCATATATGTCTCCCAAATATCTCAATTTGTCAATTTGATCAACATAAACCAAAGGGCTTGAGGATTGTTTCCCAAAGAAACCCTAATTCAACTATGCATTGACTGTGCCTTGCTCATGAAGAAACCTCAACCTATGATAAAATTCAATCAAGGTAAGTTCTTTAATTCATCATTTTATGCATATGAGAGCCTATGTGAGGCCCCTCAATAATTCATTCATCAAGATTTGAAGTTTGGACTTGAGAAGTTGACCAATCAAGTCATCTGACTATTTTGAAATCCACTGAGACCTAACTTTTGATGTTTTTGTCAAAAGAAGATGACCCCAAGAGACAAAATTTTCTTAAGAACCATATGAACAATTTTCATGTTCATAAAAAATTCATTTGAAACTTGGAAAGTCATCATTCATTTCAAAACATTATAGGTCATTTTGACTGAAACCCTAATTTTGGGTCAACTTCCCAAGGACCTAACTCACTCATTTTTTATGATTTTGAGGTTAGACCAATTGCATTTGAAAGCTTAAGATGTACACTTCAAATGTTATGTTGGACAAAATTTCATAATCCTAAAATAAACACATGTGATAATACAAAACATTATAGGTCACTTTGGACCAAAGCCATTAAATCTTGAAAAAGTCCAACTTTAAGTTCCCATAACTTTCTCATCAAAAATAAAAATGATGAAAAATTTAAGTCCGAATTGATCATCTTGAAAATATATACAACTTTTATGTTGGAGGTTTTTCCATTTGAGGCTTTCATCATTGAAACATAAGGGCTTGAAGTTGGTCACTTTTGGCAAAATTTTCAAAGACATGTTTTGTACATCAAACTTCATGGCCAGTTTTCACAATTTTCCAAACTCCAAATGGATTTTTGTTCAACATAGTTTTTGTTCCTTATGTAAAGACCTTTCCAACCATTACCCTCATGCCTATGTTTGGATTTTCCAAATAGGACTTTCGAAGAGAGGAATATTTGTGACCATTTATGCATTTCACATGAAATCTTCTTACACAAGAAAATGCCATTCAAGTTGCACGTCCATTTCCATTTGGTATGTGTTCAGCATTCATTTGCATCAGCTTTTGGGCCTCACATGCGCCTGTACAGGCCCATGCATGGAGGACCCAAAGCTTCATGCACACGGATTCATCACACTTTGCTTACAGTTTCAGCTATAAATAGGAACCATGCTTCATTCATTTCTCAACCTGAAGGCGCCTAAAGCTTTGCAGAAATTGAATCCCAACCTCACACCAAAGGAATTTTGAGTTTTCATTTCTCTTTTCAAGTTTGAATTTCAACAACATCAGTTGATCTTCAACACTTATTCCTTGGCCTTGCACTCATATCATACCTCAAGATCAAGCTGCAATCAAGAATTGGAGTGGATCGTGTTCATCAAAGCTACACTTCAAAGGTTTACATCTCAACTGTTTTGATTCGAATCTCACCATATATTGTGCTTTGCTTGTGTTTATTTGGTTCTCTAAAGTCCTCGTGTGAGAGGCAAGCCAATGGTGGCATTAATTTCATGAATTGATGCATTTCAGATTGAACACCTGGATTTTCCATCTCAGGTTTCTCCTTTCATAGGGATCTTGAGTACAATCCAAGGTTACAGGGGTGATGTACATCACCCCGGCTTTAATTTGGTATAAAGCACGTGTGGTTTGGTTGAGGTTGCAAAACCTGCAACTGGTGGCCGAAATTCATTTGCTCACTGAAGAATACGGTGGTTTCCACCACCGTCTCCATGTGGAACTCTCTTTGGCCGTTGGATCCAATTGCTATGATCTAATCTGAGCCTTTATTTCATTTGACTTGTTTTAAAACATTTTGCAACGCGCTTGACTTGTGTCCATGATGAGCGTGCGCTTGAGAGCCTTAGGATCATCCACGTCAATTAATGAATGATGATCCAACGCTTCCTGATTTTTCTATTTTTCTAATTTCTGTTTTATTTTCTTTTATTCCATTTATTTTCAAAAATTTATAACTCTTTTATTTGGAATCACAAAGATATGGGACCAATTGCAAAAATTTTCTTTTAAAATCTAGTTTCATAATCTGATTTTTAATTATTTTTATGATTCCATTTAATATTTTTTGTGAATTATTTCATTTTTGATAGTTTTTAATTCATTTTAATTACTTTTTGATATCCAAAAATTCCAAAAAATATTTTCTTAACACCCTTGGATCATGATAAGTCTATGAAAACATTCTCATCAATTTCTCAATTGATTTGAGATTTATTTGAGATTTTAATTCATTTGTGTTATATTTTAATGCTTTTAATTGATTTTAAAATAGTTTCTGTTTTCAAAAAATGTTGAGAAAATTTTTCAAACCTAGTTTGACCATGTTAGACTTATGATGATCCAATTGGACTTATCCAAGTTGATTTGAATTGGATTTGAAGTTTGACCTTACTTTGTTCATTTTATTTTATGTATTATTTTAATTCCAAAAAAATACCAAAAATAGGTTTGACCTTTCTTGACTTCTAATCTTCATCTCACTTCTGTTTACCATTGATTGATGTTGATTCCATTCACATTTGATCATTGTGTTTTAGTTATGTCATTTGAATTTCCATTTTGTACATTTTATCTTCATCTCTCTTCTTCTTCTTTTTCTTTTGACCAATGAGTTAATGATTTGTGGTTAGCCTTGACATATCAGAGGCTTAACCTTCTTTGATCTAAATCAAATTCAACTTGATCAAAGATCAAGTGAGTTGCTTTGTGTCCAAGATAGGTTGCTTCTTGGTCAAGCAAAAAACCTAAGATGCATACAAGGTCATTCTTCTTTTCTTTTGGCATGGCAAGTTGTAGGAGCTTGGCTTACTAGTCATGATCTCTAACTTGTGTTTATTTGCCTATAGTTTTATTGACCGGCCTCAGATAGGTGTGACTACTACATTAGTCCACTTACGATTGCTTAACATAGCGCTAAATTGCCTTATGGCACACTAACACTAACTACTAATTACTAACGTTTAATTCAAGCATTTAATTCTTGCAATTTAATTTCTTTCTCATTTATTCATATTGTCTTTTCCCTTTGCTCATTTGAGCTCATGTTTATGTTTATGTTGTTTTCCTTTTGCTCACTTGAGCACATTATTGTGTAAATATATTATTGTCTTGTGCTTGTTTTGTTTTTGTTTGTGTGAACCCAATGCAAAAAGGAGAAAGGACTTAGAATTAGGCCCTCACCTATGCTTAATGGAGTTCAAGAGCAACTAGGCCTCATGCCTTTAGAATGATTAATCTTGAAGTTGAATTGAAAGGACCCTCAATCTAAACTCTCTTTGTCCATTCCTCTTATTGCATTGTGAACTTTTTGATTGTTTGTTCTTGTGTGATATGGATTCCAAACTTGAGATAGTTAGAAGGACCATTGTCATGAGCATCCAAGTTAAGAAAGACAAGCCAAATGGAGATCTTAGGAGCTTGATTGAATATTTGTTTGATTGCTTAAGTTAATTGCTAAGTTCAAAGGAAAGGAGCATCTTGAATCATCTTTATGATCTCAAGAGAGGAACTTCAAGGGTTTTATCTCTCCCCTCATCTTTGCATGTTTAGGACTAGCCCTTCTCTTCTTCTCTCCACTCTAACCCAAGCCAAACTCATTTTGTGCAAACATTGACATTGTCTTCAAAATAGAAACCTAGGCCTTATGCCTTTGATTTTTCAAACTCTTTTCATTTAATACTTATTTTGAATTGAATCTTAAGTCAACTTTGACTTCATCTTGTGAATACTTCTAATTTGTAAATACAACTTACTCTAAATTGTTTTTTGTGGTTCCAATGACCACCTTTGTTAAAAACGTTTTTCATAAACATTAGCCATAAGTTTGAGTTATCATAGTGGTTGATGTAAACCTCACCTTATCCTTAGTGATTGGACTATAAGTCTCCATACTTATTATAGAGTGGATCCATCACTAGTATGTTGAAGCTCTCCTCACACGGTGGATTGTTGGTTTAGGTTGAGTTTTCTCCCTTTGATAACAAAAGACCTTAAGGCTTTTGATCAAATCAATTCACCCATATTTTGAGATTTTTACCCCGAACTACGAGGTTTTAATCCTACCTTTTGTGATGGTATGTAGGCAATGGGTTTATCCATTCAAACAACAAAATTGTAAATAATTTGCATATTCTTTTCTCATCTCCCCAATCATGTTTGCACAAATATTTTCACAAATACCAACCTACGATACAACTTTGTAAAAAGGGCTCCCTTAGAGTACTAAGGATGTTTTGGGTGCTTAAAACCTCCCATTGCATAACCAACCCCTTACCCAGATCTCTGACATTTTTATTAGTTTTTGATTTGATAAAACTTCTCGATTTTTGTTCGCTTTCTAACCTTTCCTTTGGATAAATAGAAGTGAGGTGGCGACTCGAATTGTATGATTTACTTTTGATTTAGTCAATAAATCTAAAGGTAACGAATACCCCGCTACACTACCAAAATTTAAAACTGTTGATGTCAAGGAATTGATTTGCCAAGGTTTAATACCTACAAGGCGAATGAAATCAAATGCCAGAGTCCACGGCTCTCGGAGCTAAGAATTGACTTGAATAACCAAGGTGTAACACCTCACAAGGTATAAGAAACAGATATGCCAGAGTCCAAGACTCTCAAGGAGAAGACCAAATCGAATAGCCAAGGTTTACCACATTACGGGGCAAAGAAGTTAGATGCCAAAGTCTACTACTCTCAGGGCAAAGAACTGGATTAGAAAGCCAAGGTTTAATACCTTATAGACAAAGATCGTGCCAAGGTTTATCACCTTCTAGGCAAATCATGATTAGAAGAAGGTGTACAACCACAAGTTGCTGATAGCAAAACATGTTCCACTATTGGGGTGTTGAAAGATCGGGGTTTGCTTGAAAAAGACTTGTCAATTGCGTGATTTAAATTGCACTAGAGTTTAGGTGCAAGGGCGAGTTCTTTGAATAGATAGGTCCTACGTTCCGTACGCAAAGTCACTCTAGACAAGGATAGGAGAAACTCCGCCTCATCATTCCTTATTACTTAAGCCTCGTAGCCTGCAACCTGAATCAAAATTAACAAGTTGCTGACAGGAGATCCTGCATTGATCTTATTGATGTTATGTCACTTGTTATAGAAGAAGACTTGTCAATTGTGTAATTCAAATTATGTTAAAGCCTATGAATGAGGGCTTGATGCCATGTTATAGAAGACCGACAAGTGTTTGATTATTGATCTTGATTGTTGGTCTTGATGATGCCATGTTGTTTGTTGTATTGAAAAGGCTTGACAATTGTTTGATACAAATTGTGATAAAGCATATGAATGAGAGCGAATGCTTTGCATAGTTATGGCCTACGCCTCGTACACAAAGTCATTCTAAACAAGGATAGGAGAAACTTCATCTCATCATTCCTCATTACTTAAGGCTTGTAGCTTACAATTTGAATCGCACTTGTCAAGTGTTGACACCTTTATTGTGCTTGAGAATGTAGCCCAATTTGTTACCTATGCTTAATTGATGTTGACTTGAAGTCTTGATCTTATATTTGAACCTTGAGGTCTTGAGCTCTTGAGATTAGTGTCGCATCCGCGAAAAACAACCGGCGGGAAAAGCAAACAAACAGAGCCGCCACCGTGCGTTATTTATCCCAAAAGAGGGAAAGGAAACGCTCGAAGTAAACCTGGAAAGGAAATGGTCTTACGACCGGAGATTGCAAGGATCGGGAGTCGGTTACGCAAGGGGAAGGTATTAGCACCCTCTCACGTCCGTCGTACTCGACGGGATCCACGCTCAGAAGAATAGAATAAGGTTGCTGAATAACTGCTCAAAGAATGCACACACACTAGAATAAAACACAGATGGAAGAAGGGGGGAACGAGCTCGCTAGGATATCGCATCCTATGCCTACGTATCTCATCTGGAATGAGAATAAGAGCTACTGTAGTTCGGCTAACGCACGCTGAAACAAAACACACACAAAGACGCTGGGACGTCCGAGAAAACACACAACAGGAAACGGAATGCCAACCGCTGGTCTTACATCCAACTCCAAACAAAAGAAACAGGAAACAGATAGCCAATCGCTGGGCTTACATCTGACTCCACAAACAAACAACAAACTGGAAACCGAATGCCAATCGCTGGGCTTACATCAGACTCCAAACACACACACAAACGGGAAACCGAATGCCAATCGCTGGGCTTACATCAGACTCCAAACACACACACAAAGCAGAAGGGTTGCAAAAGAAGGAGGGTGAACACACAGACTAAAAGGGAGTATGGAACTCGGACCTAATAGCTGTCAAGCCAAACACACGCAAAAAAGAAAAGGGTGCTCGGAGAGATCTCGCACGATCTCCTGCCTACGTACCTCATCTGGTATGAGGATCAGGACGACGTAGTTCCCCTTAACAGTGGAGAAACTTTCTTCTAACCAGAGACTAGGGAGATAACAACTAAAAGGGAGACTACGACTCGAGCCTAGAAGTTATCATACAAATGATCCCTATATTGAAGTCTCTAACAAGAGCTTGACTCACACAGGCAGTGAGTCAACTCAAGCCTATCTCTACGTACGGTCAACTTACTCGAAAGTTGATCATACGACTCCTACAGAAAGGAGATGAGAAGCAAAAGCAGATAAACAAGCATAGGTGAACAGGTATCACACGCTATATGCAAACAAATGGCTCATACAAGGTTGGGCTTTAGTCAAGGGGTCATATCGACCTTGACAAACAAGCCAGATACTGAAAGGGGTGGTCAGGCTCTTAACCTCTAACATTGAGAGTTAGGGTGAGCAGATGAAATGGAGATGAGGGTTACGCCTCATAGCTCTTAACCCAGGCCTGGGTGAGCTTGAATCAAAGAATGTGTGGGAGTCCAGAATGTGGGACTCTATTCCACATGACCGACTCTATATACAATGATCTTGGGTGTTTATTCAAAATGCATCAGCACGTAGTGCGAGCAAGATGAATGACTTAACTGAATAGCATGGGATGGATTGCACATCCCTTCTATCTGCCAATGCCTCTTCACTTAGGAGGTCTTTACATGTACAAGGCACAAAGATAAACAAGCATAAACATTGCCTCTTAAGGAGGGCTTCAGACATGTGCCTGCCAAAATAACATGACAGGTCTTCCAGACTACATGGAGATCAGAAGTTGCCTAAGTGGTATGCCAACCACAAGCAAAGCAAAACAACTCAAGCAATGAGTTAAAGCGGCTAAAGTACCTGTAAGAAAAGCTAAACCATCAGTATAGTATTCAGACAAACAATCAACAGACAAACAACCAATATACACAATGCAACTTTACAACTCAAGTGAGTTAGCCACCCAAGGACCTACAATACAATCAACATTAGTTAAATAAAGCAAAATCAAAAGCTCAAATAAAGAAGCAACATCAACCATGGGGCTAAAGGCTTGATCCTGAAAGGCAAAACTCAAATTATGAGTACAAACCCCTAAGGCAAAGACTAGGGTCAAAAGTGAATCAAAAAATCAAAACAGCAACCAATATTCAGCACAATGCAACTTTAAACACATGAGAACATGTCCAAAAAAGGACCAAATCAAAATCATCAAGCAAAGTCATTAATTGCACAAGATAAGGCAAAAGGTATACAAGGTGATCACACTTGGACATGAAGAATCAAAATTCCATATTAAAACAGAAATGACTCAAATAATTCTGGAAATTTTTATGAGCATACTATACATCAAGCACAATCATCATGCCAAAAATCATAAACAGAGAAGCTTAGTTGACATGGAAATAAAAATGCACAAGCTAGACATCCAAATGTGTGACACAAATTGTCACACCTAAAGTACATGTGTCCCAAACAGTGAAGACAAAAGCAAAAAATGCCAAATAAAATCACACAAATCCATCATCATGTCAAGAATCATCATGCAAAGTTTCATGGCAATTGGATAATGTATGAGCATTTTATGATAGAAAGAATGAGGCAATGTCACAAAGACATACATGTTCACATAATCAACCACAATTCAATCTCCAGAAATGGTAAAATCATAAAATCAAAACCATAAAATTCTAGGCATTTCAAGGATCATGTAGCAAAAAACCTAGAATTAATTGGATCATTTTTCAATTTGATATGAATTTTCAAAGTTGGATAAAAAATGAAATAAAATGTGATAAAGTATATGAAGAAATTGGAGGGAAAGGCTAAATGATGAATTAATTTGAAAAAAGTGTCTCATGCTGGAATCGAAGTGAGGAGCACGTTTTGGCCAAAACGCAGTCGTTCCATTAATGCGTTGGCGTGCCAACGCAGCAGTCCAAGTACATGTGGACTCGGTCAAACGCATGAGAACCTATCGCTCTGCCACTGGACGCTCGCGTGGACGTGACTGGACCAGGCCCTAACATAAAACCAGATGGCGGCGCATACTGTACACGCACGGTGGAAACCACCGTCTTCTTCATGAAGACGGTGGATGAACAGTGTTCGTCCAATTTTTTTTTCCAGAATTCCAAAATAATTATATCATTTGAAAGCTTATGCAATGTAGGTTACAGATCGAGCAACATTTCATCAAAATAAGCCATGGATAATGAGATTCGAGCAAAAACATTATGACATACAAAACTTTAATCAAGCATATCTCAATCATTTCTCATCCATTTCACACAAATTTTATATCAGATTGATCAGCAAGAGAAGATCTACTTAAACATGTCAATGGATTGAAGAATTATGAGATTCGAAAAACCTACCTCTTGAAGAGCAGTTCCTGAAAACGCACGATTCAAGGCTTCAAATGATCCAATTCAACTTCTGAGATGATAACTTGAAGCTTTGTGTAGTAATCAAGGCTTGACACGACCTAGATCCAGCTCAGATTTGAACTTCCATCTTCACCTTCATGAACTTGCCATGCTTGATTTCTGCTCGAATTCAATGATCCAAGGCTTGATCTACACCAAATCAATATCACAGAACAAGAATATGGAAGAAAAACTCAATGTTATGTGGAAGAATTTTGAATTTCAATGGAGAGAAGAATTTGGAGGGAAATTGATTTTAGATCTAGAAATGGTGAATAATGAACAATTCTGTTAGGATTTAGTATTTATATGATGTCCTAATCATGCTGAGAAACTTAATTAAGCTTGGTTAATTGTGATTAAGTGAAATAGAGTGTGTGACCAAAATTTGGAAAATGGAGGTGTATGGAGCATGCATACGTGAACAGTAACCAATGAGAGCTCAAATTCACTTAAAAACACCTCATGCACATAATGGCAATGGAAATTAGTTCATGAAATGCACCAATTTTAAATTTAGCATTTTCCCTCCAAAATGGGCATGAATATGCATATGATCATATGATGAATTTTCATGTAATGTGATGAACGATTTGGAAATTTCATGTCATGAGAAGAATTTGGCAAAAAGGAGCACTCAATTTGGAGTTATGAGCCAAAAGTTATGGCCTTTTGAAGTCTCATGCACACTTGACAATGATTGGATCATATCTCCTCAACCATTCATCAGATACTCATGATCTTGGACTCTTTGGAAATGGGAGAGAAAGATCTTCAACTTTCATGTTGGACAAAAATTCATTTGAAGCTTCCTTGATGATGTAAAATCAAGTTGAATTTGAACCAAAAACTTTCCATTTTTGGAAACTTGAAATTACAGGTCACTTTCCATTTTTGGAAACTTTTGATCTGGCCTCAAATTCTTCAAGATAGGCATTTGACATGATAAATAAGCCTCTTTGGGACATGAATGAAGTGTTAAAAATCATTTCTCCCCCTTCTAGCCCTCAGTTGACTTTCTGTTGACTTTCTTGATGATAGATGACTTAGCAGGGCTCTGATCAGCTTGAGCCTCAACCACTTGAGGAACTGGCTCCAAAATGAAACACTAGCTCTTGTAAGCTTCACATAATAATCATATGATCCTCATCCAAGCAAATAACCTCATCTCCTTGAAAATCCCTGGTTGAAAGAATGGCACTGATTAGGGTTGACCAGAGGTTAAAACCCTAATCCAGAGGAATCTGAGCATGAACAATGAGCCCCTTGAGAATGACATAACCATGATGATGATGATGTACCCTCGCCAATAAGATAATGCGCAACCTCCTTGAGAGATCAAGAAAACCCTAATTGAAGCACATACCTTTAGATGGTTGGTGATCAATTCAATAAGACCCTCAGGCTTGAACCTCTTAACCCCTCTATCTCTGAAAAGACCTTAGAGGATGACTTGCTTGTTCTCATATGCTATGCAATATGAAAATGCCTAATGTCCTAAAAAAATGAAATGCAATATGCTAAGCTAGTCCCAAGGAAGGAGGGAAAATTTTGAGGTGTTACAGCTGCCCCTATTCAATCCACTGTGAACCTGTCGATATGAATAGCCTCGACTTTCAGATGATCAGGGTGAAGAGTGATTGAATACCAAGAACAGACGAACAATTTGCACTCCGCTGGGAAATAATTAACAATGCCTGTCAAAATTGGCTCACCGCGTCGTCGTCCACCTTGGCTCACCGCGTCAGCGTCCGTTGTTGACGCCGGTGTTGTTTATGGTCAAAATTTCCACATTAATCGAAGCACAAAGTCAAGATGATCATGAATATGGATATGAAATGGGGAAACAATCATTGTGTTGGTCGAATCGCACCTCTAAATGGAGGAACCCTAACATCTATAAGTTAAATTAAATGGCGTATGGCACAAATCAATCCCTACAACTATGGGACTTCTACTCCCTACTTCAAATACTACAACTTGGTAAGCTCAAAGCAAGAAAATTCCACTGAAATTAAAATGACATACCGGAGAAGATGATCGGAAGAATTGCCGGTAAGCTTCCTGAACTTGATTCTTTCTTCTTCTTCTTCTCTTTTCGTCTCTTTCTTCTTCTTCTTCTGAACTGGGTCAGTGCAAAGTGAGAGTGTTGTGGCTTAGCTCAAGAGAAATTGAAGCTTCAATGTGAAGCTTCAATGGCTTCAAGGATAGAATAGATCTCTGAGTAGGGTGAGGGAAGAGATTGCAGAGAGAATATGCACAAATTCACGCAGATTTCCAAGGGTGATGAAAATGAGAGAGATGAATTGTTTAAATAGAGTTTAGGTTTGGGAAATCTTAGCTTTGGAATGAGGTTAGGAGTTAGATAAGTGTGGTTAGGAGTTAGTTACGTGTGACTCACTGAGTTAACTGCAAACTCAATTGGTTAATAAGTGATGAACTCAGTTATTTAGGTTGGTTTAGATTGATTAATTAATGAGTGAAATGACTCTTAACTAGCTGTTACAGGCGAGGATGAGATTGAGGTTATATTGGAATGTTTTTTAGTGGCCTACTGTCCAAGTTACAAGTTGAATTTAAATGACCTTGGCTTGGCTTGAAATGATGAAGAATGAATGTTAGTGGCCTTGATGCACAAACTGGCTATAGCAGGTAGCATTGAAATGGATTTGCCTTGAAGCTTGAGTGATGACCTGCTGAACAGATTCACTCCTCAACATTAACTTGGTTAGTGAGTTATGGGCAATGTGAGGTTTCTATTGTTTTGCACCTTAGTTGTTTTGATTTCTTTTGAACTACACTGGATTGTTATGGCTTGTTAAATAGGATGCTGATGTGGTTGTTATTATGCTGCCAGATTTAGAGCTAGGCCTAGCCTTAGACAAATGTTGCCATTCATGATGAAGACCATATTGCAAGGCATTGTTTGAGCATGACTGCAGGTTTGTAGGCAAATAGCCATTGATGCATATGCTTGGACTGCTGCTGAGCTGAGGATTTGCATTGCTTGAAATGCCATGATGTCATGATACTGCAGCCTCAAAGTATAGACTACTGAGGTTTATTGTATGATGCATGATGTTTGCATGTGTACATGTTCTGGTTCAAGGTTGCTTCCTGATTGCATTTGAACATGACTGAACCATGTAAACCCTTTGCCAATTCAATTATGGTTCAATTGCACCGATGTTGTTGTTTGGCTGCATGTTTGGTTATACTTTATTGATTGAAATAATGTTGGCTTGATTGTTGGATGCAGGGTCTGCTCAAGGCTTAATGCAGGTTAATCTTGTTGCAATGTTAGGTATCATGGCTGGTTGAATGTTGCAGACATGGTGCATATGGTTGTAGGTCTTGTGTTGCAATGTGGTTTATTATTTGCTAGCAGAATTATCCATGTGGTGTGCTATTGTTGGACTTGGCTCATGTTTGTGCAGGTATAACTTGGTCTTGGCAAGGTTTTGATAGGGTGTGGATTTAATTTTGGTTCTGCTAGATGTTGGCAAGGTTTTATGAATATTGTTGCAGGCATGCTCAGGGCATGATCTTGGTCTTCAATGTGTTACTACATGTTTGCTCATATTCATGGTCTATTGCAGGTTGCATCTGGTGTAATGTTGGTCTTGTTTCAATGATGATGTAGCAAGACATGTGTAGGTATGTCGCAGCAAGCAAAGCAAGACAAAGTTCATGTGCTTGCAACCATGGTAAGTTTTTCTTTCTTGTTGAATTTTGGCCAATTGGTCTTTAAGGTGTCTTAGAAAATGTTTATGTGGTTGTATGAATGGGTTCATGGACTGATTGGAGACCTAGATCTTATGTTGCAGTTTTCAAGACTTGGTGTTTTGTGGGTTTGTGAAAATGGTCATGATATTTGCAAGGTTACTTGTGAATGAAGAAACAAGGTGAAAGCAAGCAATCATGGCCTTTGGATGGTGGATCAAGACCAATGTGATGTGATTAGGATTAGGTTTGGGAAATTAGGGCTTTAAGATTTTGGATTGACTTTGGTCAAAGTTGACAAAAAAGTCAATTGTTGACCAAAGTCAACAATTGGTCAAAATCTAATTTTCTTTGCGTTTTCTTTGTAAATGGACAATGAATTGTTGGTTAGGGTGAAATTTAAGGTCTTTGGATTTTGGGTTGACTTTGGTCAAAGATGACCAAAAATTCAACTGTTGACCAAAGTCGACATGTCAAGACTTGTATTTTCTTATGTAGAATCAAATGTAATGGTTTAAAACGACATGGAATGGATTGAAAAATGGTTTGAAATTGGTTTATTTATGACTTGAATGTTTAAATTATGAAAGAAAATAACTTGACTGATAATTTATGTTAACAAGGCCATGAACTGAGGTCATAAGATTAGGGTTTTGATGTAATATTCACGAATCAATGGCATGACTAGCAAGTGGCTTGAGACACAAGAAAATTGGTTGTTTAGATGACCAGGACTATAGATGTATCCACAATCACATGAATAACACCATGACATTGGACCAAGACCAAAGCTCATATAAGCCCAAAGTAAGGTTAGGCCAAGCATATTGATAAAAGGTGAGGGTTGAGGGTTCATGGATGCACAATCAGGCCACCAAGTTCATCTGATTCACCATCTCCTGATTAGGGTTTTGAAGTCTAAGACAAGGCCTAGGGAAGCTCCATGAGATCATGCCTTGAGAAATTAGGGTTTTGAATACCCTAGAGGATTGTCTGGTCACACCTTTGTTGAACTCGAGCCTTCACCACCACCATTAGGGTTTTGCATCCCCTATGCTGATGATATGGTTAAAGCATGATCTTGAGTCTTGATATCCATACAAACCCTAGCTTCATAAGCCCAAGTTTTTTTGAATCCATGATGAATGATGCAAGTGATCTCCTGATCGAGTGGTTGGATGAATAATTGAGAAAAGGGGAGGGCAAATTTGGGGTACAACAACTGCCTCTATTTAATCTTCTTGAACCTGAATACAAGAATTACGGGAGCTTTTAAGGTATTTGAGGTGGAAGGTGATTAAATACCGACGTACCCGAAATTTTCTCGGACAAGATGTTGAACTTATCCCAGACTTTGGGTGTTTACACGAGGTATTATGGGGAAGATGATATATGTAATGCATGATGTATACTTATCTTTTATGATGCATGTTTGTTTACTTGTTTGTCATTTGTGGGGAGGAGCCTTTATTATGCTGGGAACTTCGACTCGTCATCAAAGATTGGAAGATAATTATCGTGAGATCTTAGTGATGCCAACACTGCTGTCAAGGAATCTTTGCCTGTTGAGGAACACTGAAATGCTGGAACCAACGTGGCATCGCAGCTGGTTGGGTATCACAGGCGTTCAAGTAAAACCATTTTTGAGTCATCGGTCATCTTTCAAGTTTATCGGGTTTTAATAGTAATGCAAAATGTTTCTCTTTAGTATAGCTTTTTATTATTCCCCGAAATTTTAAAGCATTATGTGAGTAAGAAAAGTCAATTATTTTGCATACAAAACACAGAAGAAAATGTTTGTTGGAAGAACTGAATTTTATTGATGTGAAATTGTACATATGGTAGTACAAGGATGCAGACACCCTTGATGAGGATGTTGCAAAAATTGAAAAATAAATAAAATGGCAATGGGAATTTTTTGTATATTTTTCTCCATTGATTACATCATTGGCGGTGATTGGATCGGTCTTTGACCCTCTAATATCGAGCTTGTAGCGCATGGGCTCAAGGATCATAGTCAATGACTTTATCCCTAAATTCTGCCTAGACATTTCAATTCTTTTCGTCCACCGGGATACTCCTTTTTGCCTAAGTCGTCCTTTCGGGTTTTTGACTTAGTGAGCTTCATATCTGTTCCCTAACTTTTGCATGGACAATTCATTTTTTGGTCCATCAGGATAGCCAATTTTTCCTAGATCAACCTTGCGGAAATTAATCTAGCGGGCTTTCAACATTTCTTTTTATGCATAATATTTTTTTACTATGTCTGCATTCACTGAAGAGGGCAAGTCTTCCACATCCATTGTTGTGAGGATTAGAGACCCACCTGATAAGGCCTTCTTAAGGACGAAAGTTCCCTCATAGTTGGGAGTCCATTTTCCTCGCGGGTCCGAGTGAATAGCAAAATACCTTTTGAGCACGAGTTCTCCAGCGTGGTACTCACGAGGAAGAACCTTCTTGTCAAAAGCTCGTTTGAGACGTCTTTGGTATTGCTGACCATGACAGACGGTCGTCAAATGCTTCTCTTCGATCAAATTCAGTTGGTCATACCATGATTGAACCCATTCAGCTTTGTCGAGGTCAGCCTCCATGATGAATCTGAGTAAAGGTATATCGAATTCAATCGGTAGGACAACTTCTATCCCATATACCAATGAGTATGGAGTTGCCCCAGTGGATGTGCGGATTGAGGTCCTGTACCCATGCAGAGCAAGGGGTAACATCTCATGCCAGTCCTTGTATGCCTTGACCATCTTCTGGACGATTCTCTTGATATTCTTGTTAGCTGCTTCTACAACACCATTCATCCTGGGCCGGTATGGTGAAAAGTTGTGGTGCTCGATCTTAAATTCTCTGCACAACTCCTTCATCATATTGTTGTTGAGGTTACTGGAATTGTCAATGATGATCTTGCTAGGTATCCCATAGCGGTAGATTATCTCTTTCTTTATAAATCGGGTAACCACTTGTCGGGTGACATTAGCATATGAAGCAGCTTCGACCCATTTCGGGAAGTAATCGATGGCGAACAAGATGAATCGATGTCCATTGGAAGCTTTGGGCTCTAGCATCCCAATCATATCGATGCCCCACATAGAAAAAGGCCATGGAGAAGTCAGAACATTCAACGGAGTTGGTGGCATAAAGATCTTGTCGCCGTATATTTGGCACTTGTGGCATCTTTTCACAAAATTGTAGCAATAAACCTCCATTGTCGTCCAATTATAACCATCCCAAAGGATCTTCTTGGCCATAGCAAGACCCTTTGCATGTACACCCTCGCAACCTTCATGTATGGACTTTATGATTGTACTAGCTTCTTGTCTATCCACGCATCTGAGTAGTATAGAATCATAATTCCTTTTGTATAATACATCACCGTTTAGGAAGAACTTGGAAGAGAGTCTTCTCATAGCTTTCTTGTCGATAATGGATATACCCTCGGGATATTTCCATTTCTCCAGAAATGTCTTTATATCGTAGAACCAAGGCTTATCATCAGGATCAGCCTCAATTGCTAGACAATGTGCTGGTTCATCTAAGTGGTCAATCTGGATGGATGGTGCTTCATTCTTCCACTTGACTTTGAACATAGATGCCAACGTGGCTAGAGCGTCTGCTAACCGATTTTCCTCCCTAGAAATATGATGAAAAGAGATTTCATCAAAATAGGGTATCAGTTTTATGATATGCTCTTTATAAGGTATCAACTTGCTATCCCTAGTATCCAAATCGTCTTTCACCTGACTGATTACTAGAGTTGAATCACCGAATACCTCAAGAATCTTGATCCTCAAGTCAATTGCCGCCTCTAAACCGTAGATACATGCTTCATATTTTGCCATGTTGTTGGTACAATCGAAACATAATCTAGCAGTAAATGGAAGGTGAAAAATAGTCGGAGAAGTGATAACAACACCTAAACCATGGCCTCGAGCATTAGAAGCACCGTCGAACACGAGCATCCATCGTGGTCCTAGTTTGGAGCCTTCCTCAGGGCTTACTTTGAAGCCCGACATAGTGAAGTCTTTGATAAACATGATGTCTTCATCTGGAAAGTCAAACCTTAATGGTTGATAACCTTCGACAGGAAGGTGAGCAAGGAAGTCAGGCATAACACTCCCTTTTATTGCTTTCTGAGTCACATATTGTATATCATACTCGGTTAACAACATTTTCCACCAAGCAATTCTACCAGTAACAGCAGGCTTTTTGAATATATACTTTATCGGATCCATTTTGGATATCAATAAAGTAGTGTGACAAATCATATATTGTCTCAGGTGTCGAGCAACCCAAGTCAAAGCACAACAAGTTTTCTCCAAAAGTGAGTATCGAGTCTCACATTTAGTGAATTTCTTGCTGAGATAGTAGATAGCATGTTCTTTCTTGCACGTGTCATCGTGTTGACCCAAAACGCAACCCATGGATTCATCGAGCACCATGAGGTACATAATCAAAGGCCTACCAGGAACCGGTGGTATCAAGATTGGTGGTTCTTGTTAGTACTTTTTTATTTTATCGAATTCCGCTTGGCAATCATGGTTCCACACAATCAATATGTTTTTTTCTCAACAGTTTGAATATCGGTTCGTAGGTAGCCGTCAAATGTGATATGAATCTAGAGATGTAATTAAGTCGCCCAAGGAAGCCTCAGACTTCTTTTTCTGTTATGGGAGCTAGCATTTCTTGGATGGCTCGAACTTTGTTGGGATCAACCTCAATACCCTTTTGACTGACTATGAAACCCAAGAGTTTACCGGATTGGACCCCAAAAGTACATTTAGTCAGATTCAGGCGCAGTTTAAACTTTCGGAGTCTGACAAACAATTTCCTCAGGTTCACCAAGTGATCTTCTTCAGTTCTGGATTTCGCAATCATATCATCCACATAAACCTCGATCTCTTCATGAATCATGTCGTGGAAGAGGGTTACCACGGCGTGTTGATATGTTGCCCCTGCATTTTTTAGGTCGAACGACATGACTTTGTAGCAGTAAGTTCCCCAAGGCATGATAAAAGTTGTCTTCTTCATATCTTTTGGCGACATCTTTATCTGATTGTACCTGGAGAATCCATCCATGAAATAAAAGATGGATAATTGATTTGTGTTGTCAACCAAAACATCAATATGAGGCAAAGGGAAATGATCCTTTGGGCTTGTTGTATTTTGGTCTCGATAGTCTACACACATTCTGACTTTACCATCTTTCTTTGGAACTAGAACGATATTAGCAACCCACTGCGGATATTCATAAATGGCTAAGAAGCCAACGTCTAGCTGCTTCTTAACCTCTTCCTTGATCTTGAGTGCCATATCGGGTCTAGTCCTTCTGAGTTTCTATTTGACTGGAGGACATTCAGGCTTGAGTGGCAGGTGATGTTCAACAATGCTGGTGTCTAATCCTGGCAAATCTTGATACGACCAAGCGAAGACGTCAACATATTCACACAACAACTCTACCAACTCGGAGTGTACATGCTCGACAAGAGATGCCCCAACTTTTACTTCTTTTTTGTCAGTTTCAGAACCCAAGTTAATGACAACCACTGGTTCTTTATATGGCTGAATCTCTTTCTCTTCGTGCTCAAGGAGCCGTACTAGTCCAGCTGGTAATTCACAATCTTCCTCACTGTCGTTTTCAACTTGGTTGATTGGAAATCCAGATTTACAGTTGATTTTATCCGTGTTGTAATCAATGGTTTTATTTGCTCTGCATACGATGAGCTTATTTTAGTATGCTTTTTGAGAAAAGTGGAAAAAAGAAAAAGAAATCTTTTTCCATTTCGTTGTTTTTAGTGAAAAAGGAAAATAACTCAAAGAAAGGGAACACAAGTTTTGCATGCAAAAAGTACTTTTTATTTATTCACATAATACTTTTAAACATAGGGGCTCTTACAAGCTATCCTCTCGTCTCGGGCGATAACGAGGGATGGAGAAAATAAAATGCATTACATTTTTTCCGAGTACACCATGGGAATCACGATGGTCGTCCAATTGGGAAGCTTGAACCCTGTAGGACATCTGCGTACAAGGCTAGGTTCCCCTGGCTTGCTCCCACCGGACTCTCCAACAACTTCCACAGTATGCTCGTTTTGGTAGCCGGCACTGCTGAATTTGACAGAGTTGAATTGCTTTTTCTTCGGGCTTGCCTTGCGTGCTGCTGTGTGATAATCGATACCAAACCTGTCACGCTTCTCTGCCATATTGACGACCTTACCCCAACTGGGAAGCGGGCCTTTCTCCAATGTTTGCTTGGCACTCTTTGTTGAGGATAGGATGGTGGCAGAATATTGGTTGTTATTAGCAGTAGCGGAACTGGCACCTTCAAACTCTAAACAGTGGAGTGGAACCTCGATGATCCCTTCATATGTTTCAACATATCTGAAGGAGGAGAGTCCATTGACCAACAAAACTTCTTCACCACACACAATTACCAGTTTTTCGTCTATCAAGTACTTTACCCTCTGGTGCAATTTAGAAGTGACTGCCCCAGCGGTATGAATCCACGGTCTGCCCAACAAACAACTAAAAGTTGGGTTGATATCCATGACTTGGAAAGTGATGTTGAACTGGTGGGGTCCAACACAGATAGGCAAATCGACCTCCCCAATTACCTGCCTTCGAGAACCATTGAAAGCTTGAACGATCAATGCACTGGTCCTTATCTCGGGCCCCTTAAACTGCAATTGGCTCAATGTAGACTTCGGCAACACATTAAGAGAAGAACCAGTATCAACGAGGACTCAAGATAGGAGAGAGTCAGTGCATGTGACCTAAATGTGTAGTGCTTTATTGTGGACATTTCCCTCAGGAGGTAGCTCCGCTTCATTAAATCCCAGATACCTACTAGTAATGATATTGGCAACCACGTCGTCAAATTGATTGACCGTGATATCTTGCATCATGTGAGCGGAATTTAGCACTTCCAACAATGCTTTGTGATGAGCCTCAGAACTCAACAGCAAAGAAAAAATTGATATTTTGGAGGGGGTCTGATTCAACTGGTCAACAGTCTTGAAATCACTTTTCTTGGTCAATTTGAGGAATTCTTGGCTTTCCTCAAAAGTGATACTCTTCTTGTGATCTTTAATCTGTTCTTTCTCAACCATCGGCCCTTTACCCTTGGATGCTTCAGATTCTGCAGCTTTATTCTCAATAACCTTCATCAACACTGAAGCGGTCATCATGTTCGGAGTGGCATGTACAGTTGCCCCTGCCTACGGAGTCGGAGTAGGAATCACCTTCTCCTTAGGCGGTATAACTGAGGGTGCTGGAGACACCCTAGGAGTGTATTTAGGAGCGAATACACGACCACTTCGAGTCATGCCTCCCGTTCCAGCAATGTTGACGATTTCTGTGTCAGGAATGCAAATTTCTTTTCCTCCCAAATACGTTGTAGTCTCATAATTCCAAGGCACTGCCTTAGTATTCTGATACGGGAATGGAGTGGGAACACGAAAATGAATTGGCTGAATCCTCTTGGGAGGATCTTCAACCTTCTTTTTTCTATACACAATTGTTATTGGTTCAATTACTACCACCTCTTCTGCTGCTTGAGACTTGGATAATTGTACTAACCCTTGATCCATCAGTTCTTGCACACAACCCCTCAGCTTGTCGCAATTGTCCGGATCAAACTCACATACTATGAAATCATCATATACACCTTCTAGAAGCCTAAACTGTTCAAGCCTCTGTAACACAACGGACATCAGAGTCTTCACCTCTTCGACCCTTAGTATAGATTCGGTAGCCTCCTCTTCGATCACAACATTGACTGCTGCATCGCTGTGGTTTGGCAAGGGATTAGTCTTTACATTAGGTTTTTCTTCGGAGAAAGATAGAATATCTTGATCAATTAACTCTTGGATCCTCTTTTTGAAAGCCCAACAGTCCTCGGTGGAATGTCCTATATACCTAGTGTGGAAAGCACATGTGGCATTAGGATTGTGACTATGATTAAAGGGAGGAGAGGATGCTGGAAGTTCTCTTGGTACAATAGCTCCCACATGGATCAGATAAGGCACTAACTCTGCGTATGGTACCGGGATCTTATCAAATTGGGGACGATTACTAAAATTGCCTCTATTGTTCTAACCTCGATTTTATCCTCTGTTATCATGATTATATTTTTGGTTCAGATTTTTCTGAGCGGGTGTTGGTTGTTGATTACCTTTCCGCAATCGGTACTGGAAAGGCGGTTGCTGATATTGAGCTGCGGCGACGTACGTATATGGATAATACGACATATGGGCCATCGAAAATTGATATCAGGGACAAGCCTTCACCGTCACAGCGTTTTCTTCCCCCTCCTTCTTTTTAGCGAAGCCCCCATGCGGCCTCTTGTTGGTTGTCTACTGTGCGGTCGTGTCTGTGATTTTCCTTGATTTCAACCCACTCTCAACATGTTCCCCGATGGTTACCATATCAGCAAAATTTGTTGACGAACTGTCGATCATCTTCTCAAAATACAGCCCTTGCATTGTACCCATGAAGATATCCACTAATTCGTTGTCAGATAATGTTGGTCGGACCCTATACGCCATTTCGCGCCAACATTAAACATATTCCTTGAAGGTTTCATTAGATCTTTGAGATTGATTCTATAGTTGAAGCCTTGTCGGAGCCATGTCAAGGTTGTACTTATATTGTTTCAAGAATGCTTCGGAGAGATCCCTCCAAGACTGAATCTTTGAGCGTTGTAGGCCTATGTACCAAGCCAAGGAAGCCCCAGCTAGGCTATCTTGGAAGCAATGGATCAGGAGGTTGTCATTATCAATGTATGAGGCCATTTGTTGGCAGTACATGGTGATGTGACTTTGGGGACAGCTGAGGCCCTTGTACTTTGGAAGGTCAGGCACCTTGAATTTTTGAGGTAGTACCACGTTCAGGACCAAGCAGAGGTCTCGAGCGTCTATACTGAAGGCAGAGAAACCTTCGATGGCCCTTATTCTGTCGTCCAAGAGCTGATAATCCACAGGTCTGGCCGGATCAACAGCGGGAGGAGCGACCTGATTGACCGATCGGGAGGTTTTTGAAGCAATTGGTGCAGGTATGTTCGGGGTGAACCACATCTGAGGTGGGTAAGAGAAACCTGATGGCACAGTTTGAGCAGCATGAATTGTCTGAGGATATTGCCCTCTAGCCTGAGCATTGAGGGCCTGAGGTGCCCCTGTCTACACATGCTGGAGTGCAGGGTATGTCAGCATGGGTGTGGAGGTTGCCCTAGGATAACCAAATGGGATGGTCGGGAATTGACCGACGCTCGCAGCTTAAGCAGTCTGAGTGGGAATCTGGAAGTGGAGGCGCAGGCCTCGGTAGTCCTCTTCAGCATCAGGAGTGTCATCAGGAACCTGACTTGGCTGTTCTCCGGATCGGCAGCATCGATCAGGGTAGTCTGGATTGTGAGAACACCCCACGAGAAACCATCATTTCCAGCAGCAGCAGTGGCAGAGAGAGACATACGAGGGAAGAAAGCCCCCCTCAATGGGCGAGACTGGAAGCTAGGTGTGGGGGCATTCCCCACGGGTAGGCAACAACAAGCCTAGAAGAATCAACAGGGACCACCTGACGGTTCCCAGCATTCGACACGGCAGTTTCCGCTGGAGTCTCGACGGTAGTGCCAGCAGTAGCAGAAGGACTGGTCACCCAGCATCATGGGTGACGTTGGCAGTAGTAGAGGCAGGGGTCCTCTGAGACTGGAGAATCTCAAGAATGGTCTCCATGTTCCCCCTGAAGAGGTTCATTTCACCTTGCACCTGGGCAAGGGACTCGCGGACAGCAGCATTGTCAGCTTCGTATTCGGCCATGATCTTTAACTTGTTGGAGCGAGTATAGTATTGATGATGAGTCATCGTTGTTGCTGCCGAAAAACTGTGAGTGTAAGCATTTTGTTTTCTGGCGGCTTTTGACAAATAAATGCTTGGATGCATGTATGTATGCAAAAAGATTTGATATGTACATTTATTTTTCATTTTTATTCATTTTTTTGTAAAGGAAACCCGTTCCAAGGAACCCGCGAGTTTGTTTATTTAACACAAGCAAAATACAAAGTATAAAGAGAGACAGTTTATGAAGCCAATAGCCGAGAAACTCTTTTATTCAATATGGGAATACAAGTACATGTCAAGGAACTTCCCATCGGGCTACAAAAGCATCACATTGGTCCTATCAAACCTCAACCTAGTGAATTAAAAGTCAAACTTAAAGAGCAGCAACTAGAAGCATTTTGATAACAACTCTTTATAATAAGTTTGAGATTTTGGGGACAGGCATGCGCCCCACTTCCCCAATATCGCACTCCCTTCAGGTGGTAAGTCGTGATCTAGTTCGCCTGGGACGTTGTTCACAACTCTCTTCTCTCGGTTGGGAGATCTTTAGGGTGCTTATTCACTTTGTGTTGATGTCTTCCAGATTCGTATGTGATTGCCCTTTTAGCTCTCAAATCTCTTCTAGTCTCTGGTTCAGCTCGTACTGATTTTGGTGAAGGGTGACTTCTAGCTGTTTGGTGCGGCTTTTCTCATCCTTCAACTCTTTCTTGTAAGCTTCTAGTAGACTTTGGAGTTTCTTGGTCTGTTCCATGTGTTCAAGTTCCGCTTTGCTGGCACGGTATTGAGCTTCGACTAACTGCTTCTTTTTGGCTGTCAAACTGGCATAAGTCCCTTTGAGCGTGTCACCTACTTTGAGTCTCTTGAATACCTCTGTTTGCACCTTATCGTCTGCTTGACGAACTCTATCTGTCTTTTGATTCAGATTGAACTTCAAGGTTTCTTTCTCCAAAGAGATCTTGCCAAGCCTAGATTTGAGATTAGAATTCTCTTTCCCTAGGGTCTTGATAACCTTGTTCAATTCATCGACTTCAGAATTTGGATGGTTCACTGGTTCAAGAGACTGGACGTCCATGGACGATTCGGGCGGGAGCGACAACAAAATCTCACTAACTCTGCCTTTGACCCAACTGGTGTAAGCTTCCTTAGCGATGCAATTCTTCTTACCCATCTCTGCTCTTCCTTGATGACAAATCGCTCCCCAAGCCTTGACGATCTTCTTGATCAGTTCTGGCTCTTCGACCCCTTCATATAAGACAAAACCTTCTACATTCTTGGGATCAGGTTTGTCGACCATAGGGTATCCCAATTATTGTAGTGCTAACCTCGGGTTATAGTTGATTCCTCCTTTTGTACCAAGAAGAGGTACATTAGGAAAGTCCCCACAGTTGAGGATTAGCTTAACACCATCGTAAACTCGAGAATACCAAGAAACGTCTTCAGCTTTCAAGGACACTATCTACTAGGACCACTTCAAGTTGTCTTTGTTCTCAACAAAAGGGCCTTTGATGGGTAGATACGAAATAAACCATCTATACAGCAAAGGGGTGCAGCAGACGATAGTCCCTTTCTTCTTCTGAGTCCTCACATGGATGGAGTAGTAAGTATCAACAAGAAGAGTAGGAATAGAATTCTGAGTCAGAAAGATATGAATAGCAGCCAAGTCTACAAATTCCTCCATATTCAGAAACAATACGATCCCATAGATAAGTAAAGCTAGATTGGCATTGAAGGTCGTCCAACTCCCAGCTTCGGCGAAGGCAATAGCTTTGTCCACTAGAAACTTAGAGGTGAAGCCATGAATTCCACCCTTAGGCTTCAAGTTCAATTCTACTTCCTTCTTTCCTATGTGTAGAGCTTCAGCAAGGTCTTGATATTTAGGAAGTTCCTTAGTGTGAATGTAGGGCACTTGGTTCTTGATCCTAATACCCAGAATATGTGAGTACTCTTCCATTGTAGGCGTCAACTGGTAATCTTAGAAAGTAAATCATCTCAGTGGGGGATCGTAGAATTGCACCAGAGTGTGCACAACAGTGATGTTGGCTTCAGTGTTCAGAATGCCCAAAAGGTTACCATAAGCCTCCTCGAAGTCATCTTTGTGTCCCAGATCTAAATGTGCCTCAATTCCTCTCAAGACAGCCAACTGAGGTTCCACAAACTTGTAATTGTGGATGTTCTTTCTCTCGAGATTCATGCTTCGCTTTGAATGCTTGGTAAACAAACTAGACTCTTGGATTCCTGGAAAAGACATGCATATGCAAAAATTTGGTCATGATGAATGATAATGTAATGATGAGATGATATAAGTCACATGGATTCAAAACTCTGGTATGTTCTGAACAATCTGTAAGTGCCACATGTTGCAAGTTCAAAGGTTCGACGTAACATGAGTATCAAGGTAGGTAGAGTCTATGGTTTCCTGCAATAAAACCCATATCCCCCTTACAGGTGTTGACTATGCTCCAAGGTGGTCCCTAGAAGGTCTCCCAGAGTCATCGACTTGAAATGGAAATACCTTACCATAGTGAATACTGCCAGGACAAAAGTACTTCCAAGTGAATCTAGTCTAGGTGTGGCTCTCGTGATAACCCAATGCGTGAAACGCAGGCGTACACGATTATCCACGAGTCTAACCTATGTGTATACTAAGCTCGGTTACAAAGCTTTCCTCTCATGTAATCTAACCCATCCCAACAATAGTACAACAGATATATCCATAATATAAAGCGAATAAGAAATGCAATAAATAAAAGCGAGTAAATCTATAGGGTAAGCACCTAAAACTAGCGAGGGAACAACCTAAACTAGGCTCGACTCCTTTTAGCGACTAGGAAATACTCCAAGTAGCGAAGTATCCCCAGCAGAGTTGCCAGCTGAAGCTAGCAGAAATATACCTGAACGTATCGCACGCTCGAACATACAACAGAGTCGCCATCGAACTTTATTTATCCCCAAAGGGAAGGGAAAAAATCGATAAAACCCGGGGGAAAGAGATATGTTGGGTAAGGAAGTCTGTTATGCAAGGGGAAGGTATTAGCACCCAGAACATCCATGGTACTCCATGGGAACCGTTTTGATTGTTCTCGCTCGAATAGGTGTTACATCTAAGATTAATCGCAAAAGAATGGGGAAAAGGAAGAGAAATAGATAGAGTGCTCGATGAGGATTAGGGCCCTCATGCCTACATATCCTCATAGTGCAATGAGGAATTCAGAGCTCCATAGTTCAAATAACTAGTGGTGGGAGATGAAAAGAAGTGTGATAGAAAGTATGGTTTGAACCAAAGGATAATGTTATTTGAACTCTAACCAGGGTGAAAAGATGAACCCAAGAGTAAACTGGTTTGAACCAACAAGTGAGAGCTTATAACGCTGTATCACTATACTGGGACAACCAAAAAAAGGGAGGAATTAGGTGTTTGGGTTAAGGGCCAACAAACTCTTGGTTCACAAGGAGGCACAAGATGGAGCACAAAGGTATAGTGTATTTGGCTCAAAGAATAAGGTATATCACATGGAGTGAAAGAAGGTAGAATATGAATGCATCGTGGAGATGAACGGAATGAAGTGACTGAAGTCACAAAATAAGGTATCTGGTGACAAGTGATTGACAAAGTATTGTTTGAAATCGAAAGGTGAAAGTGTATTGGAATCCATATGAGAAATGAGATCTCTACCATAGAGGGAAACATCTCTGACCGTTACAGGGTGTTATCTAAAAAGAAGGAATTAAATGTTTGGGTTAAGGACCAAACAACTCTTGGTAGAAATGCGGACTATTTGTTAGGCGTCCTAAAAGGATGTATATAGAAAGTGTATTTCGATGTTAAAAAGACAATATGTCACTGGATGAACGATTTATGATCGGCGATAGATAATGAGTAGTGAAAGATATGGAGGATGCCCTAAGGCAAAAGAGGAATAATTAGAAGTATGCTCTCCAAGGATGCGCATCCTCGTGCCTGCATATTCTCATTGTGCAATGAGAAAGCCAGAGCAATCGTAGTTCGGAACTACGAGAATAAAGGGAGAGAGATTTTTCTAAGCAACAGGGACTCACAAGACAAACACATCTTCAAGGAAGCATTGTAGTACTGGAATGCAAGGAATAGTGTATCACTTGCTGGGGAATCGACAATTCGAGGTCAAATCCGGATGATAGCTTGGATCTAAGAAGGAGATAAACTCTTAATCGAAGAGCAAGGTAGGAATTTACCAATACAAGGACTAGCAAGCCGCTACTATAAGGTAAAGCCAAAAAGAACGGCTGAATTAAGTGTTTGGGTTAAGGGCCAAACAACTCTTGATTGATGAGATGGGCTATCATTAGGACGTCCTAAAAGGGATGGACAAGGAGTCCAAGGAGAAGTATTATTGATCTCAAAAAGATGGTATGATTGAATGAATGGAGAATAATTTATTAATAAATAGGGTATAGCTCGCGAAGAAACTGGGTTCTCCTGCCTACCTACCCTCATTGCACAATGAGGAAATTATAGCTTTCGTAATTCAGCCCACTAGGGTTGAAAAGAAGATGATGGAGGCAAAAGAAATGATTGAATTGAAATTGAGATGATTTGAATGGATAGACTTGATAGCTACTGGATGAGAATCACACTAAAGTCTATGGGTAAAGGTGGATACGATAAGCAACGAGCCAAACGTCTCGCACCCAAAGATATCCATAATGAGTGTAGGAAAGCCCCAGTCTCATTCCTTCTTTACCACTTAAGGCTTGTGGCATTTAACTCTCGTCTTAACTTCAAGTGGATAGAGAAGAATCTTTGTAGTTGTTTCTTGTGTTGATGAAGACCTTAACAATCGTTTAATTCGAATTGCACTAAAGTCTATGAGTAGAGGTGAATACAATGAGCGCTGGGTCATACGTCCCATGCCCAAAGATACTCAGAATGGCGGTAGGAATACTTCAGTCCCACTCCTTCTCCATTACTTAAGGCTCGTATCGTACAATTAGATTCATGATTGATAAGTTGTCAATTATAGTCCTTGCTTGTTGTTTTTGCTTTATGAAGGGAGACTTGTTAATCTCCTGGTTAGAATTGTGCTAAAGTCTATGAATAAAGGCGAATACGATGAGCGCTGGTTCATACGTCCCATACCCAAAGATACTCAGAATGGGGGTAGGAATACTCTAGTCCCACTCTTTCTATTTTGCTAAAGGCTCGTGTCACACTCTTCTAACTTTGATTTAACAAGTGTTGAAGATGCCACCTTTGATGTGCTTGAATAATCCGCTGCATGGTATGACTGAGGATGCCTTGATTGAAGATCTTGTCTTGAGGCCTTGAGCTCCACAACTTGGAAGAAAAGTCTTATTAAGTGACCAAGGGTCTTTTGGTCACTCAATTTAGACCGTGGGATTATACAAGTTCAAAGGATTTAATCAATCAAAATTGCTTTTGATCAATTTAACCATGGGTATTATTTTGTTTTTAGGGAACTAGGTTCGGATCTAATCAAAGTTAGTAATTGTTAGAAACTACCCTAAGGGATCATGCATTAAAATTGATTGAAAATTCTAAGTTAGAAGTCCAAAGGGAGCATGTGCAAATTGGTCAAAATGTAGATTAAAAGGCCTATGTATAAGTTCTAAAATTATAAGGAAATTATTAAATTCTATGTCACATTCTAATCCTAGAGGGATCATGCCATTCTATCCCGAAATACCTAAAATAAGCCCATAAAGGCAAAATGGTCATTTGCAAAAATATGTCAAATTTTATGGTCTAAAGTTGGTCCTAACCTAATGTTGAAAATTGTCATGGTTCTCAATTTAATCAAACCTAATGGTTCCTAATTTCAATCTGATTATAAGTCCTAATTAAATTCTAATTAAACCCTAATAAAGTTCTAATGAAAATTCTAATTAAATTGCAAAAATCCTAAATATCAAGATTTAAATTCTAATTTCAATGATTAACCTAATTACTAATAATATGCTAATTAACATAGTTAAAATATATATATAAAAAACAATAAAAGAAAATAAAAGAAAATAAAAGAAAATAATTAAAATGGAAAAGGAGGTGTGAATAGTAAATGGATGGTGTAAACTGAATTCAGGCTAATAGGCTACAAGGTGAGCCCATTGCTGATTTTTGGTATAGCTATCAAGTCCAAAAACTGGGGGGGGGGGGAGGGGGAGGCGAAAACGAAAATGGGTTGTGGGAGTCCAACACTACATCTCTAGCATTTCCAGGGGGGTGTGCATTGCAAAAACATGGTGAATTCGAAAAAATCCCAATGGGCCTGATGAAGTCCCCCACTCACTTCTTTCCCTAATCATAAGGGAGGTGCATTAGTAAGGCGTGGTGTATGGTAAGTAAAATCGCATCGCCCTAACTGATTGAGCCCACACCTCTGTTGAATTGTCCAAGTCAACAAAATTTAAACGAAATTCCTAACGCGCCCTCAACCTCATCGTCGTCCATCTTGGCTCATCACACCGGCGTCCGTCGTCGGTGTTGGCTTATGGTCAAAATATCCATATTAATCTAAGCACAGAGCCAAGTTGATCATGAATATGGAGATGAAATGGGGAAACAGTCTTTGTGTTGGTCGAATCGCACCTCTAAATGGAGGAACCCTAACATCTATAAGTTAAATTAAATGGCGTATGATGCAAATCAATCCCTACAACTATGGGGCTTCTACTCCCTACTTCAGATACTACAACTTGGTGAGCTCAAAGCAAGAAAATGCCACTGAAATGAAAATAACATACCGGATAAGATGATCGGAAGATTCGCCGGTAAGCTTCCTGAACTTGATTCTTTCTTCTTCTTCTCTTTTCGTCTCTTTCTTCTTTTGAACTGGATCAATGCAAAGTGAGAGTGTTGTGCCTTAGCTCAAGCGAAATTGAAGCTTCAATGTGAAGCTTCAATGACTTCAAGGAGAGAATAGAGCTCTGAGTAGGGCGAGGGAAGAGATTGCAGAGAGAATGTGCACAAATTCACGCAGATTTCCAAGGATGATGAAAATGAGAGAAATGAATTATTTAAATAGAGTTTAGGTTTGGGAAATATTAGCTTTGGAATGAGGTTAAGAGTTAGTTAAGTGTGGTTAGGAGTTAGTTAAGTGTAACTCACTGAGTTAACTACAAACTCAGTTGGTTAATGAGTGATGAACTCAGTTAGTTAGGTTGGTTTAGATTGATTAATGAATGAGTGAAATGACTCTTAACTGGATGTTGCAGGTGAGGATGAGATTGGGGTTATATTGGAATGGTTTTTAGTGACCTGTTGTCCAAGTTACAAGTTGAATTTAAATGACCTTGGCTTGGCTTGAAATGATGAAGAATGAATGTTAGTGGCCTTGATGCACAAACTGGCTGTACCAGGTAGCATTGAAATGGATTTGCCTTGAAGCTTGAGTGATGACCTGCTGAACAGGGTCACTTCTCAACATTAACTTGGTTAGTGAATTATGGGAAATGTGAGGTTTATATTGTTTTGCACCTTACCTATTTTGATTTCTTTTGAACAACACTGGATTGTTATGGCTTGTTAAACAGGGTGCTGATGTGGTTGTTGTTATGCTGCCAAATTTAGAGTTAGGCCTAGCCTTAGATAAATGTTGCCATTCATGATAAAGACCATATTGCAAGGCATTGTTTGAGCATGACTGCAGGTTTGTAGGCAAATAGCCATTGATGCATATGCTTGGACTGCTACTGAGCTGAGGATTTGCATTGATTGAAATGCCTTGCTGTTATGATACTGCAGCCTCAAAGTATAGACTAATGAGGTTTATTGTGTGATGCAGGAATTTTTGCGTACATCTTCTGGTTCAAGGTTGCTTTCTAATTGCATTTGAACATGATTGAACCATGTCAACCCTTTGCCAATTCAATTGTGGTTAAACTGCACTGATGTTGTTGTTTGGATGCATGTTCGGTTATACTTTATTGACTGAAATATGGTTGGCTTGATTGTTGGATGCAGGGTCTGCTCAAGGCTCAATGCAGGTTAATCTTGCTGCAATGTTAGGTATCATGGCTGGTTGAATGTTGCAGACATGGTGCATATGGTTGTAGGTCTTGTGCTGCAATGTGGTATATTATTTGCTAGCAGAATTATCCATGTGGTGTGCTATTGTTGGACTTGGCTCATGTTTGTGCAGGTATAACTTGGTCTTGGTAAAGTTTTGGTAGGGTGTAGATTTAATTTAGGTTCTGCTAGATGTTAGCAAGGTTTTTGAATATTATTGCAGGTATGCTCAGGGCATGATCTTGGTCTTCAATGTGTTATTGCAAGTTTGCTCGTATTCATGGTCTATTGCAGGTTGCATCTGGTGCAATGTTGGTCTTGTTGCAATGATGATGTAGCAAGACATGTGTAGGTATGTTGTAGCAAGCAAGGCAAGACAAAGTTCATGTGCTTGCAACCATGGTAAACTTTTCTTTCTTGCTGAATTTTGGCCAATTGGTCTTCCAGGTGTCTTAGGCAATGTTTATGTGGTTGTATGAATGGGTTCATGGACTGATTGCAGGGTTGGATCTTATGTTGCAGTTTTCATGACTTAGTGTTTTGTAGGTTTGTGGAAATGGTCATGATATTTGCAAGGTTACTTGTGAATGAAGAAACAAGGTGAAAATAGGCAATCATGGCCTTTGGATGGTGGATCAAGACCAATGTGATGTGATTAGGATTAGGTTTGGGAAATTAGGGCTTTAAGATTTTGGGTTGACTTTGGTAAAAGTTGACCAAAAAGTCAATTGTTGACCAAAGTCGACAATTGGTCAAAATCTTATTTTCTTTGCATTTTCTTTGTAAATGGACAATGAATTGTTGGTTAGGGTGAGATTTAGGGTTCTTGGATTTTGGTTGACTTTGGTAAAAGTTGACCAAAAAGTCAACTATTGACCAAAGTCAACAATTGGTCAAAAATGTGAAGACTTGTATTTTCTTATGTAGAATCAAATGTAACGGTTTAAAATAACATGGAATGGATTGAAATGGATTGAAAAATGGTTTGAAATTGGTTTATTTATGACTTGAATGTTTAACTTTTGAAAAGAAAATAACTTGACTGATAATGTATGTTAACAAGGCCATGAACGGAGATCATAAGATTAGGGTTTTGATGTAATATTCATGAATCAATGGCATGACTAGCAAGTGGCTTGAGATACAAGAAATTTGGTTGTTTAGATGACCAGGACGATAGATGTATCCATAATCACATGAATAACACCATGACATTGGACCAAGACCAAAGCTCATATAAGCCCAAAGTAAGGTTAGGCCAAGCATATTGATAAAAGGTGAAGATTGAGGGGTCAGGGATGCACAATCAGGCCACCAAGTTCATCTGATTCACCATCTCCTGATTAGGGTTTTGAAGGCCAAGACAAGGCCTAAGGAAGCTCCATGAGATCATGCCTTGAGAAATTAGGGTTTTGAATACCCTAGAGGATTGTCTGGTCACACCTTTGTTGAATTCAAGCCTTCACCACCACCATTAGGGTTTTGCATCCCCTATGCTGATGATATGGTTAGACCATGCTCTTGGGCCTTGATATCCACACAAACCCTAGCTTCACAAGCCCAAGTTTTTTGAATCCATGATGAATGATGCATGTTGATGAATTATGAGTGTATGCAAGTGATCTCCTGATCAAGTGGTTGGATGAATAATTGAGAAAAGGGGAGGGCAAATTTTAGGGTACAACAAGGGGTTTGAAATAGAATCCGGATATGGACCTCAAAGTAGGGGTCCATTTGCTATTGCCAACGCAAGGGGTGCACGAAGCGACGGGGGGTGAATAAGAGAACTCGTTTGGGCCCTAAGCCCAAAATAAACGAGACTTGGACAAAAATTCTGAATGGGCTCAATGCAATAGGTCTATTACGTTGGTCCCAAGAGGGGATGTATGGATATGGAAAGGGTGGTGTTCAAGAGAACCTTCGTTTTGGCCTTAGGCCAACCTGAATCTACAGGACTCCATACCAAACACGTTATCAAGTTTAAAGGAAGAAAGAATCGCTTGCCAAGAAAATGATGAAACATTCAAAAGGGAATCACTTATATGGAAAAGCTGAACGACGATGCAATTCTTCAATTCCATAATCACGTTCGTGCATCCTGGAGTCGGATCAACACCATTGTTTCATGAACAATGTCCCTTGGATTATAAACAAATTGTGGAGCATCGCATTCCTCATCATCTTTCGTTATGACCTCGGTATCGACCCCATGGTGGTGCATCTTCTCATCGTGTTCACCACTTCGCATCAACGTCATCTTCTCGCTTCGCCTCCATAACACTCCATTGGAACGGATGCGTGATTGCAGGAAAGAAATCTTGGAACGTCCAATCGTGTCGAGCGACCATCATCCGACTTGACTCGTCTTCGCACGCACGTAGTTTGGAAATGCGATTGCAGTCAAGCCACTATTGGGCTGAGCCTTGCATATAGACAAAAGAAACAAAATGAACTGAGAAAGCTAATCGGATCGTGACGTAAACAAGTATGAATTTTCTTCTTTCTCTTCCGCTACTGTCTTTATTATTGTGGCTATTATGAGGGATTGAGAGTGTTGTTACGTTGTAGAATGGAGATGATGATTCACGTTGTGTTCGTGCCTTGCTTCCTATCTAATTCTTGTTTTGATTCCTTCGCGACGCCTTGGTTGAAAATTGGTATGCCTCCCTTCTCAATTACATTTTTGTGATCTCTTCCACTCTCTTCTTTGTTGTATCGATGTTGATGATGATGAATGGAATATTTGGTGCAGCATAGAGTTTCCTTGGATGCAGAAGATTGAAGTTCATTTGCAGAAGATTGAAGTTCAGTTTGTAGCATGAAAGTCGGTTGTAGAACAAAAATTATGATAGTCGAATGAAGACTTGTGATTGCATAATGGTGCAATTCAGTTACAGAGTTTGGAGAAAATCAGTTGCATCCTCCAGAAAAATTAGTTGCAGAAATAGGTAAGTATTATTTATAAGCTTCCCTTTCCCAATTCAGTTAGAGATCTAAATGAAACTCACCCCAAATTTAATAGTTAGTTACAAATGCAAATGAAAAGTTAGTTAGAGAGCCAAAATGAATTTAGAGTGAATTTGGATTTAGTTTGAATTTCAACTTACTGTCATTTACGTCTTACTTACAGTGAAATGGAAAAAGATTGGTTGATAGTGAAAGTTTTTAAACATAAAGTTAGTTGTTAAATTAGTTTGATTAATTAGTTTTTTTTTATTTATTCAAAATTAAATGCGAACTGGAGTTGCATTTGTAGGGGTGTTCTGCTATTGGAACTTTGGGAGGCATAAATACTTGGAGGTACGTGTATTGATTGGCTGACATCGATGCCTTTGTTGGTTTGCCCTAGTTTGATGATTTGGATGAACTTGCAGGGTTGAACTTGAGCTATAATTGGGCTAAACTACCTCTGTCTGCTTATGGTTAGTTGGAACTCTCATTTATTAGTTGGCTACAAATTTATGAAGTAGTTAGAAGTCAACAGAATTTTATTGGTGTGGTTAGTTCAGTCATGTTTCTTAGTTCATTTAGGAAAAACAGTTAGATTTAATTGACATGGTTAATTAATTATAGAACTGACATTGACCAATTGTAAGTTAATTTAGACATTGTAAGTTTGTGAAACAATTAGGATAGTTGATGGTTAAAGAAAGTCTACTATCAGAATAATTTAATCGACTTTTTGCTATTTATCATTCAAACTACTGGTATTATTAATGTGGTTAGGAAGTGAAGTCTAATACTGAACTCGTTCAATTTAGCCAATGGGACAATTGATCTGCTATACCAAAATTGAATGTTAATTTGGTTTGTTTGTATGTATATTAACTTAGCTAATTTTGAACTGAAATTGGGAAGCAAAAATGTACTAAAACAGTTTAAAACTGAGTTGGTACTCGCTGTTAGAGATTAGTAAATTGGTTAGTTTGGATTATCTGTTAATGATGATTTGGAGATGTTTATTTAATTAGTTATGGATTGTTAATGATAATGGATTGGATGAATGATTTACTCATGTGTTGCAGGGCTGACTTTGCATTGCATCAAGATCTCAAAACATGAGCATCATGAACAATCCATGGAAATGGCCAAATGAAAACTAAGACTTTCTTATAATGGAAGTAAGCTTGTATGGAAGGTTTAGTGAGATGATGAAGCACGAAGACTCAAGATCAATGAAACTCAAAATTTAAGGCTTAGAAAAATATGGTTGACTTTGGTCCAAATCAAGGCCCACAAAGACTAAATCAAGGCCCACAAAGACTAAGGCTTCCTGATTAGGGCTTAAAGGATCCAATGTATGCTCAAAAGCCAGTCACAAGACCCCATAGCATCATAGTCAGGAATTAAGGCTTGAATGCATAAATGAGTCATGATTGTAACCTTTTTGAACTAAGGCCCGGGAGTGCATGAGATTAGGGTTTTCAATCCACATTATGAGCAAGACTCCACTACTTAGGGAAAACCTTAGTTTTAATTAACCACAAGCTTTGAATCTATGAGAATATATTAACATGAATGCATGATTCATATGAATGCAAATGAATCTTAAGTCATGGGTCAGATGAAAAGTGAAAAGGGGAGGGTAAATTTTGAGGTGCGATAATTGCCCCTATTTAATCAGCTTAGACCTGAATGGTCGAATTGTGAGAGCTTTTCGGGTATTCGAGGTATGAGTGAATTAAATATCAAAGAATCCAAAAAAAATTCCGTTGAGGATGTTTGTATGAGATATAGGGATAGCAGTTCGACTTTTACAGGTTCATCTGCTAGTAAAAAAAAATTGATGTGTATTATAGGGATGTTAATGGAAATGCAGGTCATGATATGCATGTTATATGTATATTTTACCATTTTATGAGATATGAAGCCATGTATGCTAATCAGAAAGCCTATAAGTTTCTGAAATACCCTTGCAAACAAGGGGTTTCAAAATATTGAATCATCTGTTCAAAAACTGGAAATAAAGTCAAACGCAGAGGTTTGAAAAAAAGAAGGGCCATCAACCTTACAAGTTGGAAAAAAATTTGCCAATCCTGTAGACTGAAAAAGGTTCATCAACCATAAAAGTTGGAACAAGACTCATCAACCCCGTAAATTGGAAACAAAGGTCATGAACCCTAAAGGTCAAAAAAAGATCCAACAACCATGATGGTTGGAAGGAGATTCATCAATCGCAAATGTTAGAAGTAAGAGGATCATCAACCCTAAAGGTTGAAAACAAAGTCTATCATCACCCTAATGGTGGGAAAAAGATTCAACAACCATGAAGGTTGGAAACAAAGATCGTAAACCCTAAAGATTGGAAAAAGGTTATCAATCCTGAAGATTGAAAAAAAAAAGGTTTTTCAACCCTGAAGGTTGGAAAAGAGGATCATCAACCCTAAAGGTTTGAAAAAGATACCAAGCAAACTGGGCTTTAAAAGGTTCCAAACAAGTTGGATTTTGGAAGCATCGTCAAACTAGTTGGTTTTAAAAGGGACCATGCAAGTTTGAAATTGGAGGATGCTAATAAAATACTCGACTTTGGTTTTCCAGATTTGCACACACGGCTTCATGCTATGCTAGATGAATGATATGCATGAGTGAAGCGACATGATTAATACATGATGACGATTTATGCAATGGGTAAGCCATATGCTCATATAGAGGGAGGTGAGAATTTTGGGCTAGGATAAGGGATCATCCATACGTGATTCTCTGATATCTACTTCAAGTTGAATAATTGTTGTCATATATCTGGATTACATCTGAAACATGAAGAGAGCTTGTACCTGCGTAGCCTGCCTCTACCCTAATATATTGGGTATCTGCACCAATTGCCCTAGTTACCAATTATGGAGTAGTCCCAACATCCGAAGATATCAATTGGCTTTCCCCAGTGTCTTGAAACTTTATTCTCTTGATTAACAATCTTGGGAATGATTAACTTCTGATGCTCTTGGGGTGGCCTGCCCCAATATGAGCCTTGAAGTAACTTTTTGCCCCTATCTGGCTGATTCAAAGAGATTTGTAGAATCTCGACGTGGTTGCCCCAAATTGAATGACTCTTGAAGAGATATGAGCTATGGGATATCAGGAATTTGATCAACTTTCCTATATGTAAGCTTCCTTGATTTCAAATGACTGTTCGGATGTAAAATGTTCATTTTAAAAATGATAACTGTAATGTCATTCTTATGCAAGTTTTGAAAACTCAAGTGTGTTCACTAAGATTATGACATCTAGTGAATGAATCACTGATTAGAATGCCATATCATTATCAATACATAGATAAGAAAATCTTTAGGAGTCAGCTTTGTAAGACCCCAATTTTGAGAGATCACACCTTGGTATCCTCATTATCCCTCATTCATTGGGTTTGCGTTAGGAGAGATCACCAAGCATCATTTGATTGTATCATACTTCATTCTTCTTTATTTACTAACCAAAAAACCAAAAAATATGTCATTGTATAGTTTAGCTCTTTCGTAGGTAGTGCACATGCTCACCTATGCTCTATCAAGCTCATATCTAGGGTTTAAGACCCTCATTGCAAGGAGCTTAATCAAGAAATGGTTTACTATGGCTCTAAGCATCATATATGGATCCCCATGATCTTCACATGTTATTTTGATCAAGAAATCATTAAGAGTTTGGAGTTGGTGTGCCTTGGAAACCCTAATTCATCTGGGTATCTTATGTGACTTCTTCAACAAGTTTCTTCACCAATTGATCAAATATTTCAAGGGGTACTTCAAATTTCATCATCTTATGCATATATGATCCTCCATGAGTCCCAAAAGTCAATAGAATATCAAGCTAGCAAGTTGGTTCATGGTCGTTGACCAGAGAAATTCAACTTATCAAAATTGGGGTTCCCTAGACCCTATCTCCTACAATTTTTGTCATATGAAAATGATTCCAAGAGAAAAGTTACTCTAAATGACATTCCAAACAACTTTCATGTTGAGGTCAAGAGCTAGTTTTTCTTTTAAAGTCATTTTTTATGGTGAAAGATTATAGGTCATTTTGTCCAAACCCTAATTTGGAGGTCAACTTCCCAAGACCATAACTTGCTCAATCTTTATGATATGAAATCCATTCAAATTTCATGATCAAATTCAAGATGTCTAATTCAACTTTTAAATGCATGTGATATGAGGAAACATTATAGGTCACTTTGGGTAAATACCACGGAACAAGTGATTTTCCTCAACTTCTAAAATGCATAACTCTTTCATGATAAATCCAAATAAGGTCAAATATGTGACCAATGTGAAGGAGTTTTAGAGAGCTACAACTTTTATTAAGGAACGTTTCTCATTTGAAGTACATAGAAAAAGTTATTCAAGGTGGAAGAAGTGAACATATGGCTTGATACTTTGAAATTTTTTTGATATGTTTGATTTTCCAAATTTCCACCTCAAAATTCATCATGATAAAAGCTTCAAATGAAAAAGTGTCGAACATGAAAGTTGTTCCTCTTGATCTAACCTTTCCAAAAAGTTAAAATTCATCTCATTTGGATAAAGAATGAATGACTTGCGCATGGCTTAAAGTTGAAGAAACATTTGGAAGGTTTGAAGTTCCATTTCTCATACACGATTGCATGGCCTTTCCACATGACTTCAGCATTGCTTACACTCATTTTTGGACCTAAGTGCATCATTACTTGGGCCTATCACACGGCCATGCATCCATGCAAAGGATTTTCTATTTTTGAAAGTTTGAAATAAGTGTGCAATTATCAAGTGCCTTGGCTATAAATAGAAGCCCTTTCACTCAGAAATGAGGATCCTGGCGCGCCATCTTTGAATCAGCAACTTTAAACCTCCATATTCAAAGGATAAGTTGGGTGATTTTCATTGAAAATCGAGTTTGAAATCTCCCACTGTTTTGAGATTCAAACTCCAAGAGTCTTCCTTCTTTCTTGATCCATTTCCACTCCATCAATCATCAGAAGCAAGGCCAGACACAATTTAGAGCAAGATCGTGTCCATCTGAACCTGCAATGAAGGTGAATAATCAGTCACCATTTTCACTATATTTTCATTGCTTATCCGAAAAGAAACCAAGGATTTTGAGACATTGTGTATGCATCATGGTACCTTTAAAGTTAATTTTCATTCCCGTAAGTTATTTAAGCGATTTTATTAACTGTCAGTTTTATTTTGTGTTTTCGGGATTTTATGCTTCGATTGTCGTGTTTATGCCCTCCAGGTCCACAGAGAAGATCCAATGGACTCAATGCGAGAAAGTGGAAAGTTCTGGCGTTCGAAAAAAGAAGATTTCCCAGTTCAGGAGGCCTGACACGACAACCTGTGTCACCTGACACGAGCCGTGTCAGGAGGAAGGCCAAGAACATACAAGAAATGCCCAAAATAGTGGCCTTACACGACCGCCCGTGTCAGCCTGAGATGCAAGGACGTTTCGGAGATTTCCACCTTCTGCCAAGGGATTTTCACACTATTAGGAGAGTTTCTACAAGAGCAAAGATCATCTTGGAACGAGGCGAACACAATATTATCAAAGAAACAAGGATTACAGAGATCAAGGAATTCGGAGAGCGGATGGTTTTCATAAGCGGAAGCGATTGAAGATCCACCTCATCCAATTACTTGTAATGTGTATTTTTTTTTATCTTGAATTTTTTTTGAACAATATCAGTAGCTAAACCCCCTAATGCTAGGGGGTGTCCCTAATTTAGAATTGTAACGGAATTGAGTTTACATTTGCATTTATAATATTATTGTTACGGTAACCTTTTGATGTGTTTATTGTTTTCTCTTTCGGACCAATCGAGATTGATTTGTGGTTATCAATTAGGCTGGACCACCATTGATAAGGTTTTCATAAGGTTACTCTACAGTAGATATCACCTAGGACTAGAGATACCCTGTATGAACTAGAGTATTCTTGATATTATAAAGCTTAACTTCACCTTAATTGGCTATGGACATAGAAATTAGGGTAGATTAATTAAAGGTTTTCTCAATGAGGACTTAGGAGTAAATACCCTTAAGAACTGGTAGTAATTGATATTTGTTGATGCAATAGTGACTCAGAGTTATTACAGGGATAAATCATACACCTCCTCTGGCATTGTTCCTTTTTCCCTGTAAACCTTTATTTTCATCCTTATTTGCTTTTACCTTTATTCTTATATTTTTACACCTAAAAATCAAATTAATATTTTTTGTGTAATTGAATGATAATTTAAACTCGATATTGACTTGCAGTCCTTGAGATCGACATTCGGGGAATTTCTCCATTATTACTATAAGAGGCAAAATAGTACAGTTGCTATTTTCCCGATCAAGTTTTTGGCGCTGTTGCCCGGGACTGCCAAAATATAGAGTTTAATTTTAAGTTCAATTAAAATTTTGTAGCTCTGCAATAAAATTATTTTTCTGTCATTTATATATTTTCATTCACTAATCTGTGTATGCGAGGAGAGCCCTCAGCAAAATTTCTTTTTGACGCAGAAATTGATAAAACCCTTCACTGGAGACGTAGAAACCCTAGATTGTATTCTAAAGAAGAAGTTCCCTCTAATCACTCAGATTCAGAAAAAGAAACTATGGCTAAAATTTCTCCAGTTCCACCGCCTCCACCTCAGGAAAGACTCTCAGGTGACTATGAAGGAGCAAATGCACCGGGTGATAGATTGACCATTGTCAACCAACCGGTGAATGTGATGAACTTTCAACTGCATCCTAGCACAATCAATCAACTTGAGAGAAAATCTTTCACCGGAAAGGTTAATGAAGATGCCAGCAAGCACCTGAAGAGATTCCTGACCTTGAGTACTACTTTGAAAATTTATGGTCACACCGATGAAGCAAAGAAGTTAAGAATGTTCCCGTCCACTTTATCTGAAGAGGCGGAAGATTGGTTCTACTCTCTTCCAGCTGGCAGTATTACCTCATGGGAAGAGATGGAAACAACGTTCTTAAATGAGTATTTTCCCGCATCAGTATTTCTGAGAAAAAGGTATGAAATCTTGAACTTCAAACAGAAAGATGGTGAGTCTTTGGGAGATGCCTACAAAAGATTCAAAAGGGTCCTGGTAGCATGCCCAACTCATAATATGGATCAGACTGAACAAATGTAGATGTTTGTGAATGGGCTAAAAATAAAGACAAAACAGTTAATTGATACAGCGGCCGGTGGATCAACAAATTTCTCAACAGCTACCGGTATTAAAAGGATCATTGAAGAGATAACTGCAAATGAGCATCTAGAATTATATGATAGGTGTACAAGCAAACCTGAAGGAGTCATTGACCTGCAAGTAGAAGCAAATAAAATCCGTTTGGAAGATACAGTCGCTGCTGAAGTGGAGAAGAAATTGAAAGCGGTGAATATAGGTACTAAACAGGTAGCTCAAATTCAACCTGCTCAGACCATCACTTGTGAAATCTGTAATGGACCTCACCACACTGTGTATTGCTTTGCAACCCTTCAACAAATTGAAGAGATAAAATTCTTATAGCAGAATAAACCATACTCTAACACTTACAATCCAGGTTGGAAGAATCATCCAAACTTCTCCTGGAAAGATCAGAAAGGGAATGTTCCACAGCATGGTCAAGGTCAATATCAGACTCAATATCAACAACAACAACAACAAGCTCCAAGGAAAGCAGACTGGGAGATTGCCATTGAAAATATGGCAGCTCGAAATAGGCAATTTGAAGAAGAGACGAGAAACAATCAGAAAAACACCACCGCCTCTCTAAAGAATCTTGAAGTTCACCTGGGGCAGATAGCACAACAACTAGGAAGTTCTCGAACACCAGGTTCCTTACCAAGTGAAACAGTTCAAAATCCAAGAGGTCAAGAAAATATTAGTATTGTCACGACGAAAAAGAAAAAGGATGCTAAAAAGAAAAAAAATTACATCACCGGGCGAGTTGACTGAAGAGGAAATTACAAAAGAGACTAAACCAGTGATTAAGTTGCCCTACCCTCAGAGAGTGACAAAAAAGGAACCAAGTGAGTCAGACTTGGAGAAATTCATGACAATGTTTAAAAAGGTTGAGGGTCATATGTCTTTGTTTGAAGCACTCGAAAGAATGCCCATGTACAAGAAATTCATGGAAGAGGTAATGGCTGAAAAGAAACCAACAGGAGAAGAACAAGTAGCCTGGAAGGAAAAGTATAGTGCAAACTCACTGGGGCAGAAAATTCCTAACAAACAAAAGGATCCAGGAATGGTAACAGTACCATGCACAATTAAAGAAAGAACCTTCAAAAAGGTACTAATAGATTCTGGAGCTAGTGTGAGTCTGATGACATTATCAATTTATCACATGTTGAGTATTAAAAATGTCATTGATACAAAGACCAATATGAAGTTTGCGAATCACTCAAGAAAGGGTGCATATGGTATAGCAGAAGACGTACTGGTAATAATAGAGGACTTGATTTTTCCTGTTGATTTTGTAATCCTAGACATACCCGAAGATGATGAGGCACCCATCATTATGGGTCGACCTTTCATGCAGACAAGTCGATGCAAACTCGACATGGATCAAGACAAGTTAACCTTGAAAGTTCACGACAAAGTATTATGCCAACATCAGAGAAAGATGTAGGAAGGCCCTCTTGACTCTCATCACTGCCATTAGCCACCCTGAATGGAAAGACTTCCATCTTAATTCCAAAAACCAAGAGAAAGAAAAGAAAACAAAAACAAGGTAAGGAGATGGAGGTTAAAGAGGACTTGTGGCACAAAGGAATCCATACTGATGAAAGAGACAACTTCCTAGTTTTGGACAAGAGGTGCAACAAGGTGTGGAGGCTGAAGTACCCCCCATAACAAGGGGAATGAACTGTCAGGCTATGCGACGTTAAACGAAGCGCTTAGTGGGAGGCAACCCACGTGTTACTAGTTCTAATTATTGTTTGTGTTTTGTTTGTTATTTTAGGTTTGCACAGTGCCTTGCATAAAAGGGAGAAGTAACTCACATGGAAAAAGTTGGAAAAATGAGCAGAACAACAGCCTGACACGGCCACACGTGTTAGGCCTGCAGATTTGAAATTTGTTTGGAAAATTTGAATTTCATGTGGGCATGTTGCACTTTCCGCCGTCAGCCTCCCCTCAGTGGGGTACTGTGAGTCACCCCATTCTATCCTGTTATAAAACATTGAGGTGAATGTTTAGTTCAAGTGTGGGGGAGGTTTTCTATGCTTTTTGCCTTTATTTTTGTTTTGTTTTATGTTTTATTTTATTACCAATTTTTACCATTCACATTTGGTTTAGTTTTATCGTCGGGTATCATGTGTTACATGTATTTCAGGTTCTTGGTATTATAGTCGGATGAGGTAATGCTCAATAGCGGTAGTGGATGAAATAACCACTCCACTTACTATTGCTTGTTGTGAAGGATCTTCCCAAAAAGTCGATATTGCTGAAGAAAAGATCGGACGTAATGTCTAAAGCTCAACTAACGTAGGTTCCTTGTGCATTCCGAGTTGAGTAAGAAGCCGCACCATACTCGAAGTACTGTGGATGTTGTCAAGCTTTACCTAACATGGTGAGTGCATAAAAATCCAAACACATTTGTCATCATGAGTGATATTCAGGTATGTCTTTGTCACTCTGACTTTGCGTAGGTTCTCTGGGAGTTTCACTTCATGTATACACACACTGAGGTACGTTGTTTAATTATAACCTTGAGCCTTTCTAGGCATCCCGTTAATGCTATCCTTTTCTAAGCCCCTTTGAGCATATACCCTTTGTTTCAAGTTTGTGAAGAAATGCCATAACTGTCAAATTTATGTAGATAAGATTCATGTTCCTCCGACACTATTGAATGTCATTTCCTCTCCATGGCCATTCTCCATGTGGGGAATTGATATGATTGGCATGATTGAGCCCAAAGCTTCGAACGGACATCGTTTTGTTCTGGTGGCTATTGACTACTTCACAAAGTGGGTTGAAGCGACATCGTATACGAATGTAACCAAGCAAGTTATTGTGAGATTTATCAAGAATCAGATTATAGGTCGTTATGGTGTGCCACGTAAGATTATTTCTGACAATGGATCAAACTTGAACAATAATATGGTGGAAGCTCTTTGCAAAGACTTCAATATTGGTATTCATAATTCTTCTCCCTACATACCGAAGATGAATGGGGTTGTTAAAGCGACAAACAAGAACATCAAGAAGACCATTCAGAAGATGGTTGTGATGTACAAGGATTGGCATGAGATGCTCCTATTTGCTTTACATGGGTACCGTACATCCATCCGCACTTCAATAGGGTCAACCCCTTTCTCACTTTTTTATGGTATGGAAGTTGTGCTCCCCGTAGAAGTTGAGATCCCATCACTGCGTGTTTTGATGGAAGCCAAGTTGACTGAGGCTGAATGGTGTCAGACCAGGTATGATCAGCTGAATTTGATTGAAGAGAAGAGGTTGACTGCCATGTGCCATGGTCAGTTATATCAGCAGAGAATGAAGAAAGCTTTTGATAAGAAGGTCAGACCTCGTGTGTTTAGAGAAAGTGATCTTGTGCTTAAGAAAATTCTATCTTTCAAACCAGATTCTAGGGGAAAATGGACTCCTAATTATGAAGGCCCATATGTTGTTAAGAGGGCCTTTTCAGGCGGTGCTTTGATTCTTACAACTATGGATGGTGAAGAGTTCACTCGTCATGTGAACACAGATGCGGTCAAGAAATACTTCACCTAAAAAAGAAAAGAATAACTCGCTAAGTTGAAAACCCGAAAGAGCGGCTTAGGCAAAAATGAGCGTCTCTGTGGATTGAAAACCCGAAAGGGCGATCCAGGCAAAAGTTAGAGACATAAAACAGAAAAGTTTATCCCGATAAATTGAGTACCCCACCTTGGGGCAATTTAGACAAAAATTCGGGATTATGGCAAGTAACTGCAAGTTGGTTGATCTTCAATCTTGAAGACTTTCTTGAGCACAATGCTTGGTTCTGATTCATCTTCAACCAAAGCCGAGAGCACAGTGGATATTAAAGGCAGTACAAGGATTAGTGATCATTGTATTCAATGTAGCCCTTTTCCATGTAAAATTACCGTTTTTCAACTTTTGTAAAGGTCTATGGAGTCTTATCATTTACAAACTACCATTCTATTAAATAAAGTTAAGCTTTTTATCCAATTGTTTCTACTCTTATTTATTCAGCTAAATAGAATTAAATTTATTATGATCATTTTGAAATTAAAAGTTTTAAAATAAAAAGCATGTTTTCTTAAATAATAAAAGCAGTAACTTTTAAAAAAGCAATTAAAGGAATATCAACAGCAGTTTGAAAAGCAGTAAGCCCTAGATGTGAAACATCGTTGGTTTTATCCCCAAGCAGTTGGCGTGATCTCTATTTATTCCTCAGCAAGATTTCAGCATCTCCAACCGGGTTTCGTTGGTTTCCCCAGCTAAGTTGTATTTTGCCTCCCTCGAGTTGTAGGCGCGTTATTTGCAGCAGTTTGCACGATTCGGCAGATTTTATTTCCCCTCAAGTCACCATAAGAAATGTTCCTAACCTATATTAGCCCTGCTTTTTGAGCAGTATTTTTTATCCTCTGCAAGGTTGTCTCCCATTTGATATGGTGTTGACCTAAAATTCCCCGCAGAGTTAATGATGCAGTTTCCTCAGTAGATCCTCTCCTCTTTTCCCCAGCCTGGGTTGAGCCTTTGAGGTGGATGATTCATGTGCATTCCTTTGCACCTTGTTCTCTCCAGCAGTTGTTTCCCTCCTTTGAGGATTGGCGGAGAATTGTATCGATGATTCAGACCAGCGACATTTGTATCCTTTGTGATTGTTTTGTTAGCATAACCATCATATATACATATAAATATACATATACAATCATAGATTTCATTATCGCATTTGCAATACACTTTGTGATTCATTATTTCTCTGATCCTCTGCTACGGTGGTATACTTTTTACCCACACAGATTTGGTTTGTTTGTCCTCTTTCAATTGTAGAGTGTCAGTCCCTTAACAAGAAAGAATTTAACATTTCTCATTCCCCACTGAGTTACCTCCTCGTGGATGACTATTATTTCAGTTTCCTCCCTAGTTAATTATCTAGATGGAACCACTCCCCTTGAGTTATATTCTCATTGGGTTAAGTCTTTGATTGACCGTTTCTTTCTAGATCTTACAAAGATAGATGCTTTTGGTCCCCTGAGAGTTTACAACCCAGTAACTGGTAATATTCTTCACAATTTATGAATATTTCACTTTTTTCCCCAATTCCTGGCAAAAGTAACCTTTTTCTCCCAGGCGGATTCGTTTTTCAGGTTTCCGTAGGAATTTTATCCTTGATATGTTCATCCTAACCGATGACAAATATTTTCTTCCCTGCTTTGAGTTTATCCTTGATATGTTCATCCTAACCGATGACGGATATTCTCTTTTTGGTATTCTACCCAGTAAAAAGGTAGTTGTAATCCCTATTTTGTTCCCTAGAGGGTTGATCCTTGATATGTTCATCCTTTTGCGGTCTTCTACCCAATAACTGGTAGTTGTAAATCCTGCTTCCCCTTTGAGTCTACCCTTGATATGTTCATCCTAACCGGTGACGGATATTCTCTTTTTGGTATTCTATCCAGTAACGGGTAGATATAATCCCTATTTCTCCCCTCGGAGTTTATCCTTGATATGTTCATCCTAACCGATGACGGATATTCTCTTTTTGGTATTCTATCCATTACCCGATAGATGTAATTCCTACTTTTTTAGGCAGTGTATCCTTGATATGTTCATCTTAACCGGTGACAGATATCCTTCCTAATATCCCCAGGCAATTCTATCCTTGATATATTCATCCTAACCGATGACGGATATTCTTCCCCTTTGAGTCTATCCTTGATATGTTCACTTTAATCAGTGACGGATATTCTCTTCCTTTGCGGTCTTTTGCCCAATAACCGGTAGTTGTAAATCCTATTTGGCTTTTCTCCAGCAAGTTATTCTTACCCAGTAACTGGTAATGAATACATCTCGGGTTGCCCTCAGCGAGTCATCCTTGATATGTTTACCCTAACCGGTAACGGATGTTCCTCCCTGTCAGATTTTGTTATCCCCTTACCCAGTAACTGGTAGTGGATAATATACTTTTGTTCCTCCTGTGTTGAAGATCCTTTCTTCCCCAGTTGAGTTTGAGTGCGTATTTCCTTCGTGAGATCACCATTTCCTGCTTGGGTCGAGTATTTCAGCTTTGTTCTGATCTACCTGTTTCCCCAGCAGATGTTCCTTTTTCCCCGGCTGAGTCTTTCCATCAATTGTATTCTCATGGAACCTCTCGTGTCACCCAGCAGTTTTAAGTCGTAGCATGGCATACGCATAACCCGTTTATTCCCCCTAGAGTCTCTGTCTCCCAAGTGAGTTTTTTCTTATGGAACGCATTACACTCCTGTGGACTTTCAGTCCCTTTGAATTCTTTTCCTTTGTGGCAACATTTTTCCCCACATAGATTATTTTTTTTAACATTCATTCATATGCATCACGAGGTCTCTTAGGGACCAAAATTTGTTTCTATATGTTGTTATTTAAGTCCATTCTACTAAGTCGATACGAAGATTTTAACCTTCATCTCCACAGCTAGAACGTCCTTAAATAAGGGCAGCTGTAAGACCCCAATTTTGACCCTAAGACTCCTCGTGTTTTTTCTCATCATATTCATTAGCATTGGGATCACACCTTGGTATCCTCCTTACCCCTTATTCATTGGGTTTGCATTAAGAGAGATCACCAAGCATCATTTGATTGTATCACAATTCATTTTTCTTTATTTACTAACCAAAATACCAAAAAATATGTCATTGTATAGTTTAACTCTTTTGTAAGTAGTTCACATGCTCACCTATGCTCTATCAAGCTCATATCTAGGGTTTAAGACCCTCATTGCAAGGAGATCAATCAAGAAATGGTTTAATATGTATCTAAGTATCATATATGGATCCCCATGATCTTCACATGTTATTTTGTTCAAGAAATCATTAAGAGTTTGGAGTTGGTTTGCCTTGGAAACCCTAATTCATCTGGGTATCTTATGTGACTTCTTGAATAAGTTTCTTCACCAATTGATCAAATATATCAAGGGGTACTTAAAATTTCATCATCTTATTCATATATGATCCTCCATGAGTCCTAAAACTCAAGAGAATATCAAGCTAGCAAGTTGGTTCATGGTGGTTGACCAGAGAAATTCAACTGATCAAAACTGGGGTTCCCTAGACCCTATCTCCTACAATATTTGTCATACGAAAATTATCCCTAGATAAAAGTTACTATAAATGACATTACAAACAACTTTCATGTTGAGGTCAAGTTCTAGTTTTGCTTGGAAAGTAATTTTGTATGGTGAAAGATTATAGGTCATTTTGTCTAAACCCTAATTTGGATGTCAATTTCCCAAGACCATAACTTGCTCAATTTTTATGATATGAAATCTATTCAAGTTTCATGATAAAGTTCAATATGTCTACTTAAAATTTTATGTTGGGAGTAAGTGCAAATTCAACTTTTAAATGCATGTCATATGAGGAAACATTATAGGTCATTTTGGGTCAATACCATTGAACAAGTGATTTTCCTCAACTTCTAAAATGCATAACTCCTTCATGATAAATCCAAACAAGGTCAAGTTTATGACCAATTTGAATTCCTTCGAGAGAGCTACAACTTTGATTAAGGAATGTTTCTCATTTGAAGTCCATAGAAAAAGTTACTCAAGGTGGAAGAAGTGAACATATGGCTTGCTACTTGGAATTTTTTTTGATATGTTTGATTTTTCAAACTTCCACATCAAAATTCATCATGATGCATGCTTCAAATGAAAAAGTGTCCAACATGAAAGTTGTTCCCCTTGATCTAACCTTTCCAAAAAGTCTAAATTTATCTCATTTGGACAAAGAATGAATAACTTACGCATGGCTTAAAGTTGAAGAACCATTTGGAAGGTTTGAAGTTCCATTTCTCATACACGATTGCATGGCCTTTCCACATGACTTCAACATTGCTTACACTCATTTTTAGAACTAAGTGCATCATTACATGGGCATATCGCACGCCCATGCATCCATGCAAAGGATTTGCTTTTTTGAAAGTTTGAAAGAAGTGTGAAATTATCAAGTGCCTTGGATATAAATAGAAGCCCTTTCACTCAGAATTGAGGACTTTGGCACGCCAGCTCTGAATCAGCAACCCTAAACCTCCATATTCAAAGGATAAGGTTGGTGGTTTTCATTGAAAATCGAGTTTGAAATCTCCCACTGTTTTGAGATTCAAACTCCAAGAGTCCTCCTTCTTTCTTGATCCATTTCCACTCCATCAAGCATCAGAAGCAAGGCCAAGCACAATTGAGAGCAAGATCGTGTCCATCTGAACCTGCACTGAATGTGAATTTCTGAATTTTTCATCTCTTCGATTCTCACTCAATTCTCCATCATTCTTGTTGATTTTTGGTTGTCTGAAGTCCTACCAATGTAGGAAACAAGATTGAGTTACGTAGAGGTCAAATCGAAGCAACTCAGATCATGATCCTCAAAATGCAACTCCCTGTATATTTCAATATACTTAGAGTTAGGTGAAATTGAGGCCAGATTCGAGCTCCTGAGCATTTTTACTTTAAATTCATGTCCTCCTTTTTATTTTGGTGATGGTTGAGGGTGGACCAGTCTGGTGTGGTCCACCAGAGAAGAAGACCGGAGCTCTGGCTCCGGCGATGCGTTGACGTGTCTCCAGACCACATGATCCTTCTATTTTGTTTTAATCTTAAGCGTCCAAATTGATTACCAGACGTGTGGCACATTGACTAAGGTTCACCATGGATAGCGCGCTCTGATCCACTTGATCTACCACCTCAATTAATGAGGGAGATTAAGTGGTCCACGTTTTTTAGCATTTTCTGATTTTTATTTTAATTGACTTATTTTCATTAATTCATATTAATTTTAATATTGATCCAAAAAATATGGGACTTTCACCAAAAATTCTCAAATATTTTTCTCTTCTATTTTCTGAATTAAAATTAATTTTTTGGATCAATATTAATATTTTTCAGGATTTAATTGTTTTTATGCATATTTTTAATTGTTTAAAAATACTTTTAAGTTTCCAAAAATGATGAATTTTTTTCTCCAAGGTCCTTTGATCTTGTTTGACCTATGATAAATCTCTTGACCATTTATTTGGTGTTTTGAAGAGGTTTTGGTATTTTGACCAATCATAATTTAATTTAATGCATTTTTAATTGATTTTTAATTGTTTAAATGTGAATAAATTATGTTGAACTATTTTTATTGACTTGTTGAGTTTGACTTTTGTTGTTGGGATTTGGTCAAGGTTGACTTGATTTTGTTGGATTAAAATCATTGGATTTAGGGGATTGATGAAATGTACATTTCATCTCCCAAAATGAATGAATGAATTTAATTTGATTTAAAGTCCTCCCATGACCAATTTGAGTTTATTTCATTTCCCCTCCCTCTTCATCTTCAATCCCTTTCTATCCCATTCATTTCATTGACCTATGATATCTCTATATCATAAGGCTAGTTGATTGCAAAATCAACATAAGTATGGATGAGATTGGGTCTACCCCTTTTGTTATTTTCTTGTAAGTGTGGTATGTTTTAGGAGTATGGTTCATAATACCATATCTCTAACATGCATTAACACTAAAATTTATATTTCCCGGCCTCAAATAGTTGTGATTTCTACATAAGTCCAATTACGATTGCTTAACATTAACACTAACTTTTAATCAACTAACATTTGACTAACTTTTAATTTCAAGTCATTTACTTTTTGCACTTGAAACTCAAGTCTTTATCATTTGCCATTATTCATACCATTTAACTTGATTACTTTAATTCCATTTTCACTTTGCTCACTTGAGCAATATATTGTGATTATATTGTGATTGTATATACTTGTTTGTGCATTTTGTTTGTGTTTGTGGTCTTTTGACCTTAATGTACATAATAAAAACAAAAACCCTAAAAAAAAAAGATTTGTGTGGACTGTTGGATTTGATCTGAGACATTGTGTAACAACCCAATTTTAGTATTTATTTCTTATATTATTATTATTATATTTTATTTTGTTTATTTTGAGTGTTAATTAATTAATTGGTTGTTAGGTAGTATAATAATTGAGTATATTAATTAACTTGGTGTGTATACTGTGTTGGTTCAATTTATTTGAACTAAATAGAGATATTTTAATATTAGATCTTATTGGGCCTAATAATTAAATTAGAGGTATCATCCTTTAAGCCTAAATATAATACTATAATAGTAAGAGGTGAGGAGAGTGAGAAGTAGGATTCATTTGATCATTGACGGCAACAGAGAAAGAAAAGAGGAAAAGTAAGGAGAAGAGGGAAGAACAAGAGAGAAGCTAAGGTTTCCAGAAAATTGAAGAGGTAAGGGGGAGAATCCTTATTATTATGGGTTAGTATAATTGGGGCAATGGGTAGAAATATGTTTAGGTTGAAATCCCTAATTTTTACGGTTTTGGGGATTGTTAGGTTTTGATGAGTAATCTTTTATTTGTGATGAGTAATTATGTTTGGAACTGATAAATGGGTGGAATGAAGGAGAATTGCGATCCAAAACGCAGCGGAAATTAAAATTTTCTCCTTTAGAGATCCTTACGAATGGTCATAATCAGTGATAGAATATTTACCTCTTGTGACGATTGAAACCTTTCGTGCAGATCTCTTGTGACGATCAAAACCTTTGATGCAGATCCACGGAGCGATCACGAACGTTGAACGATGACAACGTCTCTACTCAGTCCACACGAACGGATTCCTTCAATCTCAGTACTAGCTGGTACGAATGAAGGCTTTGAGTGAGAGAGAGAGATAGAGAGAGAGAGAGAAAACGAAAATAATGCAACCGCAATGAATGCTTCTGCACAAGGGTTCTATTTATAGAACCACTTGTGTGGGCTTCAAGCTAAAAGGCCCACTTAAGTGTATTTTGGCCCATATCTTATAATATGCCCAAAATCACTTAAGCCCATGGTACCTTACCATATTTTGTATTCTACTCAAGTACACCGTACCTTACGATGTTGTATAATTCACTTAAGGGCACCGTACCTTACGGTATTCCTTAGTTACTCTATCTCTCATCAATCCGTCCTTTGTGTGTGACCCTGTAGGTTTTCGTGACGTTGGCAATTATATTAAATCACGCATTTAACATAATAAATAGTGAGCGGTATCTAGCAACACATCACTGCTACCCAAGAAACGAAAATGTCATGTGATCTGACAAAACCTTCTATGATAATACTTATGTGTATAATTACCCTTTTGCCCTTATGTCTATATTGAACACAGGGCATAGACCGTGTCATCCTTGTCCAGTTCAATATTGGGCCCATAGATATTTATCCTGTTATACAGGATGGGCAAATTCCATCTAGGTCACTCATGTCCCTCAGCATGCTTCGTGGAGTACCCATCAACTGTCTTTATGGTTATCCAGTTACGGACAACGTTTGATCAGCAATAAAGCACTCGACTCTACATCTAGGGTCCATAGTGGTTTCAGGTCGAAGAGTGGTATACACCATTATCACCATGAGAATAACTTATGACACTTTGCATAACTTTCTATATAATATTCTCATAGCGGGACAATCCGGTATAAATATTACTCTTAATATTCATACCTATGTTTAAGACTTGATAACTCTTTATCCATGATCCATGAGATGTGATCATCAGTCTACAAACATAATAGTCTTAATGCTTTAATGTTATCCCATTTCACACTAAAGCTCGACTACGGATACTTTAAGAATAGTGTCCTTATGTTTAATGTGATCTCATGATCAAGTCACACTTGATACATTGAACGGACTAGCTATTCTAGGGACTTTATTAAACAAACGTAATAAAGAAAAAGCCTTTTATTATTAATAAATAATTCGATACAAGTACCAAAAGTATTGGCCTCTAGGGCTTACACCAACAATCTCCCACTAGCACTAGAGCCAATCAGGCATACCCTTAATACCCATAGATCTAGTATGGCCATCATGCTTCTGCTGCGCAAGAGGCTTTGTCAGTGGGTCAGCAATATTGTCAAGTGTAGGTACTCTGTATATTTTCACATCTCCTCTATCTATTATCTCTCGAATGAGATGATAACGCCTAAGTATGTGCTTGGATCGTTCGTGAGATCTAGGCTCCTTGGCTTGTGCGATAGCACCATTGTTATAACAATAGAGACCAATGGGATCAACAATGCTAGGAACTATGCCAAGTTCACTAATGAACTTTTTGATCCAAACAACTTCCTTTGCTGCACTTGAGGCAGCAATATACTCGGCCTCGGTTGTAGAATCAGCAATTGTATCTTGCTTTGAACTTTTCCAGCTCACAGCGCCATCGTTTAAGCAAAACACATAACCAGATTGCGATCTAAAGTCATCCTTATCTGTCTGGAAGCTAGCATCGATGTATCCAATTACAACCAACTCTTCATGACCTCCATATATCAAGAATGAGTCCTTAGTCCTTCTCAAATACTTAAGGATATTCTTGACAGCTACCCAGTGAGCATCACCAGGATCAGATTGGTACCTACTCGTTGCACTTAAAGCATACGAGACATCTGGTCGAGTACATAACATGGCATACATGATAGATCCTATTGCAGATGCATATGGAATCTTATTCATGCGATCCCTTTCTTCCTTAGTTAAAGGGGATTGTGTTTTTGATAGACACAGGCCATGTTGCATAGGTATGAATCCTTTCTTGGAATCATGCATATTAAAGCGTCTCAACACTTTGTCTATGTATGTACTCTGACTTAGGCCAAGCAGTTTTTGTGATCTATCTCTATAGATTCTGATTCCTAATATATAGGCTGCTTCACCTAGGTCCTTCATAGAAAAGCATTTCCCACACAAGACTTTACTTGTTGTAGGGTAGGGATATCGTTTCCAATGAGCAATATGTCATCTATGTAACACCCCGATAAAAATATGATAATTATTTAATTTAAGTTAATAGTATATTTATTAATTTAATTAAATAATTGGATTATTATTATTGGAATAATAAAGTTGGAATATATATATAAAGAGTTCCATCTGGTAAAAAGGGTTTTTCACGTGAAAAGGGAGAAGCGACAGAAAAGTGGAAAAGGGCAAAAAGGAAGAGCAAGAGAACAAGGGTTGAAGAAAAGGAAAAGCTTGAAGCTAAAGGATTGCCGGATTAACTCAGGTAAGGGGGTTTATCGTCGTTTAATGGGTATTATGGGTTAACATGTAATGGGTAGTAATAAGCCATTGAATCGACTCTAATTAGAATGATAAATGCTGAAATTTGTGAACTTTTGGATGAATGAGATATGGGTTTATAATTGAAGAAAATTCGTAGGAATTAGATGTAATAAGGTTAGAAATTGAGCAATTGAATGGGTATGATCTGTGTTAGATAACATGAATGAATGTTGTGTGAAAATTGGACTGTGGGAGGTTGGATTTGGGAAATCTCGTAGCAGAGAAAAACCCATAGCAGATCTGGAATTCTGGGTTCTGGTCATACGCGTATGGCACTAGGCAATACGCGTATGAGATGGTCTGGTACGCGTATGGGGTGAGGCCATACGCGTATGGATGAAGAAGATGATGATTCTAACGTAGTTTTGTCTCTGTTAGTACGCGTATGGGAGAGGTGGTACGCGTAGGATACGCGTATGAGACAGGCAATACGCGTATGGGTTGGCTAGGAAATGGGTCATACGCGTATGGGCATGAGGCATACGCGTATGGGCAGAAGTGGGATTTTTCTGAGCTGTTGTTGTGCAGTTTTTGGTCGTTTCAGCTGAGTGATGTAAATTAGCTGATGTATGATATAGTAGGGATCATTTCCCGTTGTTTTGAGCAGTATAGGTATTAGTAGAGTGTGCTAATGCTGTGATTTATTATTTGGCATGATATGATATGATTCTGTGATAAAAAAATGCTGATGATGTATGATGGTATGCATAATGCTGTGAATGTATCTGTTATGTATGCAATTGTGAATGGACTGTTTATGGCTTAGAGCGTGAGCATATGTCTATCTTGGATTGTTGTTGATGTTTGCATGCTAGGTGATTTAGCGTGTATAGCATGACCTTTATGGTGGTAGCTAATTCCCATGGTGAGGAATTAGTGAGTGAGTTGTTGTGGATTGTTGTTGATGTTTGCATGCTAGGTGATTTAGCGTGCATAGCATGGCCTTTATGGTGGTAGCTAATTCCCATGGTGAGGAATTAGTGAGTGAGTCACTAGGTCTCAAATGAGTGGGACTAGTGAGCTTGGTAGCCGTATCTGGGTTTGATCGGTGAGGTTGAACTATGTGTTCACGAATAGTCGGTACCGCATGCATGGAGTCTCATTGCATAATGTATGTATGGCGTATAATATGAATGGATGTATTCCAATATTATATGTGTGTTTTGTGTTGGAGTGAGTATGATTATGATTATGATTTGATGTGGCCGTTGCTGAATGTGTGATATGATTAGGGTGATGAAATGTGTTAATTTACTTAGCATTACATGATATTTTATAATGCTTGTTATATCGATTGAGGAACTCACCCTTACAACTATGTTTCAGGTAACGAGCAGTGATTGAGTAGAAGCTAGTGCTTGAAGTCTAGTGTAGTTCCTTAGTGGGTCATGCTCTGGTATATGTAACATCGGGACGGGATGTTTTACCTTGTTTTCTTTTGGTTGTTGAATCATTTTACATGTAATGTGTTACATGGTGTAATACCCCAAAATTTACCCTTCATTTTTCCTGGAAAAAAAAATTTAATTACCATTTATTTTGGTATCCAGTTTAACATTCTTTTTCGATATTCAAACTGACTCTCACCGTACCAGACGAATTCTTCTTTCAAGACCACCTCTTTGCTGATTCTGACAGACATTGTTACTTCACTTCACTTCAGTGCAAATTTTTGGGCTTTTATTGTATTCAATCCCTTGATACCTCGAAAGTACGAAAGCAACTGTCATCTTCTTTCCGGGTCTCCAGTTGATTGAATAGGGGCAGCTGTAATACCCCAAAATTTACCCTTCATTTTTCCTGAAAAAAAAAAAAACGAAAAAAAAAAAAAACGAAAAAAAAACGAAAAAAAGAAATAATTTAATTAATTAATTAATTAATTAATTAAATAAATAAAATAAATAAATAAAATATAACAAATTATTTTGGACTTGGGTCTCCCTCATTTGAGCCCATTACCCACGAAAATCAGTCTATAAATACTGAAGTTTCAGTAGAGGAAAACACACTTGGAGTTACACTGGGAGATTCACTGGAGAAAGAAGGAAGAGAAGCAAAACCCTGAGGAAAAGATAGTGAGAGAAAAGCCAACAGAGTTCAGAGCAACCTCCAAACCCTGAAAGGAACTCAACTTGTAAACCTCACGGGCGCAACTCAATCAAGCTCTCCAATCAGGTTTGCCATATATCCATCATCTTTATGCCTTTTATTTGAATGCTCTAAATGTATGAGGTATTATGGGTGAATTTGATACCTTTTTGTGAGCCTTTTGTGAATTTTGATGGAATTATTCATGTGGTTACATTTTGATTTAGGGGCAACTCTGGGTTACCCTATTTTGTTTATTCTAACCGGTCTTGTGTTTCCATGGCATTGTTTTCTCTTGATTTCATCCTACTACTCTAACCCTTTGTCGAGTTTTGTGAGGGCTCACATGGCTTTCGCAGAGACACTCGCGTGGTTTCCCACTTTATTTGTGGGATACCCCCTGGAGTTTTATTCTGATTATTCGTGTTGACTGATTTCCTTTGACGGTCCAGCTGGAGACATTTCAGGGTTTCTTGCCCCTTTAACTGCTATAGCTTCAGATCTTTATCCGTGTGGTAATTTTTTCCCTTTCTCATACTTTATCGCTTTCTTAGCTGGAAGACCTCGATAGGAGGCAATGTTTGAGCCCCTTGGTGGCATTTTACTTTGAGATACATGTTTTGTGTTTTGTATTCATATCCCTGCAGGTAGCGCGGTTCCTTCGTCAAGGACTGCCTTTTTGCCCTCGAGCATCCCAAACCCTAAAACCCAAAGCAACACGTTTACTCCTTCTACTACAGGCGAGTAAGTCTCCAAAGGTCGAGCATCCGGTAGATTGCGTAGTAACGTTGTTCGTCCAAAACCCAATCCATAACCCCATAGGTCAGCCGAACTACGGCTTGCTCTGATTCTCATTCCAGATGAGATACGTAGGCATAAGACGCGATGTCTTAGCGAGCACACATCCCCCCAACTCATAGGTCAGCCGAGCTACGAAGACTCTGATTCTCATATTCAGATGAGATACGTATGCAGTGGATGCGACATCCGCGCGAGTCATTTCTCTTAACCTTTTTAGTAAATAAACACGTTAGGTAAACCCACACCCTTTAGACAAAAACTACAAAAGTGGATCCCGTAGAGTACTATGGATGCGTAGGGGTGCTAATACCTTCCCTTCGCATGACCGACTCCCGAACCCAAGATTTGGTTGCGAGACCCCGTCTTGTCCTTTCCTTTTTCAGGTTTACTTCGAGCGTTTCCTTTCCCTCCTTTGGGATGAATAACGCACGGTGGCGACTCTTCTGTCATTCTCTTTCGCCGGTTGTTTTTTTTGCACACTATATTTTTCAGGTTGCGACAGCTGGCGACTCTGCTGGGGACTTTAAGAAGTTGACCTCTTGCTGGTCCATCTTCCCTAAGCGAGTCCCTCCTAGCTTTTGTAGTTTGTTTGTTTATTGGGTGTTCATGCTTTTGTACAGTTATTTATTTACCTGCTTTACCTTATTGCATTGTGTACATATCATTGTTGTATCTGTTTCTGTTGGCTGGCTGCTTGGTGATCTTTGTGAGATGAGTTCTATACCCGAACTCGAGTGCACTTAAGATAGGAGAATGGCATAGTCCTGTCAACTTGTGTGGAGTATTCCTTAGCGAGTTGACTTGCAAGCCCATTCACTTGGTGGAGGTCATGTTGAGATCAATAATGTCACATAAGTAAGTTGTGGTTAGACATTACTTGTTCCAATATAGACCTAAGAAGCCAAGGACCTTAGTTTACCTAACCCATCTTGGCCTATTCGTAGGACGTAGTGCGAAAGTCGTTCAAATGTAAGATTTGATACGATTGTTACGCGATACTACACTCATAAGAGTCTCTCTTGAGAATATTGTTGGAATACGAGTAGTCGTTCCTCTAATAATATCCGAAAGATGGGATTATGACTATGGGAACCTTTTTGTAGAACATGTTTGGCAGGTTTAAACCTTAGTACACTCCTTTTGGGTGGTTCTTAACCTAAACTCCATGCTCGTGACTTGCGACAAACCCTTGATTCATGGTTGATCCGATCAGGTATCCTTAATATCAATGAAACTCGGGTGTTGATAAGGTGTAAACCATAATCCGCCAAAATGGGTGGTTGATATTAAGGATAACATGATCCATCCCATGACCTTTGTTTGGTGTGCTCTTAATTTCTCTCCAGACAGTGCAACCTGACAGATGTTCAAGCAGATATAGCAATCCTGATTGACATACCACTGCATTGCATTCACATCATCACATCATTTGCATTCATATCATTTAACACATGTTTATCCTTTTCAAGGGGGTTTAAATCTTCTTCTTGATTCTAGTCGGGGTTTTCTTCTTACGCTGTTTATCAAATGTGAGACTGGAATCAAGGGGGTAGAATACTCTTGGAATTGATAAACATGTCATTGCATTTGCATAGTCATCCGCATGTCTTGCATAACAGGTACCGCCACAGTGTTCTCAGTTTGTTTGGTGTCCCACTAGCAGGATAGCTGACTCAGGCATTCACCGATACGGTACCCGGAGGAACCAACAGAGAGTAATGGAAAGCCTACAGGCAGAGCTCGCCGAGATGAAGATTCGCATGAATCAATTCATGGATTTGGTTCAAGGGGTGGCTCAAGGACAGCAGGAGCTTAGATTATTGGTGCAGAGGGATCCCCCTATTACTCAACCGGAGACGTTGGTTGATCCTCCAGCTGGAGAGGCTAATGGTCCCAATGGACCGGGGCCTATCCCAATCCTACATGTCACCTCCGGTCAACAACCCATTCAGGATGGTCAGGATGATCAGTTCCCTTTGCTTCAGGAAGACTTTGGCATGGACCCCATGTTTAAAAGATTGGAAGAGAGGTTGAAAGCAGTGGAAGGACAGAATCTTCTGGGAGTAGATGTTGCTGACTTGGGGCTGGTCCCAGGTGTGCGAGTGCCACCGAAATTCAAGGTCCCGATATTTGACAAATACAATGGCAGCTCTTGCCCCAAAAATCACGTGCAAACCTATTTCCGTAAAATGGTTGCATACTCTGACGACGAGAAGCTACTTATGTACTTCTTCCAGGACAGCCTGGCTGGGGCATCCTTGGAATGGTATATGAGGCTGGACAGAGCCCACATCCGTTGCTGGAGGGATTTGGCGGAGGCTTTCGTGAAGCAGTATCAGTATAATGCAGACATGGCTCCGGACAGAACTCAACTTCAGAATCTGTCTCTTAAAAGCAATGAGTGCTTCAGGGAATACGCTCAACGCTGGAGGGATACAGCTTCCCATGTTCAGCCTCCTATGTTGGAAAAGGAAATGGCCAACATGTTCATGAATACGCTGCCTGAACCTTACTTGGAGCGTCTGGTAGGTTGCAATGCTTCCAACTTTGCTGATGTGGTCTCTACTGGAGAAAGGGTGGAGAATTACCTAAAGACCTATAAGAGCCAGAGTGGAGGTGGATCCTCATCAGGGGTGAAGAAGTCGTTCATTCAGGGACAGAAGAGGAGAGAAGGGGATGCAAATGCCATATCTTCTTATCAGAACAGGGATAACCGGAGGAATAATTTTCAGAATTATCATCAGCAACCGTATGTTGCGGCTGTGACCATTCCAGCTGCAGCACCACTACAACAACAACAATCACAACGTCAACCAGCTCAGTATCAACAGCAGCAACAACCGGGTAACAGACCCGCTTATCAACAGAGGCAAAGGATGATGGACCGGCGTTTCGACACCCTTCCAATGTCGTACGCTCAGATGCTTTCTAGTCTTCAACAACTACAGCTTGTGCAATTGCGCACTTTGGCTCCTCCTGTTGGTAGACTTCCGGTGGGTTACGACGCCAACGCTAGGTGTAGCTTCCACTCTGGGGCACCTGGCCACAATATTGAGAACTGCAAAGCTTTTAAGCACGTAGTTCAGGATCTCATAGATTCAAAGGCCATCGACCTTGCACCAGCTCCGAATGTCGTCAACAATCCCATGCCCCAGCATGGTGGTGCGAACGTTAATTTGGTAGAGGGAGAAGCCAAGTCCATTAAGGATGTGTTGAAGCTGAAGACTCCATTGTTGGATATCAAAGGATGCTTGCTGAAGGCCGATGTCTTCCCCGGTTGTGGGAAGGGTTGTTTGGATTGTGCTACTCAGGGCGGAGGTTGTTTGAAGCTACAGCAGGGTATCCAGGCCTTGCTCGACAAAGGTATCCTCCAGGTTGAAGATTTGTCTGTCCAAGAGTCTGTGGAAGAGGTTAAAGCGGGTGCCTCTATCTCATCCTTTAAGCAGGCACGGGCCGTGGTGGATTCAGGTGTTGCTCCCGGTTGGGGGCGTCTGTTGGAATTACCAGTGAAAGAAGATAAGTTCGGGATTGGGTATCAGCCAGCTCTAACTTCTACAACTTCAACACTTCAGACTCATCAGGGGCCGATCACTTTCTCCAGTGCTGGCATCATTCAGTATGGTCAAGTCTCTGCAGTCAACGAAGAAGAGGGGGATAGTGATTGTGACATTGACAACTGGGTGCGTCCGAGGATCCCGGGTGAAGTTCTCAACAATTGGTCTTCTGAGGAGATTATCCAAGTCACTCTTCTTGAAGAGTAATTTTCTTTGTTTATTCATGCATATCCAAGTCTTACGTTCCGCCCAGGGCGTAATGACTCATTGTAGGGCCCACCTATGTGACACTTGCATTTTTTATCATAAATAAAGGACGTCTTTTTGCATTCAAATATTTCGTTCCCTGTCTTTCTATTTTTGCAGTTTTTCAAAATAAAAAAAAATGACAATGTTTTGTTTAGTTTTCACTTCTTGTTTACACTCATAAGCACATACCATCACTCATGCAGATGCACAACACCGGATCCTATTGATAACGGTTCTGCTATGGCTCGTTTCGACTTTGAAAATCCAATCTTTCAAGCTGAAGAAGAGGGTGATGAAGACTGTGAACTCCCTGAAGAGCTTACCAGGTTATTAAAACAAGAGGAAAGGGTTATTCAACCGCATCAAGAGTCTGTTGAAGTGATTAATCTCGGCACCGAGGACACCAAGAGAGAAATCAAGATAGGGGCTGCTTTAGAAGACAATGTGAAGAAAGGGCTGATTGAATTGCTGCAAGAATACGTTGACATCTTCGCCTGGTCTTATCAGGACATGCCTGGGCTGGACACAGACATCGTGGTGCACCGCTTGCCTCTCAAAGAAGGTTGTCCTCCGGTCAAGCAGAAGCTCAGAAGAACAAGACCAGAGATGGCTGTCAAGATAAAGGAAGAAGTGCAAAAGCAGTTGGATGCAGGGTTTCTAGCAGTCACCAATTATCCGCCATGGGTTGCAAACATCGTCCCAGTACCTAAGAAGGATGGAAAGGTACGGATGTGTGTCGACTACCGGGATCTGAACAGAGCTAGCCCTAAAGATGATTTCCCATTACCTCACATCGACGTTTTGGTGGATAATATAGCTCAGTTCTCGGTATTCTCCTTCATGGATGGCTTTTCTGGCTATAACCAAATCAAGATGGCACCAGAAGACATGGAAAAGACAACTTTCATAACCCCATGGGGCACCTTTTGCTACAAGGTGATGCCGTTTGGTCTGAAAAATGCCGGAGCAACATATCAGCGAGCAATGGTGACTCTGTTCCATGATATGATTCATCATGAAATCGAGGTTTATGTGGACGATATGATTGCCAAATCTCAGACAGAAGAAGAACATTTGTTGAATTTGCAGAAACTGTTTGAGCGTTTGAGGAAATTCAAACTGAGACTTAATCCGAATAAGTGCACTTTCGGGGTGAGATCGGGAAAATTGCTGGGTTTTATTGTTAGCGGAAAAGGGATTGAGGTGGATCCTGACAAAGTAAAAGCAATACAGGAAATGTCTGAGCCAAGAACAGAGAAGCAAGTCCGTAGTTTCTTAGGGAGGTTGAACTACATTGCAAGGTTCATCTCTCACCTAACAACCACGTGTGAGCCAATTTTCAAATTGCTGAGGAAGGATCAGGCTATCAGGTGGAATGAAGATTGTCAAAGGGCTTTCGAGAAGATAAAAGAGTATCTACAGAAACCTCCGATCCTTATACCTCCAGTTCCTGGGAGACCTCTGATAATGTACCTATCAGTGACCGAGAACTCGATGGGGTGTGTATTGGGACAGCATGACGAGTCTGGTCGAAAAGAGCATGCCATATACTACCTTAGCAAAAAGTTTACCGACTGTGAAATCAAATATTCGCAGCCTGAGAAAACTTGCTGTGCTTTGGCCTGGGCTGCTCGCCGACTGAGACAGTATATGTTGAACCATACTACCTTGTTGATTTCTAAGATGGATCCAGTGAAATACATATTCGAGAAGCCAGCTCTCACCGGAAGGGTCGCTCGTTGGCAAATGATTTTAACAGAGTATGATATTCAGTACACGTCACAGAAGGCCATCAAAGGGAGTATTCTGTCAGACTACCTTGCCGAGCAACCGATTGATGATTATGAGCCAATGAAGTTTGAATTCCCTGATGAAGACATCATGTTCCTCAAGATGAAAGACTATGAAGAGCCAGTTGTTGAGGAGGGACCTGATCCAAACGAAAAGTGGACTTTGTTGTTTGATGGGGCTGTCAATGCTAGAGGTAGTGGAATTGGCGCTGTCATTACTACTCCGAAGGGTGCCCACATGCCTTTCACCGCTCGTTTGACTTTTGAGTGCACAAATAATGAAGCTGAGTACGAGGCCTGTTTCTTGGGTATTGAGCAAGCCATTGATCTGAGAATCAAGACTCTGGACATCTTCGGAGATTCAGCTCTGGTGATCAATCAAGTGAATGGTGATTGGAATACTCTCCAGCCCACTCTGGTCCCCTACAGAGATTACACGAGAAGACTTTTGACTTTCTTCACAACGGTAAAATTGTATCATATACCTCGTGATAAGAACCAGATGGCAGACGCACTTGCTACTCTATCCTCCATGATCAAGGTAATTCGTTGGAACCATGCTCCCAGGATCGATGTGATGCGCCTTGACAGGGCCGCGTATGTGTTTGCTGCTGAACTGGTAGTCGATGACAAGCCCTGGTATCACGATATCAAGTGCTTTCTGAAGAATCAAGAGTACCCTGCAGGGGCATCCAACAATGACAGAAAGACTTTGAGAAGATTGCCAGGCAGTTTCTTCTTGAACAAAGACGATGTGCTGTATAAGAGGAACTTCGACATGGTTTTGCTCAGATGCGTGGACAGACACGAGGCGGACATGTTAATGCAGGAAGTTCATGAAGGTTCCTTCGGTACTCATGCCGGCGGACATGCAATGGCTAAGAAATTGTTGAGTGCGGGTTATTATTGGATGACCATGGAATCAAATTGTTTCAAGTATGCTCGGAAGTGTCATAAGTGCCAGATTTATGCTGATAAGGTGCATGTACCGCCGAATCCTCTGAATGTGATGTCTTCGCCGTGGCCGTTTGCCATGTGGGGCATTGACATGATTGGAAAGATTGAGCCGACTGCTTCCAATGGGCATCGCTTCATCCTTGTTGCCATCGACTATTTCACCAAGTGGGTCGAGGCAGCGTCGTTCGCGAATGTCACCAGACATGTGGTTGCCCGTTTCATCAAGAAAGAAATCATTTGTCGCTATGGGATTCCCGAAAGAATCATTACTGATAATGGTTCTAATCTCAACAACAAAATGATGAAGGAGTTGTGTCAGAACTTCAACATTCAGCATCACAACTCTTCCCCTTACCGCCCTAAGATGAACGGCGCTGTTGAGGCGGCAAATAAGAACATAAAGAAGATTGTGCAGAAGATGGTCGTCACATACAGAGATTGGCATGAGATGCTACCTTTCGCCTTGCATGGGTACCGTACTTCAGTATGTACATCTACCGGGGCAACCCCCTACTCCCTTGTGTATGGTATGGAAGCAGTCCTACCTGTTGAAGTGGAGATCCCTTCTCTAAGAGTCTTGTTGGATATCAAGCTAGACGAAGCTGAATGGATTCGGACAAGGTTCAATGAGTTGAGTCTTATCGAAGAGAAGCGAATGGCAGCCATTTGTCATGGGCAGTTGTATCAGAGTCGGATGAAGAGAGCCTTTGATCAGAAAGTGCGTCCTCGTTGTTTCCAAGTCGGAGATTTAGTTTTGAAAAGGATCCTTCCTCCTCAGACAGATCGCAGGGGCAAGTGGACTCCTAACTATGATGGACCGTATATCGTCACCAAGGTTTTTGATGGTGGGTCTTTAATGCTTGCAACTATGGATGGTGAAAACTTCACTTCCCCTGTGAACTCAGACGCAGTTAAAAAATACTTCGCATAAAATAGACCCGCTGGACAGTAAAAAGAGTAGTCCAGGAAAAAATGGGCATCCCGACGAACCAAGAAAATGAAAAGGTTCGGGCAAAAATTAGGGATTAAAAATGAAAAGATCGTACACCCGGTAAGTTGAAAACCTGAAAAGGCAACTTAGGTAAAAATGGGTATCCCGGTGGATTGAAAACCCGAAAAGGGCGATCCAGGCAAAAGTTAGGGATTAAGCGAATGACTGCGTTCTGAGTAGTTCTAAATCTCATCTCGTGCCAATGACTAGAAATTTTTTAAGGATAGGAAACAGTCCAATCACTCTTTCAGAAGGCTGATTATCTGGAGGATCTTGAAGACGAGCAAGTCATAGCAGAATTGGAACCCAATAGAAATCCATTTCACATTGCCATTAGATTAATTTCTGTTTTTATCTATTGTGCGATTACCTCTTTCCAGGGATTGCTTCTTAATGTAAATGCCTATTCAGAGGCCATTCAATCAATAAAATCATGTTATTCAGTATATCTCTGTTTTCATTTTCATTTTACTGTTTTGTTTGCAAAAATGACGTCCGAATTTTTGATAAACATTGCATCATGACACATAAGGGCTTTACAGGTACATGCTTAATAAACATTTAAAATTGCTGTAAATTTTAAGTGCTTTGGATCGTCTATTCAGAACAGATACCCTCGGGGCATTTCCTTAAAATTCCCTGCAGATGATCGTGAATATCTTCCCCAGTGAAGTCGCCAACAGACGAATCTGGTGTCTTATCCCTGCAGAGTTGATCAGAGTGTTGGATTCTTCAATCCCCAACAGGTTCTCACCACTGTACTTCCCCAAGCGTTTGTTTCAGGACATACACTCCCCAGTAGAGTTGACAGTGCCAGACTACATATCCCCAACGGAGTTGACAGTGCCATCATAGTCAATCCCATGAATTTGTTTATATCCTTAAGCATTGCAACTGGTGAAAAGGTTTCATCATAGTCAATCCCATGAATTTGTTTATATCCTTTTGCAACCAGTCTTGCCTTATAGGTATGTACCTTACCATCCATGTCAGTCTTCTTTTTGAAGACCCACTTGCATCCTATAGGGTTAACTCCTACAGGAGGCTCTACCAAGGTCCAAACTTGGTTTGTGTACATGGAATCCATTTCAGATTTCATGGCTTCTAGCCACTTCTCAGACTCGGGACCAGTTATGGCCTCTTGGTAGGTCACAGGCTCATCTTGATCCATGATTAATACATCACCTTGATTAGTTATGAGATATCCATATCTCTCAGGTAGTTGACGTATCCTGCTTGACCTATGCTGGTCTTGTTCTACTTGAGCAGGTTGCTCTTCCACAACTCCTTGTGTTTCCTGCTCTAATTCCTCCATAGGTGTATCTATGCTTTGTGATTCTTGAATTTCTTCAAGCTCTACTTTCCTCCCACTGGTTCCTTTGGAAATAAAATCCTTTTCTAGGAAAACTCCAGTTCGAGCGACAAACACTTTGCCCTCAGAAGGATTGTAGAAGTAATACCCTCTTGTTTCTTTAGGATACCCCACAAATAAGCATTTGTCAGATTTGGGCTCAAGCTTAGTTGAAATTTGTCGTTTCACATAAACCTCGCAACCCCAAATCTTTATGTAAGACATATGTGGTTTCTTACCACTCCATATCTCGTATGGTGTCTTCTCAACCTTTTTGGATGGAACACGGTTAAGTGTGTAAGCTGTTGTCAATAGCGCATGTCCCCAAAAGGAGTTTGGAAGATCGGCGTGACTCATCATGGATCGGACCATGTCCAACAGGGTTCGATTTCTTCTCTCAGACACACCATTCCATTGGGGTGTTCCAGGAGGAGTGAGTTGGGATAGGATCCCACACTCTTTCAGATGGTCATCAAACTCTAGGCTTAAATATTCACCACCTCGATCTGATCGAAGAGCTTTAATATTCTTACCTAGTTGGTTTTGTACTTCATTCTTGAATTCTTTGAACTTTTCAAAGGACTCTGATTTGTGTTTCATTAAATAGACATAACCATATCTACTGAAATCATCAGTGAATGTGATGAAGTACTGAAAACCTCCTCTGGCTGGTATGTTCAGTGGACCACATACATCAGTATGTATGAGGGCCAAAAGATCATTAGCTCTTTCACCTTTTCCTGTGAATGGAGACTTTGTCATCTTTCCAATTAAACAATATTTGCATGTCTCATATGATTCATAATCAAAAGAGTCCAACAGTCCATCTTTATGGAGTTTGGAAATGCGTTTCTCATTTATGTGGCCTAATCGACAATGCCAAAGGTAAGTTGGATTTAACTCATTAGGTTTCATCCTTTTAGTATTAATGTTATAAATAGGCATTTCAAGATCAAGGACATATAGTCCATTGTTCATTTGTGCAGTAGCATAGAATATATCATTCAAATAAATTGAACAACAATTGTTCTTTATTACGAATGAAAAACTGAACTTGTCCAAAAAAGAAACGGAAATAATATTCCTGCTAATTGCTGGTACATAATAACAGTTCTCTAACTGAATTATTAAACCACTAGGTAAAGTTAATTCATAAGTTCCTACGGCTAAGGCAGCAACCTTTGCTCCATTACCATCTCGTAGGTCGACTTCACCTTTTGCCAATTTTCTACTCCCTTTTAGTTCTTGCACATTTGTACAAATGTGAGAACCGCATCCAGTATCTAATACCCATGATGCATAAGTAGATAAATTAATTTCAATAACAAAAATACCTAAAGTTGGAGTCTCTACTCCATACTTCCTATCTTCCAGGTACTTTGGGCAGTTCCTCTTCCAGTGTCCGGTCTTACCGCAATGGAAGCAGGTGCCTTTCTTTTCTATGTCTCCACTAGGCTTTAAAACAGTACTAGTGGGTTTGGGTTTGGCAACTTCCTTGCCTTTCCCTTTATCATGTTTGAGGACAATCCTCAGGTTTCGGTACCAATCTAGAAAATTTGTCCCAGACAATTTTTTCTTGTCAAGGTTTGATCGCAATATGTTGTTAGAGGTGTTTGTTGTCATGGTAATCTGCACAAGGATTAATGGAAATATAAGTATCATTGACATATTTAATTAGGCCTTTAATTAAATATGCTCCCACTATTTTATTCAAAACAAATGACCCTCATCATTTGATTCGGAAAATCCCGTTGGAAGATTTTCTAGTGGGTCGAGATCCTTATTTCACTTTGTTCTAAGTCCGCGTAGGCGGATTACACAAAACTAGGTTATTTAGGTAGGAACTCCTTCCAATTGTATCTCATACAACTCTCGAAAATTTCAGTTGGGTGAATAACTCCTTATTCCAATCCATCATATGGATCGTTCCCAACTCTTGCTTCTAAACATATATATAATCTTATTATAATTTGTTTAGTTAAGTTTGACCCATTGTTTTAACAGTTGGATATTACAATTATCCCATCGCACCTTACTAATATATAGATCATGCACCTCGCGTAGGCGAAACCTACATTATCCATTACTAGTCTTGATGAGTGTTAAAACTTGGAAAGCATAAACTTAATATTTAATTTGAGGGAATTGCAATTGTTCTGATCTCACCGGCTTATTTATCATATAAATCGTCTCTCTAATGCATCAACATATATTCACATGCGTCAACATACATACACATGCATCAACATACATAATGAAACAGTTATGGCCCCTAGCGCAATTGTTCTCCCAAGCCAATGAGAGAACCTAAGCTAACCTAATAACGATCTAAGCTTCTCCAAGCAAGATCTTCAAGGTTGTCCTCCATTGATATTGAATTCTTCTCTTTCTTCATATCATTATTCTCCTTTGATATTGAACTCTTCTCTTTCTTCATATCATTATCCCATTACATTTTAGAAGAAACTCGTTTTACATACGAGGGATTGAGATGAGAAAAGAAGTTACACTAAGAGATTAAAAGGAGAGGCACGTCACGCAGGTCGTATTTAAAAACCCAAAACAAAATGAAGGAAGACTAAGGCCATAACTGATCACCATAAGGCAATAATGATAAACACATTATTATTGTTAATTTTTTTAATTCCTTTAATTAATTAAAACCAAATTAAATTTCGGCGACCAATCACACTACGCAGAGTTAGCCGGGAATTCCGCTGCCCGGTCATTGTTTTAATTCCTTTAATGAACAATTCATTTGAAATGGACATTGTTTTGCATCAATACAACTCTTGTGTAGTCACAGAACTCAAAACCCCAAGAATTCTGACTCTGTGACTGTGACGACCGTCACAAGCATGTTACGACCGTCACAAGCTTGTTACGACCGTCACAGGCCCATGACGAACGTCACGCGGCCAAAAAAACAGAAACGCCTAGAATTCTGGATTTTTTAATGTGACGACCGTCACAAAGCACGTGACGATCGTCACGTCCAGCTTGTTACGATCGTCACAAGCTCGTGACGAACGTCACGCGGCCAAAATAACAGAAGTTTGAAACAGTCAACAGACGTGTTCCAAAAAGCCCTAAATTCACAACTCCTTGATGGCACAACCCTTGCACCGTCACTAACCCTAATGCACCAATTTCAGACCGTCAAACACACCTCGATTGTTGATTCATTATGATTGATCAACAGGTCATTGCTTCACCATACTAATGTCGGATTCCGAAGCAAATGACCATTGATTGCTCAAAGGAAAACAACCACTTAGTGTTTGAATGAACGAAACAGAAATAGTATATCACATATACCGTACTTTGCATTAGGATTACTTATATCATATATAAGTTGATCGGTCTCAATTGCGTAACCTATGGACGATCGATGTATCGCTGCTTCACCATACTATTGTCGGTTCCGAAGCATAGTCAACATCAATCATCCAACTCGTACACTCATGATGCCAAATTTAATTACCCGTTTAATTAATTGATTCATTCTCGTCTTTTAATCATATTAATACAGAAAATAAATAGCTATCCGATTCATGGTTTCGTAAGTGGCTCTGATACCACTGAAGGAGAATTGCGATCCAAAACGCAGCGGAAATTAAAATTTTCTCCTTTAGAGATCCTTACGAATGGTCATGATCAGTGATAGAATATTTACCTCTTGTGACGATTGAAACCTTTCGTGCAGATCTCTTGTGACGATCAAAACCTTTGATGCAGATCCACGGAGCGATCACGAACGTTGAACGATGACAACGTCTCTACTCAGTCCACACGAACGGATTCCTTCAATCTAAGTGCTAGCTGGTACGAATGAAGGCTTTGAGTGAGAGAGAGAGAGAGAAAACGAAAATAATGCAACCGCAATGAATGCTTCTGCACAAGGGTTCTATTTATAGAACCACTTGTGTGGGCTTCAAGCTAAAAGGCCCACTTAAGTGTATTTTGGCCCATATCTTATAATATGCCCAAAATCACTTAAGCCAATGGTACCTTACCATATTTCGTATTCTACTCAAGTACACCGTACCTTACGATGTTCTATAATTCACTTAAGAGCACCGTACCTTACGGTATTCCTTAGTTACTCTATCTCTCATCAATTCGTCCTTTGTGTGTGACCCTGTAGGTGTTCGTGACATTGGAAATTATATTAAATCACGCATTTAACATAATAAACAGTGAGCGGTATCTAGCAACACATCACTGCTACCCAAGACACAAAAATGTCATGTGATCTGACAAAAAATTCTGTGATAATACTTATGTGTATAATTACCCTTTTGCCCTTATGTCTATATTGAACACAAGGCATAGATCGTGTCATCCTTGTCCAGTTTAATATTGGGCCCATAGACATTTATCCTGTTATACAGGATGGGCAAATTCCATCTAGGTTACTCATGTCCCTCAGCATACTTCGTGGAGTACCCATCAACTGCCTTTATGGTTATCCAGTTACGGACAACGTTTCATCAGCAATAAAGCACTCGACTCTACATCTAGGGTCCATAGTGGTTTCAGGTCGAAGAGTGGTATACACCATTATTACCATGAGAATAACTTATGACACTTTGCATAACTTTCTATATAGTATTCTCATAGCGGGTCAATTCGGTATAAATATTACTCTTAATATTCATACCTATGTTTAAGACTTGATAACTCTTTATCCATGATCCATGAGATGTGATCATCAGTCTACAAACATGTCTTAATGCTTTAATGTTATCCCATTTCACACTAAAGCTCGACTACGGATACTTTAAGAATAGTGTCCTTATGTTTAATGTGATCTCATGATCAAGTCACACTTGATACATTGAACGGACTAGCTATTCTAGGGACTTTATTAAACAAACGTAATAAAGAAAAAGCCTTTTATTATTAATAAATAATTCGATACAAGTACCAAAAGTATTGGCCTCTAGGGCTTACACCAACATGGAATTGAGGGATAGATTGAGAATCCAATTTGATAATTTCTATTGTAGCACCACTGCTCTCGTTAAGAAAAAATTCAGATTTTAACCCATGTTAACCGGTTACTATAATAGTGTTAACCGGTTACGTGCTCACAAAGTTTTCCTAGAAATTGAATCTGTTTAGGTGTTAACCGGTTACCCTAAATGTGTTAACCGGTTACTTAGTTAAAAATATGCCCAATATTGAATTCTGTTTTTCAGAGTAGCGGGTTACTCTAAAAGCGTTAACGGGTTACTTAGTTCAAAATCTGCCCAGAATTGTATTCTGTTTTCAGAGTAACCGGTTACCCAAAATACGTTAACCGGTTACTTAGTTAAAAAAATCTGCCTAGGAATTGAATTCTGTTTTCAGGGTAACGGGTTACCTAAAATACGTTAACCAGTTACTTGCTGTGAAAAAGGGAACATTGAGGATTTTAAATGTTGTAATCATTTTGAAATGAAATCTAATTGTGCGTATTTGATAATTAGTTTATATATGTGAATAGTGGATTGTGATGAATGTGTATATGTACCATTAGTGGATAATTCATAGAGTTGAATTATGGTGATATGTGGAATGTTAAGATGGTAGAGATGATCTTAATTGCATATGTTGTTGGTATTTGTACATTCATTCATGGCATGGCCGGCTTCATGGTGGAATGGGTGAAACTGTGGGTTCACATGGTAATAGACGTTGATCCTTGAATGGAAATAGACGTAGCAAACGTTGATCCTTAATTGGAAATAGACGCAGTGGCTTTGATCTTGTCCGGATCGGAAGCGTGGCTTGGATTCTAGATATTGAATCGGAAAGCGGTGAAACGTTGGGTTCACATTGCGGTACCACATGCATAGAGTCATATGTCTTGCATTGAGTCACATTAGAGTTATGTGATAGTTGAATGTATGCATTGATGTGATTGTGATGTGTGTATGAGATATGGTAATTGAATTTGGTGATGTTTGGATACATAACTTGGCAAAATATGTGATTATGTGATAATTGTAGTTATGTGTATATTTGGGAATATAGTATTGGATTTGAATATTATACTCCTTGAGTTTTGATGCATGTTTGAAACATGTGAAATAAATGTTGGTTAGTATTATTTACATGGTTATACAAGGTGTAATGAATTCCGTTAATTGTTGATTTAATCATTGTGCTTTATTATACTTCTTCATAATGATTTGAATTCTCACCCTTCTGTTTGAATGTTGCCTTTACATGGGCATCGTGCAGATACTCAAGAGTAGTATTGCTGAAGTAAGTGGACGGTAGCTCACTCGAGATTTAGCCAGAGAATTTCCGTGTTTTGTTTTAGAGACTAGGTAGTGAGTCAATGCTCTGGTCATGTAACATGGGGTAGATTTAGTAGTATTGAACTCATATCTTATTTGGATATGTGTTATGTTATTACTTGTGAACACGTTTAATTGCAATTTGCTGTTTGAGAGGCCATAGTGCCAAATATTCTGGATATGGTTTTATCTTATCTTGAAGATATTATTGAGAGATGATCATGGTATGGGACATGAATCATTTTATGAAATGCATGAATATTCATTATTTTCCGTTGTGGACGCATATTCTTGAATATTCATGATAATTGAAATGTGATATTTTAAATGACCAGGTGTATTGTATATTGATGATGAATGATGTTTGGTTTTTGAAAGCTTTTAGTTTTTGGAAACGTCGATGTGACGCCCTTTTGTTTATATGCGTGCTTATTCACTCTGATTATATGTTAAGTATTTTGGGGTATAAAAAGGGGTGTTACATTAGTGGTATCAGAGCCTGGTTGGTCCGCCCGGCCAGGTTGTTTAATTATGTTTGTTCCCTAGTATGCGACATGTGTGTGAGAACACTGTCGATTCTTGTTTTATTCTCCATTGCATGTTGGGAATGAAATAAGTGAGGGAGAAGCGTTTGCTTATCTTGGATGTTCCAATTGTATCGAGCTTGGACATTATGTTGTCGCATGCAAGAGTGCAGTGTTAGCCAGTTAACCTGTTTTGAGAATGTTGTGCTTTTCCTGAACCCGAAGAGAGGTCGGATTCGAGGATGGTGTTGGTTAGAAGTTAATCGGGTGTATATCAACTGTTTTGAAGAAGACGGTTACTTTCATGAGGTTGGTGCTAAGGAAGATTGGTTTGTGTCTGCTAAACAAGTTGATGAATCGGTGCGAGATGGTGCCGAGTTGTTTATGTTGTTGGCAACTTTAGATATTTGTGAGAAGAGGACGATTGAAGAATTGCCAATAGTTTGTAAGTTTGCGGAGGTATTTCCGGAAGATATAAGTGATTTACCGCCGGAACGTGAGGTTGAGTTTTCGATTGATTTAGTTCCTGGAACTAGTCCTGTATCGATGGCTCCCTATAGGATGTCTGCTTCCGAGTTAAAAGAGTTGAAGAGTCAACTTGATGACTTGCTTGAGAAGAGGTTTATTCATCCTAGTGTGTCGCCGTGGGGTGCACCTGTTCTGTTGGTCAAGAAGAAAGAAGGTTTTATGAGATTATGTGTTGATTATAGACAACTGAACAAAGTGACGGTTAAGAACAAGTATCCACTTCCGAGGATTGACGATCTGATGGATCAACTGGTTGGAGCTTGTGTGTTTAGCAAGATTGATTTGAGGTCTGGGTATCATCAGATTCGTGTAAAGGCTGAGGATATTCAAAAGACTGCTTTTCGGACAAGGTATGGTCACTACGAGTACTCCGTGATGCCTTTTAGTGTGACTAATGCACCTGGTGTATTTATGGAGTATATGAATAGAATTTTTCATGATTATCTGGATAAGTTTGTTGTTGTGTTCATCGATGATATATTGATTTATTCTAAGAGTAAAGAGGATCATGCCGAGCATTTGAAGGTTGTGTTATCGGTGTTGAAAGAGAAGAAGTTGTTTGCTAAACTCTCTAAATGTGAGTTTTGGTTGAGTGAAGTAAGTTTTCTTGGGCATGTGATTTCGAGTGGTGGTATTTCTGTGGATCCTACGAAGGTTGAAGCTATATCTCAATGGGAAGCTCCTAAGTCTGTTGCTGAGATTCGGAGTTTCCTTGGTTTGGCTGGTTATTATAGGAAGTTCATTGAAGGATTTTCTAAGTTGTCGTTACCGTCGACACAAGTGACTGGGAAAGGTCAAGCTTTCATTTGGACTTTGCAATGTGAAGCGAATTTTCAAGAGATTAAGAGAAGATTGACTACGGCTCCTATTTTGATTTTACCGGATCCGTTAGAACCTTTCGTTGTGTATTGTGATGCTTCTTTGTTGGGTTTGGAAGGTGTTTTGATGTAAAAAGGGCAGGTGGTAGCTTATGCTTCAAGGCAACTTAAAGTTCATGAGAGGAATTATCCGACGCATGATTTAGAGTTGGCCGCCGTTGTGTTTGTGTTGAAACTTTGGAGACATTATTTGTTTGGATCGAGATTTGATGTGTTTAGTGATCACAAGAGTTTGAAGTACTTGTTCGATCAGAAAGAATTGAATATGAGGCAAAGGAGATGGTTGGAATTCTTGAAAGATTATGATTTTGGTTTGAATTATCATCCGGGAAAGGCGAATATTGTAGCCGATTCATTGAGTAGGAAGTCATTGCACATGTCTATGTTGATGATTCGAGAGTTTGAATAATTGGAGCAATTTAGAGATTTGAGTTTGGTTTGTGAAGCGACGTCTTCGTGTGTTAAGCTTGGTATGTTGAAGCTTACGTGTGGCATTCTTGATGAGATTAGAGAAGGTCAGAAGTCAGATTTGAAATTAGTCGATGTTATGACATTGATTAATCAAGGCAAAGGTGGTGAATTTCGGATTGATAAGAATGGTATCATGAGGTGTCGTGATCGAGTTTGTGTTCTGGATGTTGCGGATTTGAGAAAGAGGATTCTTGAGGAGGGGCATAGAAGTGGCCTGAGTATTCATCCTGGTGCTACTAAAATGTATCAAGACGTGAGGAAGATGTTTTGGTGGCAAGGTATGAAGAAGGATGTAGCGGAATTTGTGTATTCATGTTTGACTTGTCAAAAGTCAAAGATTGAACATCAAAAGTCGTCTGGTTTGATGCAACCGTTATCTATTCCCGAGTGGAAGTGGGATAGTATCTCTATGGATTTTGTTTCGGGTTTGCTGAGAACATCGAGTAATTGTGAGGCGATTTGGGTCGTTGTGGACAGGTTGATGAAATGTGCTCATTTTATTCCGATGAGGATGGATTATTCGATGGAGAGACTTGCTAAGTTGTACATCGAGAGGATTGTGTGTTTGCATGGTATTCTGTCGAGTATTGTTTCGGATAGAGATCCGAGGTTCACTTCGAGATTTTGGGAAGGTTTGCAAAGTGCTTTGGGTACGAAGTTGTGTTTGAGTTCGGCATATCATCCGCAAATTGATGGTCAAACAGAGAGGACTATTCAGTCACTTGAAGATCTTTTGAGGTCTTGTGTTTTGGAACAAGGAAGAAATTGGGATAGTTTATTGCCTTTGATCGAGTTTACGTATAACAACAGTTTCCATTCGAGTATTGGAATGGCACCTTTTGAGGCTCTTTATGGTAGAAGGTGTAGAACTCCTTTATGTTGGTACGAATCGGGAGAGAGTGCTGTGGTTGGACCCGAGTTGATTCAAGAGACTACAGATAAGATTAAGATGATTCAAGAGAAGATGAAGGCTTCTCAGAGTCGTCAAAAGAGTTATCATGATAAGAGGAGGAAAGCTCTTGAGTTTGAGAAAGATGAGCATGTGTTTCTTCGAGTTACGCCAATAACGGGTGTTGGTAGAGCTTTGAAGTCGCGTAAGTTGACGCCGCGTTTCATTGGTCCTTATCAGATTTCCGAGAGGGTAGGTGAAGTGGCATATCGGATTGCATTGCCACCGTCACTTTCTAATCTTCATGATGTGTTCCATGTGTCTCAATTGAGGTAGTACGTTGCGGATCCATCGCATGTTGTTCCAGTAGATGATGTTCAAGTGAGGGATAATTTGTGGTTGATACATCACCTATGCGAATTGAAGATCGAGAAATGAGGAAGCTTCGTGGTAAGGAGATTGCTTTGGTGAAAGTGGTATGGGGCGGAGCCGCCAATGACAATATTACTTGGGAACTCGAGAATAAAATGAAGGAATCGTATCCAGAGTTGTTCGTTTGAGGTATTTTCGAGGCCGAAAATCTTTTAAGTGGGGGAGAGTTGTAACAACCCAATTTTAGTATTTATTTCTTATATTACTATTATTATTATATTTTATTTTATTTATTTGGAGTGTTAATTAATTAATTGGTTGTTAGGTAGTATAATAATTGAGTATATTAATTAACTTGGTGTGTATACTGTGTTGGTTCAATTTATTTGAACTAAATAGAGATATTTTAATATTAGGTCTTATTGGGCCTAATAATTAAATTAGAGGTATCATTCTTTAAGCCCAAATATAATAATATAATAGTAAGAGGCGAGGAGAGTGAGAAGTAGGATTCATTTGATCATTGACGGCAACAGAGAAAGAAAAGAGGAAAAGTAAGGAGAAGAGGGGAAGAACAAGAGAGAAGCTAAGGTTTCCAGAAAATTGAAGAGGTAAGGGGGAGAATCCTTATTATTATGGGTTAGTATAATTGGGGCAATGGGTAGAAATATGTTTAGGTTGAAATCCCTAATTTTTACGGTTTTGGGGATTGTTAGGTTTTGATGAGTAATCTTTTATTTGTGATGAGTAAATATGTTTGGAACTGATAAATGGGTGGAATTGAGGGATAGATTGAGAATCCAATTTGATAATTTCTATTGTAGCACCACTGCTCTCGTTAAGAAAAAATTCAAATTTTAACCCGTCTTAACTGGTTACTATAATAGTGTTAACCGGGTACGTGCTCACAAACTTTTCCTAGAAATTGAATCTGTTTAGGTGTTAACCGGTTACCCTAAATGTGTTAACCGGTTACTTAGTTAAAAATATGCCCAATATTGAATTCTATTTTTCAGAGTAACGGGTTACTCTAAAAGCGTTAACGGGTTACTTAGTTCAAAATCTGCCCAGAATTGTATTTTATTTTCAGAGTAACCGGTTACCCAAAATACGTTAACCGGTTACTTAGTTAAAAAATTTGCCTAGGAATTGAATTCTGTTTTCAGGGTAACGGGTTACCTAAAATACGTTAATCGGTTACTTGCTGTGAAAAAGGGAACATTGAGGATTTTAAATGTTGTAATCATTTTGAAATGAAATCTAATTGTGCGTATTTGATAATTAGTTTATATATGTGAATAGTGGATTGTGATGAATGTGTATATGTACCATTGGTGGATAATTCATAGAGTTGAATTATGGTGATATGTGGAATGTTAAGATGGTAGAGATGATTTTAATTGCATATGTTGTTGGTATTTGTACATTCATTCATGGCATGGTCGGCTTCATGGTGGAAGCGGTGAAACTGTGGGTTCACATGGTAATAGACGTTGATCCTTGAATGGAAATAGACGTAGCAGACGTTGATCCTTAATTGGGAATAGACGTAGTGGCTTTGATCTTGTCCGGATCGGAAGCGTGGCTTGGATTCTAGATATTGAATCGGAAAGCGGTGAAACGTTGGGTTCACATTGCGGTACCACATGCATAGAGTCACATGTCTTGCATTGAGTCACATTAGAGTTATGTGATAGTTGAATGTATGCATTGATGTGATTGTGATGTGTGTATGAGATATGGTAATTGAATTTGGTGATGTTTGGATACATAACTTGGCAAAATATGTGATTATGTGATAATTGTAGTTATGTGTATATTTGGGAATATAGTATTCGATTTGAATATTATACTCCTTGAATTTTTATGGATGTTTGAAACATGTGAAATAAATGTTGGTTAGTATTATTTACATGGTTATACAAGGTGTGATGAATTTCGTTAATTGTTGATTTAATCATTGTGCTTTATTATACTTCTTCATAATGATTTGAATTCTCACCCTTCTGTTTGAATGTTGCCTTTACATGGGCATCGTGCAGATACTCAAGAGTAGTATTGCTGAAGTAAGTGGACGGTAGCTCACTCAAGATTTAGCCGGAGATTTTCCGTGTTTTGTTTTAGAGACTAGGTAGTGAGTCAATGCTCTGGTCATGTAACACGGGGTAAATTTAGTAGTATTAAACTCATATCTTATTTGGATATGTGTTATGTTATTACTTGTGAACACGTTTAATTGCAATTTGTTGTTTGAGAGGCCATAGTGCCAAATATTCTGGATATGGTTTTATCTTATCTTGAAGAGATTATTGAGAGATGATCATGGTATGGGACATGAATCATTTTATGAAATGCATGAATATTCATTATTTTCCGCTGCGGACGCATATTCTTGAATATTCATGATAATTGAAATGTGATATTTTAAATGACCAGGTGTATTGTATATTGATGATGAATGATGTTTGGTTTTTGAAAGCTTTTAGTTTTTGAAAACGTCGATGTGACGCCTTTTTGTTTATATGCGTGCTTATTCACTCTGATTATATGTTAAGTATTTTGGGGTATAAAAAGGGGTGTTACACATTGGACTTAGAATTTGGCAACATTCCCTATGCAAAAAGGACTTGGCCAGTGCCAACTTTTCTGAAGCCATTCATTGTAAAGTGAACTTTCTGAAGCAAGTATTGAGATCCCTTGAATATGTCATCTGATGCATAGGAGATTATGAAGAAGTTCATGGAGTTTCTAAGCTTGGATGTGGCTATGTTTATTTGATTCCTTGTTTTTCACCTTGCTATTGTGTGTATTGATATTACTTGATTCTTAAGTCCAAGGGAAAATTGGGTTTCTATATGACATTTTTGTCTATTGGATCGCATCCCATTGGTCAGATCTTTTCAACTCTTAACTTTTAATTTTTTCTTAGGATTAGTCTCTTCATCTCCTCCCACTTCTTAAATTTCAAATCTCTCCCCCCTTTTTAAAGTCTTCTTTGCTTGTGATTTCTAAACTTAGACTTTATTGCAAATTAGAAACTTTGGCCTTATGCCATTACATTTTCAAATTCTTTTTCTTAATCAAATTTGTAAATGAACTTAATTATACTTGACTTAAAATTTCAAAAAGACAAAAGGAACTAACACTCATTCAAACTCTTTTAGGCCTTTTGTGCCTTTGCTAAACTTAAATTTTGTTAAAAGCAACTCATTCACTTTGAAATTGTTACCACGAACTACGAGGTTTTGATCCCTCATTTTATGTTGGTACGTAGGCACAAGTCCGAAGGTCTTGTCAAACACAAAAATATAATTAATGAATTCTTTTCTCATCCTCACACTCTAGTTATTACAAACATCTTTTATACTTAAAACAGATGTGCACACAAAAAAGGGCTCCCTAGGAGTACCTAGGACACTTTGGGGGCTAACACCTTCCCTCTGTGTAATCAACCCCCTTACCTGTAATCTCTGGCATTTTATTAGTTTTGATTTGAAAACTTCTTATGTTTGGGTTTTGTTCGTACTTTTCCCTTTTCCTTTGGAAACAATAAAAATGCAGTGGCGACTCTGGTTTTATTGACGTCAAGTTTATCCATAGCTTGATGTTCATGAATTTACCGCTACAAGCTTAACGCGGTCTTACCATAGTATGCTTTCAAAATAAACCATGTTTCAATTAAGTCTTTAAAGGGTTGTAACATGGCTTGGTTCACGGTTTGAGAAATAAAGGATATAAGGCTCGAAACCTATTCTAACCCACCTATTCTCCGTGATGTTCTCCAGTCCTACATTCAGTTAGCTTAAAATAAGCGTTCATCTTTCAGAAAAGGTTTTGAATATCAGCAATGATGGTTAAGGAATCCTATGAGAGTTTGGAGCGATAGCCACTCACCTTCTACTTTTGTTTACAGTCACATGGATCTGCTCTTAGTGAAGATTTTTACATTGATCCTCTGATTCTTTTGTTTTGTTTACCCTTATTTTTGTCTGGGATGATCCTTTGGGTCTGCAGCCCACTAGGATACCCTAACTTTTTCCTAAGTCAATCTTGTTTTCAAGCTTTTGACTTAGCGGGTTTTTGATTTGCTTTTGATTTTTTCATTTCATCTCCTTTTTTTTTGTATTGGAGCAAATCCTGTGACACTACTTTCTTGATTTGTTGCATGGGTTATGACTGTCTCACTCTTTTTTATGGGTAAGGGTTAACCTTTCTGAATTTGTGATTCCATCCTCTTGAGAGGGATATGATATGATTGATCACTTGATGAGATATTCTATTTTGAAATTTGAACGCCAGGTTATAAGACCCCAAAAGTCAAGAGAATATCAAGCTATCCAGTTGGTTCAGAGTGGTTGACCAGAGGAATTCATCTGATCAAAACTGGGGTTCCCTAGACCCTATCTCCTACATTTTTTATCATATGAAAATGATTCCAAAAGAAATGTTACTCTAAATGACATTCCAAACAACTTTCATGTGGAGGTCTAGAACTATTTTTGCTTAGAAAGTCATTTTTTATGGTGAAAGATTATAGGTCATTTTGTCTAAACCCTAATTTGGAGGTCAACTTCGCAAGGCCATAACTTGCTCAATTTTTATGAGATGAAATATTTCCAAGTTGCATAGTCAAATACAAGATTTCTACTTAAACTTTGATGTTTGGAGTAAGAGCTAATTCAACTTTTATGAGCATGTGATATGAGGATACATTATAGGTCATTTTGGACCAATGCCATTGAATAAGTGATTTTCCTCAAGTTTAAAAATCCATAACTCCTTCATATTAAATCCAAATGAGGTCAAATGTGTGACCATTTTTAAGGATTTTGTAAGAGCTACAACTTTTATGAAGTAACTTTTCTGATTTGAAGCTCACATAAAAAGTTAGCCAAGGAGGAATAAGTGAACATATGGCTTGACACTTAGAAAGTTTTTTGATATGTTTAATTTTCCAAATTTCCACCTCAAAATTCATCATGATACAAGCTTAAAATGAAAATGTGTCCAACATGAAAGTTATTCCTCTTGATTTAACCTTTCCAAAGAGTCCAATTTATCCATTTTGGATAAGATTTGAATGGGTTGCGCATGGCTTGAACATTGCATCATCATTTGGCAAGATTGAACTTCAAACTTCCATGCACATTTGCCTAGCATTCCAACATGACCTCATCCTGGCTTGTACTCAATTATGGACCAGGTGGAGTGATTTCATGGGCCTGTACACGCCTATGCACCCATGCATCACACATTTCTATTTTTGGATTCCATGTTCAAGTGTGCAAATATCAATTGAATTGGCTATAAATAGAGACCTCTTGGCTCAGAACAAAGGACCCTGCGCGCCAGCTTTGAATTCACACCTTCAAACCCTTCCATTTCAGAGGACAACCTTGAGAATTTCCATTAGAAATTAAGTTTGAATCTCACTGTTTTGAGATTCAAAACTCCAAGGATCCAAAGCCTTTTGATCATTCTAATCTACTCCTTCAAACATCCTGAGCAAGATCAAGCACAAGCAAGAGCAAGAACCATCGAATTCAGACCTACATTGAAGGTATTTTCCAGAAATTTTCATCTCTTCGATTCTCACTTAATTCTCCATAATTCTCTTGGATCTTTGGTTGTCTGAAGTCCTACCAATGTAGGCAACAAGATTGAGTTGCTTTGAGGTCAAATCAAAGCAACTCAGATCGTGAACCTTAAATTTCAACGCCTTGTATCTCTCAATATACTTGGAGTTAGGATAAGTTGAGGCCAAATTCGAGCTCAGTGCCATTTTTACTTTAAAATCATGTCGTTCTTTTTAATTTTGGCGATGGTTGTGACTGAACCAGTCCGGTGAGGCTCACCGGAGAAGGAGGCAGGAGCTTTGGCTCCGGTGGTGAGTTGGCAATCCTCAGAACCATAGGATCCATTTGATTTAATATAATCTCACGCGTTGGTTTGAATTACCATTGATGTGGCGCGCTGACTCATGTCCATTGTGGATTGCCAGCTAGTGGCCACTTGATCTGCCACCTCAATTAATGAGGGAGATCAAGTGGTCCATGTTTTTTCTGATTATTTGATTTTCATTTTATTTGTTCTATTTTCATTAATTCATATTAATTTTAATATTAATCCAAAAAATATGAGAGTTTCGCCAAAAGAATTTAAATAAATTCCTCTTTCATTTTCTGAATTAAAATTATTTTTTGGATCATTATTAATATTTTTCATGATTTAATTGTTTTGTGAATATTTTTAATTGTTTAAAAATAGTTTTAAGTTTCCAAAAATTATATAAAAAAATCTCCAAGGTCCTTTGACTTTGTTTGACCTATGATAAATCTCATGGTCATTTCTTTGGTGTTTTGATGAGGTTTTAGGAATTTGACAAACCATAATTTAATTTAATGCATTATTTAATTGATTTTAATTGTTTACTTGCCAAATAAACTGTGTTGAGCTTCTAATATTGACTTGTTGAGTTTGACCTGTGTTGTTAGGTCTTGGTCAAGTTTGATTTGACTTTGTTGATTTAAAATCATTGGATTTAGGGGATTTATGAAATGTACATTTCATCTCCCAAAATGAATGAATGATTTTAATTTGATAAAAGTCCTCCTTTGACCAATTTGTGTTGATTCCATTTCCCCTACCTCTTCATCTCAATTCCATTCTCTTCTCGTTCATTTCATGGACCTATGATATCTCCATATCCTAAGGCTAGTTGAGTGTAAAATCAACATAAGTATGGATGAGATTTGGTTCACCCATTTTGCATATTCTTTTCAAGTGTGGTATGTTTTAGGAGCATGGTTCATAATACCATGTCTCTAACATGCATTAACACTAAAATTTCTATTGCCCGGCCTCAAACAGTTGTGACTTCTACATAAGTCCAATTACGATTGCTTAACATAGTGCTAAATTTGTAACACAAAAGGCATAGCATTCTAGTAAGTGAGATTGTAAGTCTCCCCTCTTTCATGGTATTGTGTGGAAAATTGGCCTTTTTTTTCTTCCTTTGGAAGATGTCTTGGTTCAAGGATCCATGCTTGTGATAAGTGGGTTTAGTGTTCTCCAAAGAATAACTTAAACAAAACAAAAACAAAAGCAATATTAACTTCTAATCAACTAACAACTAACATTTAATTTCAAGCCATTTACTTTTATGCACTTTAATTTTTAGTCTTTATTCATTTGCCATTATTCATACCATTCAATTTGTTTACTTTAATGCCATTTTCACTTTGCTCACTTGAGCCATACATTGTGAATATATTGTGTTTGTATATACTTGTTTGTGTTTCTAGTGTTTTGACCTTAATGTACATAATAAGAACAAAAACCCTAAAAAACATTTGTGTGGACTGTTGGATGTGATCTGAGACATTTGACTTAGAATTAGGCAACACTCCCAATGCAAAGGACTTGGCCAATGCCAACTTTCATAAAACCAAGTGCTTGTGAAGTGACATTTCATCTGATACAAGTATTGAAGATCCATTTGAGTTCATCTGCAACATATTGAAGCTGTTATTTTGAACTTGTGCATAATGCCTATCTTTCAAGCCATCTGATACATAGGGAATTATGAAGAAGATCATTGAGTTGTTAAGCTTGGATGTGGCTATCTTTATTTAATGCCTTGCTCTTCATCTTGCTATTTGTGTATTGATATTGCTTAATTCTAAAGTCCAAGGGAAATTTGGGTTTCTATATTACATTCTTTTCTATTGGATTGCAGCCCATTGGTCAGATCATTTTAACTCTCAACTTTTAAATTTGTGCTTAGGATTAGTCTCTTTATCTCCTCCCCATTTCTTTAATTTCAAATCTCTCCCTCCTTTTAAAATCTTCTTTGTTTGTGTTTTCTAAACTTAGACCATATTGCAAATTAGAAACTTTGGCCTTATGCCATCGCATTTTTTTTAAACTATTTTCTTAAGCAAACTTATAAGTGAACTTAACTATACTTGACTTAAAATTTCAAAAGACAAAAAGAACTAACACTCATTCAAACCTTTTTAGGCCTTTGGTGCCTTTGTTAAACTTATTTTTTTTTTAAAAGCTACTCATTCACTTTGAAAGTTATACCACGAACTACGAGGTTTTGATCCCTCATTTTATGTTGATACGTAGGCACAAGTCCGAAGGTCTTGTCAAACACAAAAATATAATTAATGAATTATTTTCTCATCCCCCCACTCTATTCATTGCAAACATCATTTTGTACAAAAACACATATGCACACAAAAAAGGGCTCCCTAGGAGTACCTAGGACACTTTGGGTGCTAACACCTTCCCTCTGTGTAACCAACCCACTTAGATGTAATCTCTGGCATTTTATTAGTTTTGATTTGAAAACTTCTTATTTTTGGGTTTTGTTCGTACTTTTCCCTTTTCCCTTAGAAACAATAAAAGCGCGGTGGCGACTCTAGTTTAATTGACGTCTAGCTTATCCATAGCTTAATAGTCATGAATTTACCGCTACAGGAATTAAGTGGCGACTCTGCTGGGGACAATTCTCCAGTGGGTTTAGCCTACTTTTTTGTGTGTATATAATTGTATAACTACTTCCAGGATAGCCCAAATGATTACTTCACAAAGCTTCGATTGGACACCGTTTCATTTTAGTGGCAATTGATTACTTCACAAAATGGGTTGAAGCGGCATCATATGTAAATGTAACCAAGCAGGTTGTTGTAAGGTTTATCAAGAATCAGATTATATGCCGTTATGGTGTGCCAAGTAAGATCATTAGTGATAATGGATCGAACTTGAATAATATTATGGTGGAAGCTCTTTGCAAAGACTTCAAGTTTGCACATCATAATTCTTCTCCCTATAGACCCAAGAAGAATGGGGTTGTCGAAGCTGCGAATAAGAACATCAAGAAGATTATCCAGAAGATGTTTGTCACGTATAAGGATTGGCATGAGATGCTCCCGTTTGCTTTACATGGGTATCGTACAACCGTGCACACTTCAACAGGGGCAACCCCTTTCTCTCTTGTATATGGTATGGAAGCAGTGCTCCCCGTAGAGGTTGAGATTCCTTTGTTGCGTGTGCTCGTGGAAGCCAAGTTGATTGAAGCTGAATGGTGTCAGACCAGGTTTGACCAGTTGAATATGATTGAAGAGAAGAGATTGACTGTCATGTGTCATGGTAAGTTGTATCAGCAGAGAATGAAGAAAGCTTTTGATAAGAAGGTCAAACCTCGAGTGTTCAGAGAAGGTGACCTTGTGCTCAAGAAGATTTTATCGTTCAATCCAGATTCCAGAGGAAAATGGACTCCCAATTATGAAGGCCCATATGTTGTCAAGAGAGCCTTTTCAGGAGGTGCATTGATTCTTACAACTATGGATGGTGAAGAGTCCGTTCATCCTGTGAACGCAGATGCAGTCAAGAAATACTTCGCCTAAAAAGAAAAGAACAACTCGCTAAGTTGAAAACCCGAAAGGGCGGCTTAGGAAAAAATAAGTGTCTCGGTGGATTGAAAACCCAAAAGGGCGATCTAGGCAAAAATTAGAGACATAAAAACAGAATAGAATTTCTCGATAAGTTAAGTATCCCACCTTGGGGAAACTTATGCAAAAATTAGGGATTATGGCAAGTAACTGCAGTCTGCTGATCTTCGGCGATTTTGAAGACTTATTTGAGCATAAGGGTTGACATTGGTTCATCTCCCAACAGCGGTCAAAAGCACAATGGATATCAAGATTTGGTAGAAGGATTAAGGATCATTTGTATTTAATGTAACCCTTTTCCATGTAAATTACCATTTTCAACTTTGTAAAATCTATGGAGTCTTGTCATTTACAGACTACCATCCTATTAAATAAAGTTGAACTTTTAGCCAATTGTTTCTACTCTTATTTACTTCAGCCAATAGTTTTAAATTTTATTGTGATCATTTTTTAAATTAAATTTTTAAATCAAAATCAAGTTTTCTTTAAAATATAAAAGCAAGAACTTTTCCAAAGCAAGTAAAAAGAATATCAACATCATTTCAGTAAGAAGCAAGTTCTTAAGTGCGAAGCATCTGAGGTTCCCCAAGCAATTAACTCTTCGGGTATCTCTAGACGTTTGTGTTGATTCAGCTCCTTGGAAAAGTGTTTGATCCCCTTTGGAGCTTATTTCTTTTCCCCAACTGAGTTGGTTACGGTGTGTCCTTGTCCCCAACAGAGTTTCGGCCTTCCCAATGGAGTTCGTTTTTTCTCAGCAAATAGATCGTCATCAAAGATGTTTGATCTTCCCCCATTAGAACGCCTTGGTGTTCCCACCAATCGTTGCATCTTTGCTCCCAGTTAGAGTTTCCTCCTGGTTCCTGAGAAACTTTTGACTTTTTCCCCAGTAGGATTGTCTCCCATTTTTATGGTTTGACCTAAAATTCCCTACAGATTGGATGTTTTATCTTCAGTAGGTCTCCTTCCCCATTCGGGTTTGAGCCTTTGGGATGTTGATCTCCCTGTTCTCCAGCAATTTGTCTCCATGATTTGTGGATTGGCCGAGGATTGTACCGATGGTTCAATTTCTTTGCGACACCTATGTATCCTTCGTGATCGCTTTGTCAGCATAATCGTCATATATACATATACATATATATTCATATAAATTCATGATTTGCATATCCTGCATCTTTATATTTGATTTGTTTGAGATTTTCATTCTCTGTTATGGCGGTACTTTATCCCCCATACCAAACCTAGTGTATGTCCTCTCTCAATTGTAGAATGCCAGCCCCTAAGCAGAAAAGACTTTAACCTTTCTCTGTTTCCCCACTGAGTTTGTTTCCTCGTGGATGATTGTTATTTCAGTTTCCTCTCCAGCAAATCTTCTGGAAGGGATTACTCCCCTTGAGTTATGTTCTCATTGGGTTGAGTCCTGATTGACCGTTTTCTTTCTAGCTCTTACCTAGATAGATATTTTGGTCCCCTAAGAGTCTATTACCCAGTAACCGGTAATATTCTTCTTAGTTTGCAGTTTGTTACTTCTTGCTCAATACCCGACAAAAGTACCCTTTTTCTCCTCAGCAGAATCCCTAGTGGATCTATTCCTTGAAAAGTATATCCTTGATATGTTCACTCTAACTGATGACGGATATCTTTTCTTCCCCCGTGAAGTATATCCTTGATATGATCACTTTAACCAGTGACGGATATTCTCTTCTTTGGTATTCTACCCAGTAAAATGGTAGTTGTCATTCCTATTTTTGGGTTCCTCCGAGAGTTAATCCTTAATATGTCCATCTTAATAGATGACGGGTTTTCTTCTCCTTGTTAGTTTTCTACCCAGTAACCGGTAGTTGTAAACCCTATTGTTCCCCTTTTCAGAGTCAATCCTTGATATGTTCACTTTAACTAGTGACGGATTTTCTCTTTGGTTTGGTCTTCTACCCAGTAACCGGTAGTTGTAAATCCTACTTTTTCCACTGTGCAGAGACTATCCTTGATATGTTCACTTTAACCGGTGACGGATTTTCTCTTCTTTGGTATTCTATCTAGTAATTGATAGATGTAATTCCTATTTTCTCCCCTTTCAGAGTTTATCCTTGATATGTTCATCTTAACCGGTGACGAATTTTCTCTTTGATAGGTCTTCTACCCAGTAACCGGTAGTTGTAAATCCTTCTTTGTCCCCTCGCAGAGTTGATCCTTGATATATTCATCCTAATCGATGACGAATTCTCTCTCCGACGGTTTTCTATCCAGTTTTCGATAGATGCAATTACCCTTTTTGTCCAGTTGGTATATCCTTGATATGTTCATCCTAACCGATGACGGGTATCCTCCTTGACATCCCCAGGAAAGTCTATCCTTTATATGTTCACCTTAACCGGTGACGGGTTTTCTTCCCTGTTGAGTTTATCCTTATATGTTCATCCTAATCGATGACGGATACTCTCACCGTTGGTCTTCTGCCTAGTAACCGGTATTTGTAAATCCTATTTTTTGCAGTTTCCCCAGCAAGGCTATTCTTACCCAGTAAGCGGTAATGAGTATTCCCCCTGGCTTTTTCCTCAGCGAGTCATCCTTAATATGTCCATCCTAATCGATGGCGGATGTTCTCTCTGTCAGATTTTCTATTATCTCCTTACCCAGTAACAGGTAGTAGATAATCGATTTCTGTTCCTCCTGTGTTGAAGTTCATTCTCCCCAGTTGAGTTGAGTGCGCATTCCCTTAGTGAAATCGTTCTTCCCCTGCATGAGTCGAATATTTCAGTTTTATCCTAACTTATTCGTATCCCTTGTAGATGTTGTTTTTCCCCGGCTGAGTCTTTCCATTTCATATGGATTTCCTCTAATCCCTTAGCAGTTGTAAGTCGTAGCCTGGCCTACGCATAACTCCTTTTTATCCCCTAGAGTCTTTGTTTCCCCAGTGAGTTTTCCTTATGGAATGCATTGTGCACCTACGAACTTTCGGTCTCTCTGATTTCTTTTCCTTTGGGGCAATATTTCCCCACAGAGCATTAACTTTTGCATTCATATCATATGCATCATGAGGTCTCTTAGGGACCAAAATTTGTTTCTATATGTTGTTATTTAAACCCATTCTACTGAGTCGAGCCGAAGATTTTAACCTTCACCTCCTCAGCTAGAATGTCCTTAAATAGGGGCAGGTGTAAGACCCTAATTTTGACCCTAAGATCCCTCATGCAGTTTCATCATAAGCATTAGCATTGGGATCATGTCTTGGCATCCTACTTACCCCTCTTTCATTGGGTTTGTTTTGGGAGAGATCACCAAGCACTTTGTGATTATATCATACTTGTATTTTATTATTTTTACTAACTAAAATACCAAAAATATTTCTTTGTATCTATCTAACTCTTTTGTAGGTAGGGCATGATCTCATTAATTCATTGATCACATCTAGGGTTTGAGACCCTCATGAACAAAGAGCACAACCAAGAATTGATTCAAGAATGGTTATGAACATCATATATGAGTCCCAATTGTTTCTACATGTTATATTGATCAAGTTTGCTTCAAGAGTTTGAGGGTGATTTGCCTTGGAAACCCTAGTTTGACTGGGTATCTTGAGTAACTTCTCCAACAAGCTATCTAACCAATTGATCAAATTTCTCAAGGTAAACTTCAAAGTTCATTATCTTATGCATATATGATCTACCATGAGCCAAGAAATTCAAGATAATTGGAAATTAGCAAGTTGGTTGATGGTGGTTGGCCAGATGAATTCATCTGATCATAACTGGGTCTCCCTAGACCCTATCTCCTACAATGTTCACCATATTAAAATGATTCCAAGATAAAACTTACTCTAAATGACATTATAAACAACTTTCATGTTGATACCTACATCTAGTTTTGCTTGGAAAATCATTTTCTATGTTGAAACATTATAGGTCATTTTGTCTAAACCCTAATTTGAAAGTCAACTTCCCAAGGCCATAACTTGCTCAATTTTTATGATATGAAAGATTTCCAAATTTCACAATCAAATTTAGTGTGTCTTATTCAACTTTGATGTTTGGAGTGGGAGCTAATTCAACTTCTTTGAACATGTGATATGAGGCTACATTATAGGTCACTTTTGACCTATACCATTGATCAAGTGATTTTTCCAAACTTCAAAAATGCATAAATCTATCATTTCAAATTCAAATGACATGAAATTGGTGACCATTTTGAAGGTCTTTGAGGGAGCTACAACTTTTATGAATACACTTTTCTCATTTAAAGCTCCTATAAAAAGTTAAGCAAGGTGGAATATTGAGACATATGGCTTGACACTTAGAAAACTTTTGATATGTCAAATTTTTCCAAACTTCCACCTCAAATATCTCCAAGTTCCAAGCTCCAAATGAAAAAGTGTTCAACATCTAACTTGTTCCTCTTGATCTCACCTTTCCAAAGAGCTCAAACTCATTCATTTTGGACTTGAAATGCATAGGTTGCGCATGGCTTAAATAGGCTGATATCATTTGGCATGGATCAATCTTCAAGTGACAATGCACAATTGTCTTGCAATCCAATCCATTTTCAAAGTATCTGATCATTCATTTGGACTTTCAAACCATCATTTCATGGGCCTATGCGCGCCCATGCACCATGCTATCATCATTTGCCAAAATTGGAAAGTGGAAAGAGTGTGCAAATATCATTTGATTTCTCTATAAATTGAGGCCCTTATGCTCAGAATTCATACACACATTGTGCCAGCTTTGAATCTCCATTGAAAACCCTTCACTCTAAGAGCATAACCCTAATAAATTCATTTGAATTTGAGCTTGAATCTCCACTGTTTTGGAATTCAATTCTCCATGAATCCATTGCTTCTAAACATTTCCATTCCTCTCCTGTAAGCAAACGAAGTGAAGCCAAGCATGATTCAGATCAAGATCTAACAAGCTCAGACCTCCATTGAAGGTAATTTGCAGAAAATTTAAACTCTTCGATTCTCCTAGATTCTTGCTCAATTCCATTGATTCTTGTGTTGTCTGAAGTCCTACCAATGTAGGCAAGAAGATTGAGTTGTTTTGAGGCCAAATCGAAGCAATTCAGATCATGAACCTCATTTTTCAATTCCACATATCTCTCAATATAGTTGGAATTGGATGAATTGGAGGTGATATTCTTGCTCAGTGATGTTTTCTATTTAAAATCATGTCCCTGTTTGGAATTTTAGTGATGATTCATGTTGACCAGTCCGGTGAAGCTCACCGGAGAAGACGACCGGAGCTCTGGCTCCGGTGATGATGTGTCTTGAGTCTGAGCCATGGGATCCAACTTCCACGTTTTAATCTTAGCCGTCCCTTGTGAATACTACGTTTGCATCGCGTTTGACTAAGGAACCCCATGGAACGCGTGTTTTGGATCATCAAATTTGCCACCTCAATTAATAAGGGAGATCTGATGGTCCATGTATTTTTGGATTTTCTGAATTTCATTTTAATTCCATTTTCTTCAATAATTCATAATAAATTTAATATTGATCCAAAAAATATGGGACTTTCACCAAAAATTTCCAAATATTTTTTTCTTTCATATTCTGAATTAAAGTTATTTGTTGGATCATTATTAATATTTTTCATGAATTAATTGATTTTTCATTTGTTTTTAATTGTTTAAAAATATTTTTAAGTGTCCAAAAGTTCTGAAATTTTTTCTCCAAGGTCCTTTGACCTTGTTTGACCTATGATAAATCTCATGGCTATTTATTTGGTGTTTTGATGAGATTTTAGGATTTGGACAAAACATATTTGAATTTAATGCATTGTTTTAATATTTTTAATTGAATAAATGTCATTTTAATTGTGTTGACCATTTGTATTGACTTAATTGAGTTTCTTATTTGTTGTTGGGCCTTGGTCAAGGTTGATTTGACTTTTTCAAGTTAATATTATTGGATTTAGGGGATTGATGGAATGTACATTCCATCTCCCAAAATGAATGAATAATATTAATTTGGTAAAAGTCCTCCTTTGACCAATTTGTGATCTCATTCATCCCTTTCCCTCTTCATCTAATTCCCCTTCTTCATTCATTCATTTTCAATTGGCCAATGACATCTCAAAGTCCTAATGCTAGTTTATTGAAAGATTAACATGAGTATGGATGAGATTAGGCCACACCTTTTGCATATTTTTGTGTGTGGTATGTTTAATGAGCATGGTTATTAATACTATGTCTCCAACATGCATTAACACCAAAAGTTTATTGCCCGGCCTCAAATAGTTGTGACTTTTATATAAGTCCAATTATGATTGCTTAACATGGCGCTAAATTTGTGACACAAAAGGCATAAGCATTCTAGTTAGTGAGATTGTAAGTCTCCCCTCTTCCATGGTATTGTGTGGAAACTTGGCCTTCTTTCCTTTCTTTGGAAGATGTTTTGTTTCAAGGATCCATGCTTGTGGCAAGTGGTTTGAGTGTTCTCCAAAGAATGTCTTGAAATCAAAAGCAAAACAAAACTAACCACTAACTTACTAACTATTAACTTTTAACTTCAAGTCTTTACTTTAATGCAATTTACTTTTAGCACTTTATATCATTTGCCATTATACATATCATGCTAATTGTTTATGTTAATGTAATTTTCACTTTGTCCACTTGGACCATATTGTGTGATATTATTTTGTTTGCTTGTTTGTGTGGTCTTTGACCATTAATGTACATAATAACAACAAAAACCCTAAAAGACTTTTGAGTGGACTGTTGGTTTGATCTTGCCCAATTGGACTTAGAACTTAGGCAATATTCCTTTGTTAATGGACTTGGCCAATGCCAATTTGTTGAAGAACCAAGTGCTTGCAAATTTGAAATTCATCTGATACATCATTCTAGATCTTTCCATATTCATCTACAATATTGATCATTATTAAGCTGTTATTTTAAAGAATATCATTGAAGTGGATAAGCTTGGATGAGGCCATCTTTATTTGATGCCTTTTCTCTTCAAGATTGATATAATTATGCATTTGTGTGTTGCCTGAGTAAAAGTCCAAGGGAATTCTGGGTTTCTATTGTCATACTTGTCTATTGGATTGCTACCCATTTGGTTAGATCTTTTCAACTTTAAACTTTTAAATTTTGTGCATAGGGTAGTCTCTTCATCTTCTCCCCATTTCTTTAATTTCAAAATCTCTCTCTCCATTTTTAAAACCTTCTTTGTGTGAACTCCTTTTGTTCTAAACTTTGACCACTTTCAAAAGAGATAGAAACTTTGGCCTTATGCCATTGCATTTTCAAACTTATTTTCTTAAATCAAACTTGTGAATAAACTTAACTATACTTGACTGAAACTTTAAAAAAAAAGCCAAAAAGAACTAACTCATTCAAACCATTTTCAGGCCTCAGTGCCTTTCAAACTTAAATTTTACTAAAACCAACATACTCATTTTGAAATTTATAGCACGAACTACGAGGTTTTGATCCCTCATTTTTATGTTGGTACGTAGGCACAAGATCGAAGGTCTTGTCAAACACAAAAATATAATTACTCAATTCTTTTCTCATCCCCTCATTCTATTTGTTTGTAAATGTCACTTTGTACAAAATACATATGCACACAAAAAGGGCTCCCTAGGAGTACCTAGGACACTTTGGGCGCTAACACCTTCCTTCTGTGTAACCAACCCCCTTACATGTGATCTCTGACTTTTATTAGTTTTTATTTGAAAACTTCTTACTTATTGGGTTTTGTTCGTACTTTTTCCCTTTTCCCTTGGAAACAATAAAAGCGCGGTGGCGACTCTTGTTAATTGATCTTTAGCTTGTCAATAGTTTGATGATCATGAATTTCCCACTACAACTTCATAGTCTTCTTCATAATCTTCCCCATGTATCAGATGACATACTCCTTAAATGGCTCAAAATAAGGGATTAGATATGGGTTCAAAGTAACATTTGCATCAAGACCATGTTGCAGATGAACTCAAGTGGATCCCAATACTTATATCAGATGAAAGCTCACATCACAATGACTTGGTTTCAGAAATGTTGGCATTGGCCAAGTCCTTTTGCATAGGGAATGCCGCCTAATTCTAAGCCCAAAGCTCAGATCAAATCCAACAGTCCACACAAACATTTATTAGGGGGTTTTGTTGTTTATTATTTGCTTTAAGGTCCTAAGACCACAAACACAAACAAGGTACACAAATATATATATATATATATATATATATATATATATATATATATATATATATATATATATATATATATGTATGTATATATATATATATATATATATATATATATATATATATATATATATATATATATATATATATATATATATAATCACAATATATGGCTCAAGTGAGCAAAGTGAAAATGACATTAAAAATAAACAAGTTAAGTGATATGTATAATGGCAAATGATAAAAGGCTTGAATTTAAAGTGCATAAGAGTAAATGACTTTGAAATTAAAAGTTAGTCAAATGTTAGTTGATTAGAAGTTAGTGGAGTCTTGCTTTTCAATTGTTTAAGTCATATTTTGGAGAACACTCAGCCCTCTATTCACAAGCATGGATCCTTGAACCAAGACATCTTCCAAAGGAAGAAAAAAATGCCAAGGTTCCACACAATACCATGAAAGGGGGGAGACTTACAATCTCACTTACTAGAATGTTATGCCTTTTGTGTCAAAATTTAGCGCTATGTTAAGCAATCGTAATTGGACTTATGTAGAAGTCACAACTATCTAAGGTCGGGTAATAAATTTTTTGGTGTTAATGAATGTTAGAGATATGGTATAATGAACCATACTCCTAAAACATACCACACACAAAAAGAAAATGATCAAAGGGTGGACCTAATCACATCCATACTTGTATTGGTTCATGAACCAACTAGCATTAGGATATTGAGATGTCATTGGCTAATGAGAGGAATGGGATAGAAAGGGATTGAATATGGAGAGGGAGGGGAGATGAGACAAACACGAATTGGTCATGGGAGGAGTTTTATCAAATTAAAATCATTCATTCATTTTGGGAGATGAAATGTACATTTCATGAATTCCCTAAATCCAATTATTTTAATCCAACAAAAGTCAAATTAACCTTAACCAAGGCCCAAACACATAGTCAAACTTCACCAGTTAATAAAAAAGGCTCAACACAATTTATTCTCAATTAAACAAATTAAAAATCAATTAAAAATGCATTAAATTAAATTATGTTTTATCAAAAACCTAAAACCTCTTCAAAACATTAAATAAATGGCCAAGAGATTTATCATAGGTCAAACAAGGTCAAAGGACCTCTTTGACCTTGGAGAAAAAATTTCATTATTTTTGGAAAGTCAAAAGTATTTTTAAACAATTAAAAATATACACAAAAACAATTTAATCATGAAAAATATCAATATTGATCCAAAAAATAATTTTAATTCAGAAAATGAAAGAGAAAAATATTTGAAATTTTTTAGTGAAAGTCCCATATTTGAGAAGAAACAGAGAGTTGAATTTTGAGGATCATGAACTGAGTTGCTTCGATTTGACCTCAAAGCAACTCAATCTTGTTGCCCATATTGGTAGGACTTCGGACAACCAAAAATCAACAAGAATAATGGAGAATTGAGAGAGAATTGAAGAGGAGAATTTTCTGATAAATCACCTTCGAGTTGATCCAATTTCACTTGATCTGGAATAGGATTTGATTGCTTTCTCCTCCTCTTGCTTGTAGAAACCAAATGGAATGAAAATGGAAGCGAATTTCTGGAGTTTGAACTTCCAAACAGATGGTGAAGTTCAAGCTCAATTTCAAGAGAAATATCAGAAAATTATATGGCAGTGAGGGTGTGCAATGGTCTAGCAAAGCTTGGGCAAGGTGTTGATGATGAATCTGAAGCCTTAGGCTTGTTTAAATAGGCAATGTGTTTGATATTTGCACCACTTGAAAATTGGATAAAATTAGCAACCTCCTTGCATGGGTGCATGGGAAATAATTTGGGCCTCAAGAGTGATGCAATCCACTTACAAATCATGTACCAAGTCTGCAGAAACCATCATGTGAAAGCATGCAAATGGAAATGATCATGTGAAGTTCAACCTTCCAAAACACTTCCCATAATGAAGCCATGCGCAAGTCCTTCAATTTTAGTCCAAATGAGATGATCTTGGATGTTTTGGAAAGGTGAGATCAAGGGACACAACTTTCATGTTGAACACTTTTTCATTTGAAGCTTAGATCATGATGAATTTTAAGGTGGAACTTTGGGAAATCAAACATATTTGAAAATTTTCTAAGTCCCAAGTCAAATGTTCACTTCTTCCACCTTGAATAACTTTTTCTATGTACTTCAAATGAGAAAGGTTCCTTCATCAAAGTTGTATCTATTTCAAACCTATTCAATTTGGTCACCAATTTGACCTTATTTAGATTTGGCATGAGGGAGTTATGCATTTTAGAAGTTGAGGAAAATTATTTGTTCAATGGTATTGGTCCAAAATGACCTATAATGTTTCCTTTTGGAATATGCATTTACAAGTTGAATTTGCACTGCCTACAAACATCAAACTTGAAGTAGATATATTTAATATGATCATTAAATTTTAATTGCTTTCATATCATAACAATTGAGCAAGTTATGGTCTTGGGAAGTTGACCTCCAAACTAGCGTTTAGACAAAATGACCTATAATCTTTCACCATAAAAAATGACTTTACAAGCAAAATTAGCTCTTGACATCAACATGAAAGTTGTTTGGAATGTCATTTGGAGTAACGTTTCTCTTGGAATAATTTTTATATGACAAAAATTGTAGGAGATAGGGTCTAGGGAACCCCAGTTTTGACCAGTTGACTTTCTCTGGTCAACCACCATGAACCAACTTGCTAGATTAACATTCTCTTGACTTTTGGGACTCATGGAGGATCATATATGCATAAGATGATGTAAGGTGAAGTATCACTTGAAATATTTGATCAATTGTTGAAGAAACTTGTTGAAGAAGTCACACAAGATACCCAGATGAATTAAGGTTTCCAAGGCAAACAAACTTCAAACTCTTGATGATTTCTTGATCAAAATAAAATGTGAAGATCCTGGGGGTCCATATATGATACTTAGAGCCAATGTAAGCCAACTCTTGATTGATTTCCTCTCAATGGGGGTCTTAAACCCTATATATGAGCTTGCTAGGGCATAGGTGAGCACACACACTACCTACAAAAGAGTTAAACTAACAATGACATATTTTTGGTATTTTTGTTAGTAAATAATAAAGGAAAATGAAGTATGATACAATCACATGTACTTGGTGACTTCTCTCAATGCAAACCCAATGAATAAGGGGTGAGGAGGATGCCAAGTTGTGATCCCAATGTTAATGCAAATGATAAGATAGCATGAGGGATCTTAGGGTCAAAATTGGGGTCTTACAGCTGCTCATATTTAAGAACGTTCTATATGAGGAGATGAAGGTTAAAATCTTCGTATCGACTCAGTAGAATGAGCTTAAATAACAACAATAGAAACGAATTTTGGTCCCTAAGAGCCCTTATGATGCATATGATATAAAATGTTAAAAGTAATCTCTGTGGGGGGAAAGGTTGCCACAAAGGTAAAGCATCTGGAGAGATCGAAATTCCGTAGGAGCATAATGCGTTCTGATCGGAAAAATAGCGAGTGTACTATTTTTACCGATGTAGTAATAAGGAGTTTTATTTCCAAGTATCGATCTCAGGGATTGCGTAGGAAATACTTATTTGACTTTGATTCTATCGGAACAAAAGGATAATGGTTTGGTTGTTTTTGGAATTTCAGCAATAAACACAAAAGACAGTAAAAATGTAAGTTATTAAGATAAAGCATGCTAGGGTGGGTGGTTGATTTAACTAGTTAAGAATTCAGTCAAGATTTCCTTAATACGCATGAAACATTCAATTACCTAACCTCAGAATGTTCTTCCTTAAGTCCTCAAGAAAGAAACTATTAAACTACCAATTCTTATCAAATGTCCATTCAATAAATCCTTGGTTTTAATCATAAATAAAATCGAGGTTTACGGTGATTTACAAAAGTTACTAGTCCTAGATGATGCATTCATAAACCCAATTGTGTGAAAACCCTAACAATCACAATCCTGTTATTGAAAGTCATAGATCAATTTGTATTTGTCTGATACAAAAGCATAATAACATCACACAATTGAATTTAAATAAGTAACATGGTAATAAGGAAATCATTAGTTCAAATTCATAACATACGATCAAATTAGGACCACCCCCCTAACATAGGAGGTTTAGCCTCTCATAGTATTCAAAGAAATCATAGTGTGAAAATTAAACATTACAAAGAATTAGGAGATTTTGATCTTCAATGGTCGATGCCCTTGAATCTCGCCGTCTTCGAATCCTCCGTAGTAGTTATCTTTTTAGTGCAATATTTTCTTTCGTACATCAAAAAGTGTCTTCTCCTTTCTCTCCCAAGCCTTCTAATAGTTTCAGATGGATTTTTCCAAAGCAAAAAGTCCAAACTACCCTTAATGAGCAGAATAGATTCACATGGCAAAAGTTGAAATTTCTAAGCCGCGCCCATCAACACGGGCCGTGTGTGTACACACGGGTGCCCGTGTGTGCTTTCCAACATGATTATTTTCAGATTAAGTTACAGGGGCATCAACACAGGCCATGTTCCTACACACGGGTGCCCGTGTTAACTCTCTGTTTTTTTTCCTCTCCAAGCTTGCTTTGCCTGACCAATAACACGGGCAATGTTGTGGCACACGGGTGCCCGTGTTGAACTGCTGTATTTTCATACTTTTGCCTTTCTGGGTATCCCCAACTCCACTATTAGTGCTTTTAAACCTGTGCAACGGCCTGTAACAATAACACTACCAAAATGAAGCATAAAAGAGACCTTTTTGACATAAACATGTAATAAAATGAAATGCGATACCAAACTAACAAAACATGATTAATGACTCTGAAACAACTATAAACAAACATAAATCTTACCAAAGTGATGAAAATACGTCGGATTAATGGTGAGAATTCAATGGAAATGGTGACCGATTACAACCCCAAACTTGTCTCATTGCTTGTCCTCAAGTGATGTATTGAGTCCAAACAAAGGTCACCCACGAATTCATTTCCCTCAATGCAACCTTGTCCTTCACAATTTGTGTTCTTCCTTTCCAATCAAGTTTCCGGTATCTCCGACTCAGACAATTCGCCATATTTCCACATCAGAAGCCTCGTTACCTGCAAGCTTTTTCACACACTCACAACATCTCTCATGGTTAGGGTGTGTACACTCTCAGCACAGTATGCAATACCAAACTCTTAAATTTGAATACATTCTAATTTCACGACAACAGCAGATTTCACACACTTTACGAGGTCTTTTAGGTTGTAACGGGGCTTGGGTACGGTGGGATAAACACAAAAATGGATAACAAAAGGTTTAGAACCCGACATTCATGTTGTTTGCTTTTCTCTTTTTCTTTTCGTGCTTAACTCATAGCTCTGGGGGTTTATTCACTTTTGACTCTTTTTACTCAATTCTCTGTGAGCATTTTACAGGTGTTAGAGTCTTCAGTCTTGGCAAGTGCATTTTTCTCTTTTTTTTTTGGACATACACAAATCTCTTCTTTTTGTATGATCTCTTATTATGCACTTGCCCTATCTTTCAAGATTACCACCCCAAACTTAGCTTTATGCAGATCTTGTAACTTACAACAATCATGCCGAGTGATGGAAGAAATGAATGACGAGTGATGAAAGAAATGAATGATTAGTGGTTAACATGGGGTTTATTATGAATAAAATGGCTAAGGCTTAACGGGGTTCACGAAGGGAAAACATACAGATAGGGATGGCTAGAAAGGCCCTAGCTAAACAAACAACTTGCCTTAGTGTGTGTTGTCATGTTGTGAAGTGTCAAAAGGACATACGCAAAATCAGAGTGGTAGAGTCATACCTGGCTGAACTCTCATGTTGATGTTTAGTGTCTGGCTTTTTGTAATCTCACCATGTTGGTTAGCCTTACAAGCTCTGAAGCCTCCTCGTGTCATGTGGTTTCTTTTCTGATTCGGTTCTACCATACCGCTCTCTTGGTCCAGTGTCACCAAATTGTGTCCGACTTTACTTTCTCATGGTTGCATCAACTTCCGGGGTGCCTTATCAGAATAAGTATGAGGGATGCCTTTCATCCACTACCATTGATCCCGGATTCGTCCATAATTTCTCATCACTCTGTACACACAGGTAAACAGTAAAAACACAATACTACGACAACAGAAGCAAAAACGATGAAGGAAAACATGAACAAAATGAAAACAAAATAAAACATGATACAACATAAAAGGAACCCCCCCCCCCCCCCCACACCTGAACTAAACATTGACCTCAATGTTTAAATCTAGATACAAAGGGGACTCACAGCGGCTATTGTTGTTTTATTGCACTTGTGTGGTTTCCTTCCATTTAGAGGTGTTTGTGACTTTGCCCTTCTAATTCTCCTCTTCCCCTACAACAAAATTTTAGCACACACAAAGAAAAAGAAAAACTAAATAAATTAGAAATCAAACACGTGGGTTGCCTCCCACGAAGCGCTTCGTTTAACGTCGCATGGCTCGACGGTTCATTTCTCTTATCATGGGGGGTATTTCAGGTTCAAAACCTTGTTGCACCTCTTGTCTACAACTCGGACGTTGTCTCTTTTGTCAGTGTGGACTCCTTTGTGCCACGATTCCTTTTTAACTTTCCTTTCGGTGTTAGGAATCTTTCCGTTTAGGGTGGCTACTGGCAGTGGTGAGACTTTGATAGTATTCAATGTCCTGATTAAGCCTACTTGATACTGAGATTTTGTATCTTCCTCCATCTCCTGGTCTTCAATAGAATTCAATGTTATTTCCTTGTTGTGAACTTTCAAGGTTAACGTGCACTCATCCATGTCGAGCTTGCATCGACTCGTCTTCATGAAAGGTCGACCCAGAATGATGGGTGCCTCATTGTCTTCAGGTATGTCTAGGATTACAAAATCGACTGGGAAAGTCAAGTCCGCTATTGTTACCAACACATCTTCAGCTATACCATATGCATCTTTTCTTGAGTGATCCGCAAACTTCAGATTGGTCTTTATATCACTGATATTTTTAATACCCAGCCTATGATAGACCGATAATGGCATCAGATTCACACTAGCTCCCGAATCTATTAGTACCTTTTTGAAGGTTTTTTCTTTGATTGTGCATGGTACTGTGACGGTTCCTGGATCCTTTTGTTTATTAGGAATGTTCTGCTCCAGGGAGTTTGCATTACATTGTTCCTTACCGGATACCTGTTCTTTAGTGGTTGGTTTCTTTTCAGCCATTACCTCTTCCACGAATTTCTTGTACACGGGTATCCTTTCAAGTGCTTCAAACAAAGCCATATGACCCTCAATCCTTTTAAACATTGTCATGAATTTCTCCAAGTCTGACTCACTAGGTTCCTTCTTTGTCATTCTCTGAGGATAGGGCAACTTAATCACCGGTTTAGTTCCTTTGGTAGTTTCTTCTTTAGTCGGCTCGCTTGGTGATGTAGTTTTTTTCTTTTTAGCCGCCTTTTTCTCTGTCGTCGTGACAGTATTAACATTCTCCTGACCTCTCGGATTTTGAACTATTTCACTTGGTAGGGAACCGGGTGTTCGAGAACTTGCCAGTTGCTGGGCTATCTGCCCCAGCTGAACTTCGAGATTCTTTAGGGATGTGGCGGTGTGTTTCTGATTGTTTCTAGTCTCTTCTTCAAATTGCCCATTTTGAGCTCCCATCTTTTCAATTGCAATCTCCCAATCTGCCTTCTTTGGGACTTGTTGTTGCTGTTACTGATATTGGTTTTGATATTGACCTTGTACCTGCTGTTGCACATTCCCTTTCTGATCCTTCCATGCAAAGTTGGGATGATTCTTCCACCTCGGGTTGTATGTGTTGGAGTAGGGATTGTTTTGCTTTAAAAACTTGATATCTTCTATCTGCTGTGGTGTTGCAAAACAATGAATAGTATTGTGTGGTCCATTACAAATTCCACACGCATCATTTGGTGCCTGTTGCACTTGAGCCACTTTTTGAGCACCTATGTTTAGTGCCTTCAACCTTTTCTCCACCTCTGCAGCAACTGCTTCTTCAATTTTTACCTGTTTGTTTGTTTCAAGCTTCAAATCAATTACTGCAGATTTGCTTGACACCCTATCATACAACTCCAGATGCTCATTTGAGGCAATTACTTCAATTATCTTCTTCATATCGATGACTGTTGCAAAGTTAGCTGAGCCACCAGCTGCTGAATCAAGGATTTGTCTCGTTTGAATTCGAAGACCATTAACAAACATTTGCAATTGCTCAGTTTCATCCATGTTGTGAGTAGGACAAGCCACTAGGATTCTCTTGAATCTTTTATAGGCATCTCCTAGTGACTCATCCTCCTTCTGCTTGAAGTTTAGGATCTCGTATCTTTTTCTCAGTGACACAGATGCGGGAAAATATTCCTGCAAGAATGTTGTTTCCATCTGCTCCCATGTAGTGATACTTCCAGCAGGTAAGGAATAGAACCACTCTTCGACTTCATCTGCTAAAGTGAATGGGAACATACGAAGTCTGATTGCTTCTTCGTTATGTCCAAGCATTTTCAGTGTTGTGCTCATAGTTAAAAACCTTTGCAGATGCTTGTTGGCATCTTCATTCACTCTTCTAGAAAAGGACCGCCTTTCTAGTTGATTAATGGTGCTGGGATGCAGCTGAAATTGTTCCATATTAACCGGTTGGTTGACAATTGTCATACGACCACCCGGAGTGTTGGTTCCACCATAGTCACCGAGAAGTCTCTCTGGTGGTGGTGGTGGTGGGTTTGCAGCCATGATTTCAGGAACTGTTTCCGCGTCTGAATCTGAATTCTCTGAGTGCACTGAAACAACTTCCTCCTCTGCTTTCTCTGCTAATTCCAGTTTTTCTCTCTTAGCTTGTCTTAGTCTAGCGCGAAGAGTTCTTTCGGGATCTGCGTCAAAAGAAAAATCCGTTGAGGCCTTACCTCGCATACACAAGTTAGACAAATATTAGAATTGACTAACAAGATTGTCACAGATAAAATTTTGGTTGACGAGCAACAAAATTTCAATAGAATAAAAATTAAAATAGGTATTTTGGCAATCCCCGACAACGGCGCCAAAAACTTGATCGGAAAAATAGCGAGTGTACTATTTTTACCGATGTAGTAATAAGGAGTTTTATTTCCAAGTATCGATCTCAGGGATTACGTAGGAAATACTTATTTGACTTTGATTCTATCGGAACAAAAAGATAATGGTTTGGTTGTTTTTGGAATTTCAGCAATAAACACAAAAGACAGTAAAAATGTAAGTGATTAAGATAAAGAATGCTAGGGTGGGTGGTTGATTTAACCAGTTAAGAATTCAGTCAAGATTTCCTTAATACGCATGAAACATTCAATTACCTAACCTCAGAATGTTCTTCCTTAAGTCCTCAAGAAAGAAACTATTAAACTACCAATTCTTATCAAATGTCCATTCAATAAATCCTTGGTTTTAATCATAAATAAAATCGAGGTTTGCGCTGATTTACAAAAGTTACTAGTCCTAGATGATGCATTCATAAACCCAATTGTGTGAAAACCCTAACAATCACAATCCTGTTATTGAAAGTCATAGATCAATTTGTATTTGTCCGATACAAAAGCATAATAACATCACACAAGTGAATTAAAATAAGTAACATGGTAATAAGGAAATCATTAGTTCAAATTCATAACATATGATCAAATTAGGACCTCCCCCCTAACATAGGAGGTTTAGCCTCTCATAGTATTCAAAGAAATCATAGTGTGAAAATTAAACATTACAAAGAATTAGGAGATTTTGATCTTCAATGGTCGATGCCCTTGAATCTCGCCGTCTTCGAATCCTCCGTAGTAGCTATCTTTTTAGTGCAATATTTACTTTCGTACATCAAAAAGTGTCTTCTCCTTTCTCTCCCAAGCCTTCTAATAGTTTCAGATGGATTTTTCCAAAGCAAAAAGTCCAAACTACCCTTAATGAGCAGAATAGATTCACATGGCAAAAATTGAAGTTTCTAAGTCGCGCCCATCAACACGGGCCGTGTGTGTACACACGGGTGCCCGTGTGTGCTTTCCAACATGATTATTTTCAGATTAAGTTACAGGGGCATCAACACAGGCCGTGTTCCTACACACGGGTGCCCGTGTTAACTCTCTGTTTTTTTTCCTCTCCAAGCTTGCTTTGCCTGACCAACAACACGGGCAGTGTTGTGGCACACGGGTGCCCGTGTTGAACTGCTGTATTTTCATATTTTTGCCTTTCTAGGTATCCCCAACTCCACTATTAGTGCTTTTAAACCTGTGCAACGGCCTGTAACAATAACACTACCAAAATGAAGCGTAAAAGAGACCTTTTTGACATAAACATGTAATAAAATGAAATGTGATACCAAACTAACAAAACATGATAAATGACTCTGAAACAACTATAAACAAACACAAATCTTACCAAAGTGATGAAAATACGTCGGATTAATGGTGGGAATTCAATGGAAATGGTGACCGATCATGTTCCATAAGGAAAACTCACTGAGGAGACGAAGACTCTGGGGGATAAAAGATATGCGTAGGCCAGGATACGACTTAAAACTGTTGGGGACACGAGGGATTCCATGAAACTAAATCAATGGAAAGACTCAGTCAGGGATAAAAGGAACATCTGCATGGGAAACGGGTAGATCGAAACAAAGCTGAAATACTCGAACCAAACAGGGAACGGCGATTTCACCGAGGAAATACGCACTCAAACTCAACTAGGGAAGAGATAATCTTTAACACAGGAGTAACATAAATGTATTATCCACTACCGGTTACTGGGTATGGGGATAACAAGTTCTGACATGGAGGACATTTGTCACTGGTTAGGGTAAACATATCAAGGATGACTCGTCGAGGGACCACCAGGAGGTGTATTCATTACCAGTTACTGGGTAAGAATAAACTGCTGGGGAAAAGTCAAAAATAGGGTTTACAACTACCGATTACTGGGAAGAAAACCAAAGAAAGAGAATATCGATCACTAGTTAAAGTGATCATATCAAGGATAGACTCAAAAGGAAGAATATCCGTCATCAGTTAAGATGAACAAATCAAGGATAGACTGTTGGGGAAAAGTAGGAATTACATCTATCAATTACTAGATAGAATACCGAAAAGAGGATATTCGTCACCGGTTAGGATGAACATATCAAGGATAGACTCTGAGGGGAGAAATAGGGATTACAACTATCAGTTACTGGATAGAAAACCAAAAGAGAGAATATTTGTCACCGGTTAAAGTGAACATATCAAGGATAGACTCCACAAGGGGAAGCGGGATTTACAACTATCGATTATTGGGTAGAATACCGCAAAGAGGAGGAAACCCGTCATCGGTTGGGATGAACATATCAAGGATTAACCCTCTGGGAATGAAATAGGATTTACAAGTACCTTTTTACTGGATAGAATACCACAAAGAGAAGTATCTGTCATCGGTTAGGATGAACATATCAAGGATAAACTCAAAGCAGGGTAAGAAAAATATCCTTCATCGGTTAGGATGAACATATCAAGGATAGACTTCCTGGGGAAACGTGAAAACGAACACGCTGGGGAAAAATTTTACTCTTGTTGGGTATTGGGCAAAAGTAAAATACTCACAAATTGAGAAGAATATTACCAGTTACTGGGTAATAGACTCTCAAGGGGACCAAAAGCATCTATCTAGGTAAGATCTAGAAAGAAATGGTTAATCAAAGACTCAACCCAATGAGGACATAACTCAGGGGGAGTGGCTTCATCCAGATAATCAACTGGGGAGGAAACTGAAACAATAATCATCCACGAGGAAATAACTCAGTGGGGAATGAGAAAGTTTAAAATCTTTCTACTTAGGGGGCTGACACTCTATAATTGAAATAGGACATACACACTGGATCTGCGCGGGGGAAAATGATTCCACTATAGCAGGGGATCAGAGAAATAATGAATCACAAAGTGCAAATAATAATACGATAATGAAGTCTATGAATGTATATGTATATGTATATATGATGACTATGCTGACAAAATGATCATAAAGGATACAACTGTCGCTGGTTTGAATCATCAATACAACGCTCGGCCAATCTCAACAGGAGGGAACCAACTGGGGAAGGAGAACACAAATCAACGGTCTCAAAGGCTAAACCCTGGCTGGGGAAGAGGGAAGATCTGCTGAGAAGTTGCACTATTAACTCTGTGGGGAATTTTAGGTCAACACCATATCAAATGGGAGACAACCTTGCAGAGGATCCAACATACTGCTCTAGAATCGGTGTTGGATGAAATTCGCTGGAGGCCTGAAGGGAAACAAGAATCTATGTTGAATCTAATGCAAACTGCTGAGACAGCACGCCTACAACATAAGGGAGGCCATCACAAACTCAACTAAGGAAACCAACAAAAATCGGTCGGAGACGTCGAAACGCTACTAGGGAAAACACAGAGCTTACTCTAACTACTTGGGGAAAACCAACAATGCTTCGCATTTTAAGGCTTACCAATTTTCAAGCTGCTATTGATATTCCTCAAATGAAATCGATCGCTCTCAAAGTAACTGCTTTTATTATTTAAGAAAACATGATTTTGATTTAAAATTTAATTTCAAAATGATAATCATAAAATTTAAATCTATTTAGCTAAAAGATAAATAAGAGTAGAAACAATTGGATAAAAAGCTCAACTTTATTTAATAGAATGGTAGTCTGTAAATGACAAGACTTCATAGATCTTTACAAAATTTGAAAAATGGTAATTTACATGGAAAATGGCTACATTGAATACAATGATCACTAATCCTTCTACCAACTTTGATATCCATTGTGCTCTTGGCTTTGGTTGAGGATGAATCAGAATCAAACAACGTGCTCAAGAAAGTCTTCAAGACTGAAGATCAACAGGATGCAATTACTTGCCATGATCCCTAATTTTGCATAAATTTCCCCAAGGTGGGGTACTCAATTTATCGGGATAAATTTTCTGTTTTATGTCTCTAACTTTTGCTTGGATCACCCTTTCAGGTTTTCAATCCACCGAGACGCTCATTTTTTTCCTAAGCCGCCCTTTCGGGTTTTTAACTTGGCGAGCTATTCTTTTCTTTTTTAGGCGAAGTATTTCTTTACTGCATCGGCATTCACAAGATGCGTGAACTCTTCACCACCCATAGTTGTAAGAATCAAAGCACCGCCCGAAAAGGCTCTCTTAACAACATATGGGCCTTCATAATTAGGAGTCCATTTTCCCCTAGAATCTGGTTTAAAGGATAAAATCTTCTCGAGCACAAAGTCACCTTCTCTGAACACACGAGGTCAGACCTTCTTATCAAATGCCTTCTTCATTCTCTACTGATATAAATGACCATGACACATGGCAGTTAACCTCTTCTCTTCAGTCAAATTTAGCTGATCATACCTGGTCTGACACCATTCAGCCTCTGTCAACTTGGCTTCCATCAGGACAAGCAATGATGGGATCTCAACCTCTACTAGGAGCACAGTTTCCATACCATAAACAAGAGAGAAAGGGGTTGTCCCTGTTGAAGTGCGGATGGATTTATGGTACCCATGCAAGGCAAATGGGAGCATTTCATGCCAGTCTTTGTATGTCACAACCATCTTCTGGATGATCTTCTTGATGTTCTTGTTCGCAGCTTCAACAACCTCATTCATCTTGGGTCTGTAGGGAGAATAATCATGATGTGCAATCTTGAAGTCTTTGCAAAAAGCTTCCACCATATTATTATTCAAGTTCGATTCAGTATTAGTAATGGTCTTACTTGGCACACCATACTGATAAACCTTACAACAACTTACTTGGTTACATTCGCATATGATGTCGCTTCGACCCACTTTGTGAAATAGTCAATAGCCACTAGAATGAAACGATGTTCATTCGAAGCTTTGGGCTTAATCATACCAATCATATCAATTCCCCACATGGAGAAGGGCTATGGAGAGGAAATGACATTCAACAGTGTCGGAGGAACATGAATTTTATCTGCATATATTTGACACTTGTGGCATTTCATCATGAACTTGCAACAGTCAAATTCCATTGTTAGCTAATAGTAACCTGCTCTCAACATCTTCTTAGTTATAGCATATCCATTGGAGTGAATACCAAAGGAACCTTCATGGACCTCAGTCATCAACAGGTCTGCTTTGTGTCTATCCATGTATATGAGCAAAACCATATCAAAATTTCATTTTTAAAGCACATCACCATTTAGGTAGAAATTGCCAGCTAATCTTCTCAAAGTCTTCTTATCTTTCAAAGATGCCTCAGGTGGGTAAATCTGACTTTGGAGAAAACACTTAATATCAAAATACCACGACTTTTCATCTTTAGCTTCTTCGATAGAAAACACATGAGCTGGCCTATCATTGAAGCCAACGTTGCAAGAGCATCTTCCATCCGGTTTTCATCTCGAGGGATATGATGAAATTCAACTTTTGTAAAGAAAGTTGAAATCCTCCTCGCATAATCTTTATATGGTATCAAACCGGGTTGATTCGTCTCACATTCACCTTTGATCTGGTTAACCACCAAAGCTGAATACCATGCCCCAACGGGAACCAGGTTCTGGCCCTTCTACAAGTAATGCTTCATCACAATCTTTCATCTTCAAGTACAAGATTTCTTTATCAGTAAAATCATACTGCGCTGACTGATAATCTTCAATTGGTTGGTGAGCCAAATGGTCAGCCAAGACACTACCTTTAATCGCTTTTTGAGATCGGTATTCAATATCATACTCGGATAATAATATTTTCCAACAGGAAAACCTCCCAGTTAAAGCAGGCTTCTCAAAAATATACTTGATTGGATCCCTTTTGGATATCAACCAAGTGGTATGATTCAACATATACTGACGCAGACGCTTAGCAGCCCAAGCCAATGCATAATAAGTCTTTTCAAGCATAGAATACCGAGTCTCACGGTCGATGAATTTCTTACAGAGGTAGTAAATAGAATACTCTTTCTTTCCAGTTTCATCTTGCTGACCGAGAACACAACCCATACTTTCATCGAGCACAGTCAAATACATGATCAATGGTCTTCCTTCAACGGGAGGAGACAGAATCGGAGGCATAAGCAGATAATCTTTGATATTGTCAAAAGCTTTTTGGCAATCTTCGGTCCAATCACAAGACTGGTCTTTCTGAAGGAGCTTGAATATAGGCGCACATGTGGCCGTCATATGCGATATGAATCTTGAGATATAATTCAAGCAGTCGAGAAAACCTCTGACTTGCTTCTCAGTTTTGTGCGCAGGCATCTCTTGTATTGCTTTGACCTTGGAAGGATCAACTTCAATACCCTTCTCGCTGACAATAAATCCCAACAACTTACCAGAACGAACACCAAAAGTACATCTATTGGGATTCAAGCGGAGTTTATACTTCCTCAAACGCTGGAATAGCTTCAACAAATGCTCAACATGCTCTTCTTCATCACTATATTTAGCAATCATATCATCAACATAGACTTCGATCTCTTTATGCATCATATCATGAAAAAGAGTGGTCATTGCTCTCTGGTATATTGCACCAACATTCTTTAAACTGAAAGGAATCACTCTATGACAAAATGTTCCCCAGGGTGTAATGAATATGGTTTTCTCCATATCTTTAGGTGCCATTTTAATCTGATTATAACCGGAAAATCCATCCATAAATGAAAAGACTTTGAACTTAGTTGTATTGTCTACCAACATATCAATGTGTGGCAGAGGGAAATCATCTTCAGGACTAGCCTTGTTCAAACTCTATAATCAACACACATACGGACTTTTCCATCCTTCTTATGAACAGGCATAATGTTGGCCACCCATTGCGGATACTCATCAGTAACAAGGAAACCGGCATCAATATGCTTTTGCAATTCTTCTTTAATCTTCACTGCCATATCAAGATGAGTTCTCCTCAATTTCTGCTTGACTGTCATGCATTCTGGCTTCAACGGCAATCTATGCTCCACAATCTCATAATACAAACCAGGCATGTCTTGATAGGACCAGGAAAATACATCTGAATACTCTCGGAGAAGATCAATCAACCCCTTCTTAACCTCTGGACACAGTCGACACCCAATCTTGACTTCCTTCACATCATCTTTGGAACCCAAGTTGACTAACTCAATCTGCTCTTCGAATGGTTGAATGGCTTTTTCCTCGCACTCAAGTAGATGAGACAATTCATCAGACACTTCTTCATCACTTTCTTCCTTAGCCTTAAACACAGGGAATTCAAAGTTTGGATAAGGAGTAGGATCATTGTATTCAATGGGTTTAGAAACCGACCTGCATAATGATTTGATATTTTGATTTTAGAGAAGTGAATTGTGACCAAATATTATGTAGATGGACAATTATTATTTATTTAATCATGTTTTATGTGATTACCATTTTCAGAAAAGCAAAAAGTAAAAATAAAACATCATAGATGTGGATGAATAGAATTGTATTTTATTGATGATTAATTTGAAATATGCCCAACAATGTTCGCTTCTCCCTTAGGCATAGGAGAAGGATTTTCAAATATAATAAAAAACAATTACTTAGATCGATGAACATTAACAGGAACATCGACAGTGTTCCAATTGTTGCAAGCTTTTCCATGCGTCACAAAATTGGTGAATCTTCATCTTCATCCCCCTCGAACACTGCAGCTGAGTGTTGTTCATTACTATGAATGAACCCTCCGCTAAGGAAACTAGGGTGCATATCTTCAACTTTAACATGAGATGACCCTTGCTAGAATCCCAAATCGGCTCGGTTTTTATTCTTGACAACCTCTACCATCCGGCCCCACTGATCAGAACTGCCATCTTCAACAATCTTCTGAGCATCTTTCAAAGAGGACATAGGTGCCCCAACTTTCTTCTCTCCAGCAATAGATAGAGCTTGGAACGGAGTTCCAATCTCATCCTCAACTTCCACATGTGAGAAAGGCGACAGGTGACGCACCAACAGTGCTTTCTCTCCTCCCACAATGACGAGCTTTCCATTCTTCACAAACTTCAACTTCTGATGCATAGTGGATGTTACATCCCCAGCTTCATGTATCCACGGTCTTCCTAACAAGCAGCTATAGGCCGGGTGGAAGTCCATTACTTAAAAAGTAATTTGGAAATCACTCGGACCTATCTTCACTGGAAGGTCCACTTCTCCAATGACGGTTTTGCGAGAACCATCAAATGATTTGACAATTATGCCACTATATCTCATAGGAGTGCCTTGATATGATAATCTGGACAGAGTTGACTTGGGGAGTACATTCAACAAAGAACCGGTATCAACCAACATATTTCACAATGCATCTTCCTTACAATTCATCGATATATTTAGTGCTAGGTTATGATTTTTGCCTTCCTCGGGAAGTTCTTCATCACAAAAGCTTAAGTTGTTACAAGAAGTAATGTTAGCCACAATATGGTCAAAATGATCCATTTGTTACAATCATGTTCAACATAAGCTTTCTCCAATACTTTTTGCAATGCTTCTCTGTGCGCTTCAGAATTCATAAGCAGAGACAACACTGAAATTTTGGAAGGAGTTTGGAGCAGCTGCTCCACCACATTGAATTCACTCTTCTTTATTAATCTCAGTACCTCATCATCACCACTAGGCTTCAAATAGTTGGATTCACCAGACTGACACTTTGGAGCACTAACTGGATTTGCTGCAGGTACCTCAACCTTCTTACCAATATCTTCTACATCTTTTGGGAAAAAGGGACCAAAAACTCGACCGCTGCAGGTCACCTTCGTAACATCAGCAATGTTCATAATGGAATTAGTCGTAGGCAACGGAACCTCTTGACCATTCTCCAACATAGTAGCATTATACTGATACAGAACAACTCTATCGGATGCATATGGGACTAGGCCCGCTAACCGTATTTCCAACAGCGATATCGATCTATTAATGTTGTTGTTGCTGCTACTATCAAATTGAATCACTACCCACTCAGGGGTCTTAAACACTGGTACTATCACATTGACATCATCTATATCCCTCGACTGTTGAATCTAGATTACATTCTCATACATCGACTTCTGGATATCTCTCTTGACAATCATACACCCACTGAGGTTCACACTACAGATTGCACAACCATCATGGTCGTGCTCACAGTCACTGATCAAACACAAGGTCCTGTGCATTTCAACAAATGACCTACGGATACGTTGCACATCGAACACTCAAAAACTTCCTGGACAACCATCTGCCATATTAATAGAGGAATTACCAAGAGAAGACAATGGGTTTGCTTTCACATTCGGCGCACGGTCCTCAAAGGACACCATCCCACTTTTTACTAGCTTCTGGACCTCATACTTCAAAGGGTAGCAATTCTCGATATCATGGTCGGGAGCTCCTTGATGAAAGGCACGGCAGAGTTCAGGCTTATACCACCATGGAAATGGTTCTGAAATTTGTGGCGGATTCCTTGGTTGAAGCAGGTTCTTAAGAACCAAAGATGGGTATAATTCGTCATACGTCATAGGAATAGGGTCGAAAGAGACCTTCTTCCTCTCAAAATTGTGTTGTTGTTGCTGATTATTATTGGTGTTGTTGTGGTTGTTGTTGAACTGGCATTGATTGATTGTTAGAAAATACTGGCATAACTGATGAAACTTGATAATGATGCTGACGTGGTTGCAGACTTATTTTGACATAAGGCCTCTTCTGCCTCCCCACTGATACTGCATTGGTTTCACCTTCCTTCTTTCTGTCGAAATTGCTTTTATATTTCTTGCTCGATGGTACCTCTTCCTTAGACAAACGTCCTTCTCGGACACCCTCTTCTAACCTCATCCCCATGTTTACCATTTCGGTAAAATCACTGGAGGCACTAGCAATCATTCGTTCGTAATAAAATGAACTCAAGGTCTTAAGGAAAATCTTGGTCATCTCTTTCTCTTCTAACGGAGGATTAATCTGAGCGGCAAGCTCTCTCCACCTCTGGGTGTACTCTTTAAACGTCTCTTTGTCTTTTTGAGACATCGACCTCAGTTGGTCTCTATCAGGCGCCATGTCCACATTATACTTATACTGCTTCACAAAAGCCTCACCCAAATCATTAAACATGCGGACACTCGCACTATCCAATCTCATGTACCACCTCAGAACGGCACAGTCAGATTGTCTTGGAAATAGTGAATCAATAAATGATCATTATCAGTTTGCATTGACATTTTCCCGGCATACATGACGAGATGGCTAAGTGGACAGGTATTTCCCTTATACTTTTCAAAGTCAGGGACTTTGAACTTCATCGGGATTTTGAAATTTGGCACTAGGCAAAGTTCAGCGGCACTCTTACCGAACAGGTCTTTTCCCTTCAAGGTCTTCAATTCCTTTCGCAGCTTAAGGAACTGGTCTTTCATTTCATCCATCTTCTCATAAACATCAGGGCCCTTAGACGGCTCGGAATGGTAGATGGTGTCCTCAACACGAGGCAAAGTGTGAACCACTAGAGGCAGAACAGACATGACCAGGCTAGATATCGACATAGAAGCAAAAGTAGGCGCAAACCCTTCAGGGACAAAGTTGGGTGGCATTCCCCATAGGAATCCGGAAGGCATGGCTGGAGCAACTTGAGTAGCAGGCATGGTTGAAGTAGAAACCTCTGAGATGACAGTCCTCTGAGGAGGAGGAGTTGTAGGCGTTGGAGAAGACTGACTCTGAGCAGCTAAAACTGACTCCATCATGGCAGTCAAGCGATCAATTTCGTCCTTCAACTCTCGGTTCTCTTGTTCCAAGTGTTCCATGATTCTTGGTTGATTGGTGCGAGTGTTATATCAGTGAGTCAGCTTGGCTAAAGCACAGAAGAATAACCAATAAGACATCTGGCGGAAGAAAAACTTGTTATGAAAATGATGCATGAAATGCAATGTTTGGATTGTTTTATTTTCAAGGAACATACTACTTTATTTCCAAATATATAATAACAACAATAACAATTTGATTGACCATAAAAATCTTTTTTATTCATATAATTTTGGAAGGATTACACTGAGTACAATTTCAGAAACGAAAATACAAATACAAGATAAAAGGAAACTAGTCATCCTAAGGATCCCCTAACAACAGTGTTAGATGATCTGGCTGCAGGCGCGTACTGCCTTCGGATGCGACGGATCTCGGACTCAAAAGATGTCTTCATCTGAGACTTCTCGAGGACAAGCTGATCAAAAATCTTCTTCCAAGCACCGGAAGGCTGAGGCATACTAGAGGAAGATGGACCCTCTGGCTCTCTCCGTCTCTTTATTGCTCTTTCTTCAAGAAGTTCAATAAGTGCATCCTTGTCTTTAGACTCAAGCTACAACTCCTCATGTTTTCTGCATCTTGGTTAGGTAGAGTTAATGGCTCAACCACAACCATAGACATAGGTCTTTCACAAGCATACGGCATCTTTAATTCCAAATCTCTCTTCTTCACCCAAGAAGTGTAAGCTTCCAAAGCTACACAGTTGCGCAGACCAAGCTCGGATCTTCCTTTCCTATGCACATTATGCCAAGCATGTACCATCTTCTGCTTCAAATGTTGGGAATCTTTACCCTCTTGATAGAAAATACTTTCTAACTGAGTGTTATTAGGTTTGTTTCTCAAGGGGAACCCAAGTTGACGACGAGCCAAAGCAGGGTTGTAGTTGATTCCTCCTTGTGTACCAATGAAGGCCACATTAGAGAATTCACCACAACTATTAATAATATCCAAGCTACTCAATATGGAGTCATACCAAACAATATCATCATTAGTGAGAGACATGAGTCTCTGAGACCACCATAGACATTGTTTGTTCTCCATAAAATCTGGCGTCTGAGGCAAGTGCGAAATAAACCACTTATATAGGAAAGGAACACAACACACAATAGTTCCACCACCTTTAGAATTTCTTAAGTGAAAAGATAAGTACACATCACCCAACAAAGTAGGCACAGGATTCCCAATCAAGAAAATTCTAATGGCGTTAACATCAACAAAACCGTCAATGTTAGGGAACAAAGCCAAATCGTAGATGAGCAACACAAAGATGGCTTCGAAAGCATCCACACTACCGGCTTGAGCAAAGGCAGTAGCTTTCCCTATGAGAAACTCATAAGTCAACCCAAATATCCCTCCTTTATTCACCCAATGAGCCTCAATCTCAGACTTCTTCAGATGAAGAGCTTCAGCTATAAGATGAGATCTGGGAATCTCCTCCAATCCACTAAAGGGCACTTTGTTAGACACATGTATTCCTAAGAGATGGGCGTACTCTTCCAATGTAGGCACAAGCTGATAATCGGGAAAAGTGAAGCAACGGTAGAGAGGATCATAAAACTGAACCAATACACTCAAGAGTCCTTCAACCACATCAGCAGATAACACGGATAGAAGCTTCCCATGACTTTGCTTGAAGTCCAATGGATACAATACAAAGGATGATAACTTCCTTAGCTCTTTCAAATCGGGACATCTTAAACTGTACTTCTTAGTGTTTCCACGTCCACAATCCATTGTCTGAAAATATTTGCAAATAAAACCTCAGTTCCTTGAAATTTATTTTCTGTGATGGATGTTATGATGTGCATGAATGCATGAATGCAACAATCACAAATAAGGGATCACACATAAGGAAAACAAACAAAGGTCAAGGAATGAATCAAGTCATTGTCAAGATTAATCATCCATTTTGGTGGATTATGGTTTTCACCTTATCAACACCCAAGTTCCATTGATATTGACAAGACTTAATTGGATCAACCAAGAATCAAGGGTTTATTGTGAGTCACGAGCATGGAGTCAGGTTAAGAACCATCCCAAAGGAGTGTACTAAGGATAAAACATGTAGATCATGTTCTAAAAAGTTCCCAGAGTCTTAATTCCATCTATCGGATATTATAGGTTAGGATGACTGACTCATCAATCCATAATATTCTCAACAAAAACTCGTCTGAGTGTAGTATCGCGTAACAACTATTATTAAGTCTACACCTGAACAGTCTCTGCACTACGTCTTAAATAGGCCAAGTTGGGTTAAATGTTCTATGGTCATCAGCTTCTCAGCCCCCAAATTAGAGAAAGTAATGCCTAACCACAAATAACTCGTGTGACATCAATAACTTCAAAAGGGTCTCCACTGAGTAGATGGGTCTCAAGTCAACTTGTTAAGGACTACTCCACACAAGTCGAACATGATTATACCATCCTCCTATCTTAATTGCACTCAAGTTCGGGTTAGAACTTATCTCACCACTCACAGACAACCAAGCACAACAAACAGATTATATCACACAAACAAATATACAAACATCAAATATACAAATATATACATATAAAAAGTAGGCTAAACCCACTGAGGACTACTCCCCAGCAGAGTCGGAACTTAATTTTTGTAACGGTAAATTCATGACCATTAAGCTATGGATAAACTTAACGTCAATAAAACCAGAGTCGTCGCCGTGCTTTTATTGTTTCCAAAGGGAAAGGGAAAAGTAAGAACAAAACTCAAAGATAAGAAGTTTTCAAATCAAAACTAATAAAATATCAGAGATTACAGGTAAGGGAGTTGGTTACACAGAGGGAAGGTGTTAGCATCCAAAGTGTCCTAGGTACTCCTAGGGAGCCCCTTTTTATGTGTGTATGTGTTTTTGGTTTAAAATATGTTTGAGAAAAAAATAGAGTGTGGGGATGAGAAAAGAATTCATTAATTTTATTTTTGTGTTTGACAAGACCTTCGGACTTGTGCCTACGTACCAACATAAAAATGAGGGATCAAAACCTCGTAGTTCGTGGTAACAATTTCAAAATGAATAGACTATTTTTAACAAAATTTAAGTTTAAAGGAGGAACAAAAGGCCTAAAAGTTTGAATGAGTGTTAGTTCTTTTTTTGTCTTTTAAAATTTTAGGTCAATATGATTAGATTCATTTACAAGTTTGATTTAAGAAAAGAGTTTAAAATGCAATGGCATAAGGCCAAAGTTTCTAGTTTGCAATGAGGTCTAAGTTTAAAAATCACAAGCAAAGAAGATTTTTGAAAAGAGGGAGAGATTTGAAATTTAAGAAGTGGGAGGAGATGAAGAGACTAATGCTAAGAAAAAATTTAAAAGTTAAGAGTTGAAAAGATCTGACCAATGGGATGCAATCCAATAGACAAGAATGTCATATAGAAACCCATTTTTCCTTTGGACTTTAAAATCAAGCAATATCAATAAGCAAGCAAGATGAAGAGTAAGGCATAAAATAAAGATAGTCACATCCAAGCTAGCAACTTCATAGTCTTCTTCATAATTTTCCCCATGTATCAGATGACATACTCCTTGAATGGCTCAGAATAAGGCATTAGACACTGGCTCAAAGTAACATTTGCATCAAGAACATGTTGCAAATGAACTCAAGTGGATTCCAATACTTGCATCAGATGAAAGCTCACATCACAATGACTTGGTTTAAGAAATGTTGGCATTTGCCAAGTCCTTTTGCATATGGAATGTTGCCTAATTCTAAGTCCAAAGCTCAGATCAAATCCAACAGTCCACACAAACATTTTTTAGGAGTTTTTGTTGTTTATTATTTACTTTAAGGTCCTAAGTACACAAACACAAACAAGGTGCACAAACAAATATATATATATATATATATATATATATATATATATATATATATATATATATATATATATATATATATATATATATATATATATATATATATATATATATATATATATATATATATATATATATATATATATATATATATATATATATATATATATATATATATATATATATATATATATATATATATATATATATATATATATATATATAGATAATCATAATATATGGCTCAAGTGAGCAAAGTGAAAATGATATTAAAAATAAACAAGTTGAGTGATATGTATAATGGCAAATGATAAAAGGCTTAAATTTAAAGTGCATAAAAGTAAATGACTTTGAAATTAAAAGTTAGTCAAATGTTAGTTGATTAGCAGTTAGTGGAGTTTTGCTTTTCAATTGTTTAAGTAATTCTTTGGAGAACACTCAACCCTCTATTCACAAGCATGGATCCTTGAACCAAGACATCTTCCAAAGGAAGGAAAAAAGGCCAAGTTTCCATACAATACCATGAAAGGGGGGAGACTTACAATCTCACTTAGTAGAATGTTATGCCTTTTGTGTCAAAATTTAGCGTTATGTTAAGCAACCGTAATTGGACTTATGTAGAAGTCACAACTATCTGAGGTCGGGAAATAAAGAATTTGGTGTTAATGCATGTTAGAGATATGGTATAATGAACCATACTCATAAAACATACCACACATAAAAAGAAAATGATCAAAGGGTGGACCTAATCTCATCCATACTTGTATTGGTTCATGAACCAATTAGCCTTAGGATATTTAGATGCCATTGGCCAATGAGAGGAATGGGATAGCAAGGGATTGAAGATGGAGAGAGAGAGGGGAGATGAGACAAATACAAATTGGTCACGGGAGGAGTTTTATCAAATTAAAATCATTCATTCATATTGGGAGATGGAATGTACATTTCATGAATCCCCTAAATCCAATGATTTTAATCCAACAAAATTCAAATCAACCTTGACCAAGGCCCAAACACATAGTCAAACTTCACAAGTTAATAAAAATGGCTCAACACAGATGGTGAATAATGGAGAATTAAGAGAGAATCGAAGAGGAGAAGTTTGTGAAAAATCACCTTCGAGTTGATCCAATTTCATTTGATCTTGATCTAGATTTGATTGCTTTCTCCTCCTCTTGCTTGCAGAAACCAAATGGAATGAAAATGGAAGTGAATTTCTGGAGTTTGAACTTCCAAATAGATGGTGAAGCTCAAGCTCGATTTCAAGAGAAATCTCAGAAAATTCTATGGCAGTGAGGGTTTGCAATGGTCTAGCAAAGCTTGGGCAAGGTGTTGATGATGAATCCGAAGCCTTAAGCTTGTTTAAATAGGCAATGTGTTTGATATTTGCACCACTTGAAAATTGGACAAAATTAGAAACCTCCTTGCATGGGTGCATGGGAAATCATTTGGGCCTCAAGAGTGATGCAATCCACTTCCAAATCGTGTACAAAGTCTGTTGAAACCATCATGTGCAAGCATGCAAATGGAAATGATCATGTGAAGTTCAATCTTGCCAAAACACTTCCCATAATGAAGCCATGCTCAAGTCCTTCAATTTTAGTCCAAATGAGATGATATTGGAAGTTTTGGAAAGGTGAGATCAAGGGAAACAACTTTCATGTTGAACACTTTTTCATTTTAAGCTTGGATTATGATGAATTTTGAGGTGGAAGTTTGGGAAATCAAACATATTTGAAAATTTTCTAAGTCCCGAGTCAAATGTTCACTTCTTCCACCTTGAATAAAATTTTCTGTGGACTTCAAATGAGAAAGGTTCCTTCATCAAAGTTGTATATATTCAAAAATATTTAATTTGGTCACCAATTTGACCTCATTTGGATTTTTCATGATGGGGTTATGCATTTTAGAAGTTGAGGAAAATCACTTGTTCAATGGTATTGGTCCAAAATGACCTATAACGTTTCCTTTTGGAATATGAATTTGAAAGTTGAATTTGCACTTACTCCAAACGTCAAAGTTGAATTAGACATCTTTAATTTGATCATGTAATTTGAAAGACTTTCATCGCATAAAAAATGAGCAAGTTATGGTCTTAGGAAGTTGACCTCCAAACTAGGGTTTAGACAAAATGACCTATATAATCTTCCACCATAAAAAATGACTTTCAAAAAATTGTTTGGAATATTTAGAGTAACTTTGCTCTTGGAATCATTTTCATATGCCAAAAATTGTAGGAGATAGGGTCTAGGGAACCCCAGTTTTGACTAGTTGATTTTCTCTGGTCAACCACCATGAACCAACTTGCTAGCTTAACATTCTATTGACCTTTGGGACTCATGGAGGATCATATATGCATAATATGATGTAAGGTGAAGTATCCCTTGAAATATTTGATCACTTGTTAAAGAAACTTGTTGAAGAAGTCACACAAGATACTCAGATGAATTAGGGTTTCCAAGGCAAACAAACTCCAAACTCTTGATGATTTCTTGATCAAAATAACATGTGAAGATCACGGGGATCCATATATGATACTTAGTTCCAATGTAAGCCAATTCTTGATTGAGCCCTTGCAATGAGGGTCTTAAACCCTAAATATGAGCTTGCTAGGGCATAGGTGAGCACACACACTACCTACAAAAGAGTTAAACTAACAACGACATATTTTTAGTATTTTAGTTAGTAAATAATAAAGTAAAATGAAGTATGATACAATCACATGTACTTGGTGACCTCTCCCAATGCAAACCCAATGAATAAGGGGTGATGAGGATGCCAAGTTGTGATCCCAATGTTAATGCACATGATGAGATAGCATGAAGGATCTTAGGGTCAAAATTAGGGTCTTAGAATAGGCAGCAACAATACCTACTAGAACTCGGCTGACAAATGGGCTGACTTACCACAAGTTAGATCACAGTGTCCATGACAGCATCAATAGAGGTGGTGACAGGAGTGGCATCAGTAAGTACAGCAATAGCAGGATTGGTAGAAGAGGTAGAGGTAGTAGCCTTCTGAGCTTGAAGGTACTCCATTATGGTGTTCATGTTACCTTAGAAGGTGTCCATTTTTCCTTGGAACTGAACCAAGGTTTCCCACTAGGTAGAATTCTCTTGTTCCATATCTGCCACGATTCTCGATTTATTAGCTCTTGTGAAGTACTGGTGTCAGAGAGCCAGCGTCTTTCTAACTCGAGAAAGGACAAGGTGAGCTTTTTCTGGTTGATAGGTGTCATACCCCAATTTTGTCTAGGCATTTTTTTTATTCTCATAAATTTGATTTCATTTTCAATTTGCATCATATGCACAACATGACATGCATTTCATCATGAATAATACCTAAAATATCAGTCGGAAAAAATTATTGAAAATACAGACAAATTGGTTAAATCATTTCTCAAGTACGTGCAAAATCAGTGGGTAAAAAGTTTCGAAATTAAACTTGCAGACGCCAGTATTATTAATCTATGGTTCACGTAGTTCAGGCTGGTGTGCTCGTTATATTTTCCAATGACTTCTTCCGCTGCATTTTAATATGTCTGAGCCTTTTAACCGGTGAAAATTTATTTTAGAATTTGAAGAAACGTTGTATTTTTCCAATAAATATATTTTGTGCTGATCATTTTAGTGCGTCCGATTTAATTTTTCGAGTAAATTTTCGCCTGACTTTTATTCATTTTTAGTAGTTTTATTTTTATTCTTTCGCCAAAATATTCAGAAAAATAAATAGAATTTTCCATGCTCTTATTTTATTTTTATCGTATTCATTTTAGAAATTGTGAATTCTATTTAATTTAGTTGATTTAAATTATTTTAAGTCAATTAAATCATCTAGAAGAGGCGATTTTGACATTTTAAAATTTAGTGTGCTTCTTTGATTTAATCTGGACCATCAATTTGAATTTAATACATTATCCTCACTTTCCATATCCACCAATCATAAATTAGCATGTTTTTTATTTTGCTTAATAAATAAAATCAGGAAAATCAGAAGAAAAAAAAATAATAATAATAATAATATCTATTTCCTTCATATCTATTGGGGCCACGCATCCCACTCCACTAGAAGGTTGAAAGGCGGACAGCTAATGCGGAGGGATTTTGAAAAACGGAATATGGGGACAGCTCTCAATAATCTCCCGTCAACATCTTCCTTCTTTCACCCGCATCACCACCACCGCACCCATACAGATCCGTCATTCGCCATCAACAACATCGACCCTTCCTCCGGAGAGCCTCGCGCGGACGTCACCCTTCGCATTTGTTCGTCGTCGGCGGCATCTTTCCATCAGACTCAACAACAACATGTGTGATTCAAAACAACCCTCACCAACAATGACGCGTCACTTTCCAATTCGTTTCCGATCTACCGCGGATTCACAACAATAACGATAATAATTCGAAATTATTTTTTGAATTGTATGTTCATCGGAAATTTGTGTCGATTCAACTGGGTTATACTTTTGTTCCTTTCTTTCCTTATTTCATTTTCATTTATTTTGTCTATCTTTCATTTTTTTATTTTATACAGTTATTGTTTTTGTAATGTTGTTTTTAGGTGTGTCGTTGTTATAATGTAGTTGTTCATTTTTTAGTTATGTTATTGATTGAATTAATATTACTGTGATGCTACTGTTTTGATTTGTTTCTGTTTGGGTATTGAACTTGTGTGTCGAATTCGGAAATTGATTTGAACTTGTCTCAGTTTGAATTTGATTATTTGGATGAAGTTTATACGGTTCACGTTAATTTTATGAAAGGAGGAAGTGTTTGCTAGATTTTCGGTCTACAGGGGAAGAGAAATTATTCTCATTATGTTTTTACAAAATCAAACTTATTTTTATTTTGTTTTTTCTTGTGTATATCATTATTAGGAAAAAGGGAATTTAATCAAAGTATTGGGCTTTTGGAATGAATTTTAGGCACATTGACATTTCTTCTATACTTCCCATATTTTGTAGATAATTCTTAAACTATGAAAATAATAATTGTATCGCCAATATATAATTTCATTGCCTTTCAATCAGATTTCGATCCACGGATTCGGCAATTTCATACCGATATGCCGCCAAAATTTCCACACATTAATATGACATTTTTCGCCGCATTTCGGTCCTTACATACGACACTTCGATTCCATTGTCGCTAATGTACAAACCGGCTATTAGCACATTGAGACTAATTCAATCCGATCATTTTTTAATCGACGTTGTGACTTGTTCCATTTTCATTCTAATTAAATTAATTAATTAAATTTTGTTTAATTAGTTAATTTAGATTACTTAATTTTAATTAACTTGATTATTTGATTTAATTAAATAATTTTGATAATTAATCTTAATTAATCAATTTAATCGAATTTTAACCAATTAATTTTGATAATTAAATGGTGATCGAATTTTTCCACTATTATTTCATAATCATTTCCAAAACCATTTCAATTTCATCAATTCAAAACCACTTTAAACCATTAAAATCACATATTTCTCTATTCAACATCGGGCCCATTTTCAAATACCTTTGTAAGACGATTGCTTTTAGCATCGCCATCAACCTCACATGTAAATAATTTTACTAACACTCCGTACAAATTCAAACCATTTTCTAAACAATTTAACTTCTAAAGAATTTTCCCTTTTAAAGTAAACTTGGGATGAAAAGGATATAGTAAGCGTTCGCTTCACTATTTCTCAAGTACTTGAATGATTGGTGCACGCCATATTACTCGAACTCTTGTCAACCGATTAAATCAACTATAAATTCTAAACCCTTTTAATTCTAAATTTTGGATAATAAAAGGATGGGAGGCATTTGCCTCACTATCTCTCGAATAATTTAATAATTGACGCTCGCCATATTGCTCAAATTATCGATTTCCGATTAAAGCCGCAATCGTACAAACTCAAATTACTTTTCTAAATCAACTACAATTTCTAAGTTCAAATTATTTTTCTGAATCATAATTATACAAATGAAAATCATTTCTCCCAAATTAATATAATTTCTAACACTTTTTATAAACTTCGGATAAAGAAGAATGGGTGGCGTTCGCCTCACCAACTCTCGAATAATCGAACGATTGGCGCATGCCATATTGCTCAAATTCTTGTCATCCAATTAAAACCTTACTCATACAAATTCAAAATTATTTTCCTATATCAAATACAACATCTAAGAACATATCTTTTAATAATTTAAACTTCCGATGAAGAAGAATGGGAGGCGTTCGCCTCACCATTCCTCAAATAATTGATCGATTGGCACTCACCATATTGCTCGATTTTATTTCGACTTCCGATTAAAATACTTTTAAAAACTTGGATAAAGGAATGAGTGGCCTCCACCTTATTTTTCCTTAAATAAGCAAGTGGGAGGCGCAAGCCTCACTACCGCGCATATTCAATTTCCGCAAACGACTTTCAATAATAGCCTAAACAAAAAATGGAATAGGAGGCGTTCGTCTTATTATTCCTCTAAAGAATTGAATGATTGGTGTGCACCACATTGCTCAATCTTTCGGCGTTCTCCAAAATATCTTAAACACATCAAATCTAATTTCTCGCCCAGTGCGATCACAAACAACCAAACAAAACATCAAACACATTAATTCAACTTGTCACCCCCACTTGACCAAAACACTTTTAAAAAAGAACACTCTTTAATCATTTCTAATGCGTGCAAAAAACTAGTGCTTAAGCCTCCGCCGAGAGTAGACAAGCCAACATTTAGCCTTTAGAACGCGATCTACACAGTCGTTCATTAAAAAACACCAACCAATCGTAGTTCCCCGAACTACGAATGCTCTGACTTCCTTATTGCACCATAAGGATACGTAGGCAGGAGATTGTTATATCTTCGCGAGCACACTAATAAAAAAACCTCCCTTTTCCCCTTTTCTGAGGTCTCCATCCATATTTATTATCTATTTTAATCACTCGAAGAAAGCAAATAACATTCAACTAACATTCAAATAGCAAAGTAGACTAAAAGGTTCCCGTTGAGTACAACGGACGTGAGGGGTGCTAATACCTTCCCCTTGCGTAATCGACTCCCAAACCTGAATATGGTTGTGACGACCATTATTCTATTTTATTAAAGGTTTTATCGATATTTTCCCATTCCTTCATTGGAATAAATAAAGTTCGGTGGGGACTCTATTCGAACAATTTTTTCCGCGTCCATCGCGAGGGATCGCATTTTTCGAGGTGTGACAGATGGCAACTTTGCTCCTAGCGAGAGAGAGTCAAACCTAATTTAGTCCAACTCACTACGAATGTTAAAACGATATTCCTTTCTTCTGTATTGCTTCTTTTTATCTTATTATGTTGCTTGTATGTAATGTGTTTTGATACTATGATATGGGGCTTGATGTATGTTGTGAGATAAGCTTTATACCTGAGCTTTGAGAATAACTTAGAACCCGGAGTTGTGTAGTATTGAACCGATGGGTATACACCTCATTGGAATAATACAAAGACTCCACCTAGAGTAGATCTGTTCGGAGTTTCCATCACAATATGGCTAGCCCATTATTGTGGGGTAATTTTAAATACGGTTCGTGACTCTAGGAACCTCGCCTTAAACCCAAGGTCTGTTTTCATGATTGGCGATTGTGTAGTATTGAACTGAAGGGTCTACACCATATTCGAACAATATGAGAATCCCACTTAGATTAGATCAGTTCAAAACTCTCATCATTATGTGGCCATTCCACCATTGCGAGAAGGCTTTGAACATGATCTGTGATTCTAAGTTTCTTCCTTGAAAACACAAACTTTAGAACCTACCTTTGGGATTTCTAAGTAATCAGAAAAACCTTCGCTTCTTCCTATTACCCTGACGTACCCTACGTGTCAATGATCATGAGTATTTGTATTCCTTGGAGAAAAGAAACATGGAAAAATATCATGCATTTGCATATCATCAACATGCATTGCATATCATTTTCCAGAAATGAAAACTTACACCGTATTCTACCCTTTGTCCAGTAACACTGACTACTCGACACCGGTATGAGACACGCCACAACTACAATATGACACTCGAACAGCTTGAGGCAAATCAAGTTTCAATGAGAATAGACATCGACTCTATGCAAGAAAAAATGGATCGTTTGCTCGAGACCATGTTGCTCCTAGCCCATAAGGAAAAAGATGTTGAGACTAGCGCTGAAGCCAGAAGAGTTGCTGCTCAGTTTGGATCACCATTGCTTAGCATCCCTGGAGTAACTAATCTTGATGGTAACCCTGCCCATCCTAGAGGAAGATTGATCCTTATTCCTATTCCAATGGTCAATATGAACCCTCATGAACATTTTGCTGCATCTGCTCGACATGGATCAGTGATGGGTGATGAAGATCAGTATGATGCTTTCTTCATGCCACAACCCGCCAAACCTGTTGTTGGAGGCCTCCTAGACCTAGCCATTAAGAGACTCCATGCTTTGGAAGATAAATTCAAGTCCTTGGAGGTTCACACTACTCCCAGTTTGGACGATGTCGATATGTGCTTGGTGTCGGGTTTGGTGATCCCGCAAAAATTCAAAGTCCCGGACTTTGACAAGTATAAAGGGATTAGCTGCCCTATAACTCATCTTAGAGCTTACTGTCGCAAGATGGCGGCCCACATCAACAACGATTAACTCCTCATTCATTACTTCCAAGATAGCCTCAATGGGGCATCCTTGGAGTGGTATATGCAATTAGAGAGAGGACAGGTCCAGTCCTGGAGGGATCTCGCTGAAGCCTTCCTTAGGCATTATCAATACAACACTGATCTAGCGCCTAATCACACCCAGTTGCAAGACATGACTCAACGCAACAACGAGTCATTCAAGGAATACGCCCAGCGTTGGAGAGAGCTAGCAGCTCGTGTCCAACCTCCTCTCCTTGATAAAGAGCTAACTGATATGTTTATGGGGACTCTTCATGCTCAATACATGGAGAAAATGGTAGGATCCAGCTTCCCAACTTTCACTGAGGTCGCTTCTGTGGGGGAACGAATTGAGAGCCAGATCAGAAAAGGAAAGTTGTCGTGCGCCGTTAATGCTTCAACTAGAGTGAAGAAATTATATCCTAACCTCCCAAAGAAGCCAGAAGATCAGGCCAATGCCATAATGGGAGGAGGAGGACATATGGCACATCCATATGTTCCCATGTCTTATCATCAGGCTGCCGCTGTCATACCAACACCATATCAACAACCATATCAGCAACAATATCAGCAGCCGTATCAACAGCCAACCTACCAGCAGCAATACCAAAATCAACAACAATGTGGTCCACCACAACGTCAACCTAACTAGTAGAGGGTAAGGAGGCCAGAAATACATTATGATCCTCTGCCAATACCGTACAGCAAGATCCTTCCCTACCTGCTAAAGGATGGATCAATCGCTTTGAAAGAGCTAACACCTGCAATTCCACCCTATCCACCAGGCTATGATGCCAATGCTCATTACGAGTATTATATGGGTGCCCCATGGCACACAGTGGAGAACTGTAAGGCCTTCAAACACAAAGTTCAAGACCTGATTGACAATAAAGCAGCTTCCTTCACGCCAGTTAGGCCAAATGTTGCGACAAATCCCATGTCGGCGCATGCGGAGTAGAGTGAAGTTCGAAGATAAAGCTTCACACCGGCCTGAAGAAGCAAAACAATTCCTAATGAAGCTTGTCTGACAGCAAATCAAGAGATGAAGGCCCGTTTCTTTGAATGAAGGCAATCATTATGCCATTTTTTACCATTTCGCATTCTTGTAATTTGTTCTTGTTTGTCTAAATAATGTATGCTTTAAACATTGTTATTTGTATTTGGTCTTATTAATGGGATGATTATGCATGTTTTGAATCAATCTTTCATATTCACTCATATTATTGCATTTGCAAAGCACAAACACATACTTTTCCACTTCACCTTCTTTATCGAACTATTATGGGAAGGAGGATGACGAAAACGAAATACTCATAATTGTTAATAGTATGCTTTCGGATAAAATCTTGCTAATGATGTACAGGCATTGTTTCAATTCCCCAAACGCTGGAGAGATAAGGATTTAATCCCTAGTTAACCGCTTCGAGCCTAGAAGTAGGAGTTTCTTTCGGATCTTAAAAAACCCTTACGCTTAACCTGGGGTAGGATAGTGTTCAGTTAATCATACTTTGAACTACAAGAGGAGATATCCCATATGTGGATCAAATACATTCCATTCTTCCACACATCCTGAAGTGTCGAAGGAATCTTGAAAAATCCAAAATTTATGTCGGTTGTTCTTCAACAACTAAAAGACTTGGCAGTCATATTCGAAAAAATCAAAGAAAGAGCCTGCTAAGTCCAACACCCTAAAAGGAGACTTAACCAAAAACTGGGGCAATCCCGATGGATTAAAGCTTCAACAAGTGGTCCATGCAAAAGTTAGGGATCAAAACAAAAAATCAAAAGAGGTCATGAAAGTCCTCAACAAAACAAAACAAGAATCGGTGACCACCATACAAAAATCAAAGGGTCACCAATATCCATGAATAACAAAATGAGATGACGGCCATTTCAAGAGATCTTACATCACCGAACTCTCTTAAAAGTTGAATGTGTGTGTTGAATTAACTGAACGTAGGATTGGAGATCATTGTGAAGAAGGGGTGGGTTAAAATAAACTTCGAGCCTTATATCCTTGTTTCAATAACCGTGAACCAAGCCATGTTACAACCCTCAGAAGACCTAATTGAAGTAAGATTTATTCTGAAAGCATACTATAACAAGGTTGTGTAAGCTGACTCCTAGAGATTTGCTAATATTCTATTCCTATTGTATCACTCACACGGTAGTTAATATCAACATCGTGATTGGACTCATGGTCCACTCGTCAGACACTACCACAACATTCCAAATGAATGATTGTTTTTCAAAACTTGCATAAATCTTGCATTAAAATCACCATTTCTGGAATGAACAATTATTAACTGCAAGTCAGTACTTGACATCGAGGAAATTCCAACAAGGGGCAATTCGAGTGGTACTTGACCGTTGGTTCCGACACGAATCAAAACCACCTCATAATCCTATAGATCAGGGGGCAGGGCAACCTAATGATTGTGTTGACCTAAGATTTTGCCAGTATAAGACGAATCTCCAGGCAACAGTTGACCATGGAGAAAAAAACTTCAAATACTCAGCCCAATCAGGGGCAATTTACTCCAGGAATACAATAAAAACCAACTTCTGAAGATCAGTCGATTAAAGAGAATCGTCTTAAGGGCCGGCTAATCAAGGGCAAACCATTGCAAGAGTCGGACATTGGAGGAAACGAACCCAGAACATGTCATGGGATGATCATTCCTAAAAGGTTTCCTTTTAAGGAGAATTTCTTTAAATACCCTACAGACTAGGGCAAGCCAAATTGCAAGGGGAAAGTTCCCTCCATATCTTTAAGTCGGTCAAGCAGACCATGACATACACTAGTAACTGCTTGAATTCACAACAAAAACGTCAAAAGTTTACATTAGTACATCATCATATGTTGACAAGAATCCTTGGGGCACGTCAAAGGCATAATCATCATGCGTTGATCATGTCGCTATGCTCAATTACAGGCCGTCCAAACGCATCAGAAGAAGATGTCGAGATCGTCTCAAGGGCAAATACACAACATATCATCAAGAGATTAAACTTGGGGCACCGGGAGTATTCACATCCGTTGTATGTTCATCACATCATCAACTACCGAGTGTCGGGAATTCAGATCCTTCCACCAACCAATATTCCAACCCATATTGACAGTTACAAGAAAAACCAAAGTCCACCTTGCTGGCATTCTCATAAAAACAAATACAACCAGCATTGGTATCCAGAAGAGACATCGCCTTTGAAAAGGGGAGACCAATCCCAAACTACCCAATCATTCTTTGCATTCAAACATGCATCACATGCGTCACTTCATGCATAACATTCCAAAAATAAGTATGCCATTCATCATTGCATACATATCATTTATGCACATAACACAAATCAAGATCCAGAGTTCAATCATAAGTATCCAAGTCAATCCTCAGTTGAATCATCGGTTTTTTCTCTGAGTGAGTTCCTACCATGTATTGTTGGGTGTTCCCCATTGAGTTACATCCTTTAACCTTTTGTTGATGAGATGTTATCCTCAGTTAAATCAAATAATGTTCCTTTAACTCCTACCTTGTTTCTCATTGATCGTTCCTCAATAAGTTGTCTCCTTTAACCTTCGGTAAAAAGGGGAAATTACATCTTTCCGAGAATATTTTTCTGCAACCTTTTATTGTTGATACCCCCAAGCAAGTCTTACCCAGTAATGTTCCAATACTACCCAACAAGTCGGTTTTATTGAACTTTGTCAGTAGCCTTATTTTTACAATGTTTTTCTCACTATCATCCTTTTAATGGAAGTCCCTTGATGAATAATGATCATTGTCCTGTTTATGATAATCGTTATCCTTTTGGTAATGGTAAATCCTTGAAATTTGTGATCTTACCGTCATCCTTTAGGTGTCGGCGATCCTTGAAGTTTTTTCCCAACCTTCATCCTTTTGGTGAACGGCGACCTCTGCAATTATTACAGCTTACCGTCATCCTTTTGGTGTCGGCGATCCTTGTGGTGGTAGGGATCCTTGTCATTTTGGTTCAACCATCATCCTTCTGTTGATGGTGATCTCTGTTATTATGTCTAACCATCATCCTTTTGGTAATGGCGTCCAGTTCGATCTAAAACATCATCCTTTTGGTGATAGATATTATGGAGTTTGGTTTAAGCTATCACCCTTTCGGTGATTGTGACATTGGGAAAGTTCAATCATACTGTCATCCTTTTGGTGTCAGTGATATTGGAAGTTGTATTGACTTAGTATCATCCTTTTGGTGATAACAGGTTTCGAAGTTATGATCTCACCTTCATTCATTTGGTGATGGTGATTGTTGACTTATTATCATCCTTTTGGTGGTAACAAGTTTTGTTATTAATCTAACCTTCATCCTTTTGGTGATGGTGATCATTAAAATTATTGGCTTATTATCATCCTTTTGGTGATAACAAGTTTTGTTGTTGGATCTTACCTTCATCCTTTTGATGACGGTGATCTTTAAAGTTGATGAGTTAACTATCATCCTTTTGGTGGTAGTCCTGCTATTATCCTTTCGGTAATGGAAAGCTTTATCAGGATAACCATCATCCTTTTGGTGATGGAAATCATTGGATTTTATTGTGTCTGACTTTCATCCTTTTGGTGATAGCAAGTTTTGTTGTTTTGATCTTACCTTCATCCTTTTGGTGACGGTGATCATTAAAGTTATTGACTTATTATCATCCTTTTGGTGGTAACAAGTTTTGTTCTGATCTTACCTTCATCCTTTTGGTGATGGTGATCATTTGAGTTGTTGACTTATTATCATCCTTTTGGTGGTAACAAGTTTTGTCGTTTGATAATACCTTCATCCTTTTGGTGATGCTGATCGTTGACTTATTATCATCCTTTTGGTGATAACAAGTTTTGTTGTTTGATCTTACCTTCATCCTTTTGGTGATGGTGATCATTAAAACTATTGGCTTATTATCATCCTTTTGGTGATAACAAGTTTGATTGTTGGATCTTACCTTCATCCTTTTGATGATGGTGATCTTTGAAGATTGATGAGTTAACTATCATCCTTTTAGTGGTAGTCTTGCTATTATACTCTCGGTAATGGAAAGCTTTATCAGGATAACCATCATCCTTTTGGTGATGTACATCATCCTTTTGATGATGGAAATCTTTGAATTATGTCTAACTTTCCTCCTTTTGGTGATAGCAAGTTTTGTTATTGATCTTCCCACCATCCTTTTGGTGATGGTGATCCTTGTTGTTGCAATTGTAACCATCATCCTTTTGGTGATGGCCACCTTTGAAGTTTGGTTTATCCATCATCCTTTTGGTGATGACGATCCTGGAATTCGTAATGAATTGCTATCATCCTTTTAGTGGTAGCGATTTTATTAATTCTACGGTCATACTTTTGGTGGTAGCGATTTTATTAATTTTACGGTCATCCTTTTGGTACCATAAACCTTTTCGATTTTATTCTCACAATTGTCCTCATGTCAATGACGACCTTTGCATGATTTTAGTGTCGACTCGAGGGTTGGAATTGATTTGGTATTCTACCCCTAATACCTTGATGCTGCTAAAACTCGTTACATTTTCTTTATGCATTTCTCCATTGCATTTCAAAAGGACAAAATTTGGGTCTTTTCGTATTTAATTACCTTCCACCACGAATGTATGAAGACCGTTGTCATTCATACCTTCTAGTTCAAGTTAATTAAATAGGGGCAGCTGTCATACCCCAATTTTGTCCAGGCATTTTTTTTATTCTCATAAACTTGAGTTCATTTTCAATTTGCATCATATGCACAACATGACATGCATTTCAGCATGAATAATACCTAAAATATCATCCGGAATAAATTATTGAAAATACAGACAAATTGGTTAAATCATTTCTCAAGTATGTGCAAAATCAGCGGGTAAAAAGTTTCGAAATTAAACTTGCAGACGCCAGTATTATTAATCTATGGTTCGCGTAGTTCAACCTGGTGTGCTCGTTATATTTTTCAATGACTTCTTCCGCTGCATTTTAATTTGTTTGAGCCTTTTAACCGATGAAATTTTTTTCAGAATTTGAAGAAACGCTATATTTTTCCAATAAGTATATTTTGTGTTGATCATTTTAGTGCGTCCGATTTAATTTTTCGAGAAAATTTCCGCCCGACTTTTATTCATTTTTAGTCATTTTATTTTTATTCTTTCGCCAAAATATTCAAAAAACTAAATAGAATTTTCCATGCTCTTATTTTATTTTTATCGTATTCATTTTATAAATTGTGAATTCTACTTAATTTAATTGGTTTAAATTATTTTAAGTCAATTAAATCATCTAGAAGAGGCGATTTTGACATTTTAAAATTTAGTGTGCTTCTTTGATTTAATCTGGACCATCAATTTGAATTTAATACATTATCCTCACTTTTCCATATCCACCAATCATAAATTAGCATGTTTTTTATTTTGCTTAATAAATAAAATCAGGAAAATCAGAAAAATAATAATAATAATATATTTCCTTCCTATCTATTGGGGTCATGCGTCCCACTCCACCAGAAGGTTGAAAGGCGGACAGCTAATGCGGAGGGATTTTGAAAAACGGAATATGGGGACATCTGGGAATGAAATGAAGCTCACCAACCTACCTCTCTTATCATAATCTCTCTCTGCTCATAAGAAACAGAAAACAAAAAAAAGGGAGGAAGAAAAGAGGAATTATTTTCGTCTTCTTCTGGGGACACACGGATCCCACTAAAAGAGGGGGTCCTCTCTCTTCTCACGATCTCTCTCTCTCTCTCATAGAAGAAAAAGAGATAACGGATCAAAAAGAAAAAAAGGAAAACAAATAAACGAAAGGGATCTTATTCTCTCACCTCACCCACTCAAAAGGACCCTCTCTCTTCTCACAATCTCTCTCTCAATGGCAAAAGAAAACGGAAAAAAGAAAAAAGGTGAAAAGAAAAGAGAAAACCCTCTTCTCCTGTTCATCTTCTTCGACTTCACTCTCCCTCTCCCTCACATAAAAACTTCAACCACCACCATTTTTTTCCTTCCCTCTCGTCGGACAACCATCAACAATAACCCCACCACCCTCAAAATAACAAGATCCAACGACGGATTCCTTCTGTACGCACCGTCGACCGCTCACCGTGACAAGCTTCCGCCGGCGACAACTCTTATTCGTTTGAGATCTACCGCGGATTCGCAACAATAACGGTAATAATTCGAAAATATTTTTCAGATTGTATGTGTTGGTGTAAGCCCTAGAGGCCAATACATTTTGGTACTTGTATCGAATAATAAAAGGCATTCTCTTTATTATGGTTGATTAATAAAGTCCCTGGAATAGATAGTCCGTTTAATGTATTAAGTGTGACTTAATCATGAGAACACATTAAACATAAGGACATTATTCCTAAAGTATCCGTAGTCGAGCTTTAGTGTGAAGTGGGATAACATTAAAGCATTAAGACTATTATGTTTGTAGACTGATGATCACATCTCATAGATCATGGATAAAGAGTTATCAAGTCTTAAACATAGGTATGAATATTAGGAGTAATATTTATACCGGATTGACCCGCTATGAGAATACTATATAGAAAGTTATGCAAGGTGTCATAAGTTATTCTCATGGTGATAATAGTGTATTCCACTCTTCGACCTGAAACCACTATGGATCCTAGATGTAGAGTCGAGTGCTTTATTGCTGATCCAACGTTGTCCGTAACTGGATAACCATAAAGACAGTTGATGGGTACTCCACAAAGCATGCTGAGGGACATGAGTGACCTAGATGGAATTTGCCCATCCTGCATAACAGGATAAATGTCTATGGGCCCAATATTGAACTGGACAAGGATGACGCGGTCTATGCCTTGTGTTCAATATAGACATAAGGGCAAAAGGGTAATTATACACATAAGTATTATCACAGAAGGAATTGTCAGATCACATGACATTTTCGTGTCTTGGGTAGCAGTGATGTGTTGCTAGATACCGCTCACTATTTATTATGTTAAATGCGTGATTTAATATAATTGCCAACGTCACGAAAACCTACAGGGTCACACACAAAGGATGGATTGATGAGAGATAGAGTAACTAAGGAATACCGTAAGGTACGGTGCCCTTAAGTGAGTTATAGAGCATCGTAAGGTACGATGTACTTGAGTAGAATACGAAATATGGTAAGGTACCATGAGCTTAAGTGATTTTGGGCATATTATAAGATATGGGCCAAAATACACTTAAGTGGGCTTTTAGCTTGAAGCCCACACAAGTGGTTCTATAAATAGAACCCTTGTGCAGAAGCAAAGATTGGCGGTTGCATTATTTTCGTTTTCTCTCACTCTCTCTCTCTCACTCAAAGCCTTCATTCGTACCAGCTAGCACTGAGATTGAAGGAACCCGTTCGTGTGGACTGAGTAGAGACGTTGTCATTGTTCAACGTTCGTGATCGCTTCGTGGATCTGCATCAAAGGTTTTGATCGTCACAAGAGATCTGCACCAAAGGTTTCAACCGTCAAAAGAGGTAAATATTCTATCACTGATCATGACCATTCGTAAGGATCTCTAAAGGAGAAATTTTAATTTCCACTGCGCTTTGGGTCGCAATTCTCCTTCAGTGGTATCAGAGCCACTTACGAAACCATGACTCGGATAGCTGTTTAAATTTCTGTATTAATATGATTAAAAGACAGAAATAATCAATTAATTAAACGGGCAATTAAATTTGGCATCATGAGTGTATAAGTTGGATGATTGATGTTGACTATGCTTCGGAATCCGACATTAGTATGGTGAAGCAGCGATACATCGATCGTCCATAGGTTACGCAATTGAGACCGATCAACTTATATATGATATAAGTAATCCTAATGCAAAATATGGTATATGTGATATACTGTTTTTGTTTCGTTCATTCGAACACTAAATGATTGTTTTCCTTTGAGCGATCAATGGTCATTTGCTTCGGAATCCGACATTAGTATGGTGAAGCAATGACCTGTTGATCAATCATACTGAATCAACAATCGAGGTGTGTTTGACGGTCTGAAATTGGCGCATTAGGGTTGGTGACGGCGCAAGGGTTGTGCCGTCAAGGAGTTGTGAATTTAGGGTTTTTTGAAACACGCGTGTTGACGGTTTCAAAATTTGTTATTTTGGCCGCGTGAAGCTCGTGTGACGAGCGTAACAAGCGTAACGTACCCTGTGACGGTCGTCACACTCACATGACCTGTGACGGTCGTAACGTGTTTTGTGTGACGGTCGTCACACTCACATTGCCTGTGACGGTCGTCACACTCCCAGAGTCAAAATTTTGGGGTTCCTGTTTTGTGACTACGCAAGGGTTGTGTTCATGCAAAACAATGTCCATTTTAAATGAATTGTTCATTAAATTTTGGACAGGGGCGCTGCCCCTCCAACCCCCGGCTAACTCTGCGTAGTATGATCGGTCGCCGAAATTTAATTTAGTTTTAATTAATTAAAGGAATTAAAATTTAATAATAACAATGTGTTTATTATTATTTCCTTGTGGTGATCAGTTATGACCTTAGTTGTCCTTTATTTTGTTTTGGGTTTTTAAATACGACCTGCGTGTCGTGCCTCTCCTTTTGATCTCTTAATGTAACTTCTTTTCTCATCTCAAACCCTCGTATGTAAAACGAGTTTCTTCTGGAATGTAATGTTATGAATAAAGAGAAGAAGACAATGTTATGAAGAAAGAGAAGATTTCAATATCAAAAGAGGACAATCTTGAAGATCTTGCTTGGAGAAGCTTAGAGAAGAATTCAATATTAAAGGAGGACAACCTTGAAGATCTTGCTTGGAGAAGCTTAGATCGTTGTAGGTTAGCTTAGGTTCTCTCATTGGCTTGGGAGAACAATTGCGCTAGGGGCCATAACTGTTTCATTTTGTTTGTATGTATGTTGATCCATGTGAATGTATGTTGATGCATGTGAGAGACGATTTATATGATAAACAAGCCGGTGAGATCATAACAATTGCAATTCCCTCAAACTAAAATATTAAGTTTATGCTTTCCAAGTTTTAGCACTCATCAAGACTAGTATCGAATAATGTAGGTTTCGCCAAAGCGAAGTGCATGTTCTATATTGGTAAGGTGCGATGGGATAATTGTAATATCCAACTGCTAAAACAATGGGTCAAACTTAACTAAACAAATTATGATGATATTATATATGTTTGCTTTCCAAGTTTTAGCACTCATCAAGACTAGTATCGGATAATGTAGGTTTCGCCAAAGCGAGGTGCATGTTCTATATTAGTAAGGTGCGATGGGATAATTGTAATATCCAACTGCTAAAACAATGGGTCAAACTTAATTATAATTTTCTTATATATGTTTAGAAGCAAGAGTTGGGAATGATCCATATGATGGATTGGAATAAGGAGTTATTCACCCAACTGAAATTTTCGAGAGTTGTATGAGATACAACTGGAAGGAGTTCCTACCTAAATAACCTAGTTTTGTGTAATCCGCCTACGCGGACTTAGAACGAAGTGAAATATGGATCTCGACCCACTAGAAAATCTTCCAACGGGATTTTCCGAATCAAATGATGAGGGTCATTTGTTTTGAGTAAAATAGTGGGAGCATATTTGATTAAAGGCCTAATTAAATATGTCAATGATACTTATATTTTCTTAATCCTTATGTAGATAACCATGACAGCAAACACCTCTAACAACATCTTGCGATCAATCCTTGACAAGGAAAAATTGTCTGGGACAAATTTTCTGGATTGGCACCGAAACCTGAGGATTGTCCTCAAACATGATAAAAAGCTGTATGTCTTGGAGACACCTGTTCCTGAAGAGGAACCTCCTAGTTCTGCACCTAAGGCAGAAAGAGATGCTTATAAGAAGCATGTCGATGATGCCAATGAAACTGCTTGTCTCATGCTGGCTACGATGAACTCAGAATTGCAAAAGCAACATGAGAACATGTCAGCATTCGATATGATCGAACACCTGAAGTTGCTCTATCAAGAGCAAGCAAGGCATGAGAGGTTTGAAGTTTCAAAAGCCCTTTTTCAAAGCAAGTTAGCTGAGGGAGCCCCTGTAGGTCCCCATGTACTCAAGATGATTGGGTATGTGGAAAACCTTGAGAGATTGGGTTTTCCCCTCGAAAAGGAACTTGCAACTGATTTGATCTTGCAATCGTTGCCAGATAGTTTCAGTCAATTTGTCCTAAATTTCAATATGAATGATATGGACAAATCTCTTCCTGAACTGCTCGCCATGTTAAGAACTGCCGAGCAGAATCTGAAGTCAAAAGGGAAGTCCATTCTGATGATCGGAAATGGAAAGAGACAGAACAAAAGGCCCACTAAGCATGGTGATAAAGGGAAGGGCAAGGAAGTTGCCAAACCCAAACCCACCGTTGATGCTTTGAAGCATAATGGAGGCATAGCAAAAGAAGGCACCTGCTTCCATTGCGGTAAGACCGGACACTGGAAGAGAAACTGCCCAAAGTACCTGGAAGATAAGAAGAATGGAGTAGAGACTTCAACTTCAGGTATTTTTGTTATTAATTCATCTACTTCTACATCATGGGTATTAGATACTGGATGCGGTTCTCACACTTGTACAAATGTGCAGGGGCTGAAAGGGAGTAGAGATTTGGCAAAAGGTGAAGTTGACCTACGAGTTGGCAATGGAGCAAAGGTTGCTACTTTAGCCGTAGGATCTTATTAACTTTACCTAGTGGTTTTATAATTCAGTTAGAGAACTGTTATTATGTATCTGCAATTAGCAGGAATATTATTTCCATTTCTTGTTTGGACAAGTTTGGTTTTTCATTTATAATAAAGAACAATTGTTGCTCAATTTATTTGAATGATATATTCTATGCTACTGCACAAATGAGCAATGGACTGTATGTCCTTGATCTTGAAATGCCTATTAATAACATTAATACTAAAAGGGTGAAACCTAACGAGTTAAAACCGACTAGGTAAGAATATTAAAACCCTTCGATCAGATCGAGGTGGTGAGTATTTAAGCCTAGAGTTTGATGACCATCTGAAAGAGTGTGGGATCCTATCCCAACTCACTCCTCCTGGAACACCCCAATGGAATGGTGTATCTGAGAGAAGAAATCGAACCCTGTTAGACATGGTCCGATCCATGATGAGTCACGCCGATCTTCCATACTCCTTTTGGGACATTGACAGCAGCTTACACACTTAACCATGTTCCATCCAAAAGGTTGAGAAGACACCATATGAGATATGGAATGGTAAGAAACCACATATGTCTTACATAAAGATTTGGGGTTGCGAGGTTTATGTGAAACGACAAATTTCAACTAAGCTTGAGCCCAAATCTGACAAATGCTTATTTGTGGGGTATCCTAAAGAAACAAAAGGGTATTACTTCTACAATCCTTCTGAGGGCAAAGTGTTTGTCGCTCGAACTGGAGTTTTCCTAGAAAAGGATTTTTATTTCCAAAGGAACCAGTGGGAGGAAAGTAGAGCTTGAAGAAATTCAAGAATCACAAAGCATCGACACACCTATGGAGGAATTGGAGCAGGAAACACAAGTAGTTGTGTAAGAGCAACCTGCTCAAATAGAACAAGACCAGCGTAGGTCAGGCAGGATACGTCACCTACCTGAGATATATGAACATCTGATCAAGGTGATGTATTACTCATGGATCAAAATGAGCTTGTGACCTACTCATGGAATCTTCATTTTGATGAAACAGTAAAACAATATGGATTCATCAGGAACGAAGATGAGCCTTGTGTCTACAAGAAGGTTAGTGGGAGCATGATCGTATTCCTGGTATTATATGTAGATGACATATTACTTATTGGAAACGATATCCCTACCCTGCAACAAGAAAAGTCTTGGGTGGGGAAATGCTTTTCTATGAAGGACCTAGGTGAAGTAGCCTATATATTAGGAATCAGAATCTATAGAGATAGATCATAAAATGCTTGGCCTAAGTCAGAGTACATAGACAAGGTGCTGAGACGCTTTAATATGAATGATTCCAATGGTTATGTGTTTTGCTGAAATGATGGCGCTGTGAGCTTGAAAAGTTCAAAGCAAGATACAATTGCTGATTCTACAACCGAGGCCGAGTATATTGTTGCCTCAAATGCAGAAAAGGGAGTTGTTTGGATCAAAAAGGTTCATTAGTGAACTTGGCATAGTCCCTAGCATTGTGGATCCCATTGGTCTCTATTATGATAACAATGGTGCTATCGCACAAGCCAAGGAGCCTAGATCTCACCAACGATCCAAACACATACTTAGGCGTTATCATCTCATTCGAGAGATATTAGATAGAGGAGATGTGAAAATATATAAAGTACCTACACTTGACAATATAGTTGACCCACTGACAAAGCCTCTTGCGCAGCAGAAGCATGATGGCCATACTAGATCAATGGGCATACGGGGTATGCCTGATTGGCTCTAGTGCTAGTGGGAGATTGTTGGTGTAAGCCCTAGAGGCCAATACATTTTGGTACTTGTATCGAATAATAAAAGGCATTCTCTTTATTATGGTTGATTAATAAAGTCCCTGGAATAGATAGTCCATTTAATGTATTAAGTGTGACTTAATCATGAGAACACATTAAACATAAGGACACTATTCCTAAAGTATCCGTAGTCGAGCTTTAGTGTGAAGTGGGATAACATTAAAGCATTAAGACTATTATGTTTGTAGACTGATGATCACATCTCATGGATCATGGATAAAGAGTTATCAAGTCTTAAACATAGGTATGAATATTAGGAGTAATATTTATACCGGATTGACCCGCTATGAGAATACTATATAGAAAGTTATGCAAGGTGTCATAAGTTATTCTCATGGTGATAATAGTGTATTCCACTCTTCGACCTGAAACCACTATGGATCCTAGATGTAGAGTCGAGTGCTTTATTGCTGATCCAACGTTGTCCGTAACTGGATAACCATAAAGACAGTTGATGGGTACTCCACAAAGCATGCTGAGGGACATGAGTGACCTAGATGGAATTTGCCCATCCTGCATAACAGGATAAATGTCTATGGGCCCAATATTGAACTGGACAAGGATGACACGGTCTATGCCTTGTGTTCAATATAGACATAAGGGCAAAAGGGTAATTATACACATAAGTATTATCACAGAAGGAATTGTCAGATCACATGACATTTTCGTGTCTTGGGTAGCAGTGATGTGTTGCTAGATACCGCTCACTGTTTATTATGTTAAATGCGTGATTTAATATAATTGCCAACGTCACGAAAACCTACAGGGTCACACACAAAGGATGGATTGATGAGAGATAGAGTAACTAAGGAATACCGTAAGGTACGGTGCCCTTAAGTGAGTTATAGAGCATCGTAAGGTACGATGTACTTGAGTAGAATACGAAATATGGTAAGGTACCATGAGCTTAAGTGATTTTGGGCATATTATAAGATATGGGCCAAAATACACTTAAGTGGGCTTTTAGCTTGAAGCCCACACAAGTGGTTCTATAAATAGAACCCTTGTGCAGAAGCAAAGATTGGCGGTTGCATTATTTTCATTTTCTCTCACTCTCTCTCTCTCACTCAAAGCCTTCATTCGTACCAGCTAGCACTGAGATTGAAGGAACCCGTTCGTGTGGACTGAGTAGAGACGTTGTCATTGTTCAACGTTCGTGATCGCTTCGTGGATCTGCATCAAAGGTTTTGATCGTCACAAGAGATCTGCACCAAAGGTTTCAACCGTCAAAAGAGGTAAATATTCTATCACTGATCATGACCATTCGTAAGGATCTCTAAAGGAGAAATTTTAATTTCCGCTGCGCTTTGGGTCGCAATTCTCCTTCAGTGGTATCAGAGCCACTTACGAAACCATGACTCGGATAGCTGTTTAAATTTCTGTATTAATATGATTAAAAGACAGAAATAATCAATTAATTAAACGGGCAATTAAATTTGGCATCATGAGTGTATAAGTTGGATGATTGATGTTGACTATGCTTCGGAATCCGACATTAGTATGGTGAAGCAGCGATACATCGATCGTCCATAGGTTACGCAATTGAGACCGATCAACTTATATATGATATAAGTAATCCTAATGCAAAATATGGTATATGTGATATACTGTTTCTGTTTCGTTCATTCGAACACTAAATGATTGTTTTCCTTTGAGCGATCAATGGTCATTTGCTTCGGAATCCGACATTAGTATGGTGAAGCAATGACCTGTTGATCAATCATACTGAATCAACAATCGAGGTGTGTTTGACGGTCTGAAATTGGCGCATTAGGGTTGGTGACGGCGCAAGGGTTGTGCCGTCAAGGAGTTGTGAATTTAGGGTTTTTTGAAACACGCGTGTTGACTGTTTCAAAATTTGTTATTTTGGCCGCGTGAAGCTCGTGTGACGAGCGTAACAAGCGTAACGTACCCTGTGACGGTCGTCACACTCACATGACCTGTGACGGTTGTAACGTGTTTTGTGTGACGGTCGTCACACTCACATTGCCTGTGACGGTCGTCACACTCCCAGAGTCAAAATTTTGGGGTTCCTGTTTTGTGACTACGCAAGGGTTGTGTTCATGCAAAACAATGTCCATTTTAAATGAATTGTTCAGTCCGATCATTTTTTAATCGACATTGTGACTTGTTCCATTTTCATTCTAATTAAATTAATTAATTAAATTTTGTTTAATTAGTTAATTTAGATTACTTAATTGTAATTAAGTTCATTATTTGATTTAATTAAATAATTTTGATAATTAATCTTAATTAATCAATGTAATCGAATTTTAACCAATTAATTTTGATAATTAAATTATGATCGATTTCTTCCGCTATTATTTCATAATCATTTCCAAAACCATTTCGATTTCATCAATTCAAAACCACTTTAAACCAATAAAATTACATATTTCTCGATTCAACATCGGGCCCATTTTCAAATACCTTTTTAAGACGATTGCTTTTAGCATCGCCATCAACCTCACATGTAAATAATTTTACTAACACTCCGTACAAATTCAAACCATTTTCTAAACAATTTAACTTCTAAAGAATTTTCCCTTTTAACGTAATCTTAGGATGAAAAGGATATAGGAAGCATTCGCTTCACTTCTCAAGTACTTGAATGATTGGTGCACGCCATATTACTCGAACTCTTGTCACCCGATTAAAGCTTCAACCACAATATTCAAATCATTTCTTCTAAATCAACTATAAATTCTAAACCCTTTTAATTCTAAATTTCGGATAATAAAAGGATGGGAGGCGTTCGCCTTACTATCTCTCGAATAGATTAATGATTGGCGCTCGCCATATTGCTCAAATTATCGATTTCTGATTAAAGCCGCAATCGTACAAACTCAAATTACTTTTCTAAATCAACTATAATTTCTAAGTTCAAATTAATTTTCTGAACCATAATTATACAAATTCAAATCATTTCTCCCAAATTAATATAATTTCTAACACTTTTTATAAACTTCAGATAAAGAAGAATGGGTGGCGTTCGTCTCACCATCTCTCGAATAATCGAACGATTGGCGCACGCCATATTGCTCAAATTCTTGTCATCCGATTAAAACCTTACTCATCCAAATTCAAAATTATTTTCCTATATCAAATACAACATCTAAGAACATATCTTTTAATAATTTAAACTTCGGATGAAGAAGAATGGGAGGCGTTCGCCTCACCATTCCTCGAATAATTGATCGATTGGCGCTCGCCATATTGCTCGATTTTCTTTCGACTTCCGATTTAAATATTTTAAATAAACATGGATAAAGGAATGAGTGGCGCCCGCCTTATTGTTCCTTGAATAAGCAAGTGGGAAGCGCACGTCTCACTACCGTGCATATTCGATTTCCGCAAATGACTTTCAATAATAACTTAAACAAAAAATGGAATAGGAGGCGTTCTCCTTATTATTCGTCGAAAGAATTGAACGATTGGTGTGCACCATATTGCTCAATATTTCATCATTCTTGAAAATATCTTAAACACATCAAATCTAATTACTTGCCCCGTGCGATCACAACCAACCAAACAAAACATTAAACACATTAATTCAACTTGTCACCCCCGCGTGACCAAAACTTTTTTCAAAAAGAACATTGTTTAATCCTTTCTAATGTGCGTAACAAACTAGTGCTTATGCCTCTGCCGAGAGTAGACAAGCCAACGTTTAGCCTTTAGAACGCGATCTACACAGTCGTTCATTAAAAAACACCAACCAACCGTAGTTCCCCGAACTACGAATGCTCTGACTTCCTTATTGCACCATAAGGATACGTAGGCAGGAGATTGCTATATCTTCGCGAGCACACTAATAAAAAAACCTCCATTTTCCCCTATCTGAGGTCTCCGTCCATATCTATTATCTATTTTAATCACTCGAAGAAAGCAAATAACATTCAACTAACATCCAAATAGCAAATTAGACTAAAAGGTTCCCGTTGAGTACAACGGACGTGAGGGGTGTTAATACCTTCCCCTTGCGTAATCGACTCCCGAACCCGAATATGGCTGTGACGACCATTATTCTATTTTCTTAAAGGTTTTATCGATATTTTCTCATTCCTTCATTGGAATAAATAAAGTTCGATGGTGACTCTGTTCGAACAATTTTTTCGCATCCATCGCGAGGGATCGCATTTTTCGAGGTGCGACAATAGGCATGATATGTGAATGCATGAATACACATGTTGGGGATGAAATGCAAATAATTATGCAACACCCATATATTCATAGCATTGATGGCATAGTAATTCAGGGTCAAAACTGGCATATATACAGCAATGCAAAAATGATATGCAATAATATATGTTAACAGCAAAAAAAAAGTATATGGATAATCTACGTATACCGCCCGAAGTAGGATCAAAGGTCTGACGTCCATGAGAATAAGGGTATGTAGAGTCTATGGTTTCCTGCAGAAAATCCAATCCCCCTCACAGGTAGGTTCTAGTCTTCAAAGGCAACCTTAGAGGTTCCTAGAGTCAATGACCCATTTCGAGATACCATTGCCTTAGACGAATGACTCATCGAACAATGGTGCTCCCAAAAGGATCTACTCTAAGTGTGACATATCGTGTCAACCATAATCATGGAATAACTCCACGGAGGTCAAACACGACTCTAGTCACATTGTTATCCTGTGTGTGTACTCAAGCTCGGGTATAGAGCTTTTCTCTCATGTAATCTATCCCAACCCAACAGGGAGTATAATAGATAGTATCCATAATAAACACTATTTAAAGCATCAAAGAATGCGATAAATAAAGCGAGTAAAGCAATAAAGGTAAACACCCAAACAAACAGAGAAGCAATCAAAACTAGGTCTGACTCTTTTTAGCAACTAGGAAGTACTTCAAGCAACGAAGCCTCCCCAGTAGAGTCGTCAGCTGAAGCTAGTGGAAATATACTCGAACGCATCACATGCTCGAACATACAACAGATTCTCCATCAAACTTTATTTATTTGCGAAGGAAAGGGAAAATATCGATAAAACCTGGGGGAAAGAGATATGTTAGGTAAGGAAGTCGGTTATGCAAGGGGGAGGTATTAACACCCCTAACATTCATGGTACTCCATGGGAACCATTTTGATTGTTCTCGCTCAAACAGGTGTGATATCTAAAGATTACTCGCAAAAGAATGAGGAAAAGGAAAAGAAATAGATAAAGTGCTCGGTGAGGATTAGGGCCCTCATGCCTACGTATCCTCATAATGTAATGAGGAATCAGAGCTCCGTAGTTCGAAGAACTAGTGGTGGGAGATGAAAAGAGTTGTGATAACAATATGGTCTGAACCAAAGAATAATGTTATGAACTCCAACAAGGATGAAAATGTGAACCCAAGAGTAAAACTGGTATGAACCAATAAGTGAGGGGTTACGGCACAGTATCACTGTATTGGAACAACCGAAAACAAAGGGAATTAGGTGTTTGGTTTCACAGCACAAACAGCTCTTGGTTCATAAAGAGGTACAAGATAAAGCACAAATGGATATTATATTTGGCTCAAATAACTGGTATATCACATGGAATGAATGAAGGTAGAATATGAATGCATTGTGGAGATGAATGGAGAAATGCCTTAAGGCAGGAGTCATAAATAAGTATGCTCGCGGAGGATTCGAACCCTCGTGCCTACGTATTCTTATCGTGCAATGATAAAATCTGAGTAATCATAGTTCAGCCTACTACGGCTGCAACAAAAGGGAACGAGGTTGATTTTCCAGGGTTCAATACCCTTCAAATCTGAAAAGGAGTGCCAAGGTTCATGACCTTCTAGGCGAGGTATCACTACCAGAGTTTAAAACTGATGATGTCAAGGAATTAAGTTGCCAAGGTTTAATACCTACAGGGATAATAGAATCAAATGCCAGAGTCTACGACTCTCAGGGCTAAGAATTGACTTGAATAACCAAGGTTTAACACCTCACAAGGTAGAAGAGATAGATATGCCAGAGTCCAAGACTCTCAAGGCGGAGACCAAATCGAATAGCCAAGGTTTACCATCTTACAGGGAAAATAAGTTAGTTGCCAAGGTCTATGACTCTTCGGGCAAAGAACTAGATTGGAAATCCAAGGTTTAATACCTTTTAGGAAAAGATTGTGCCAAGGTTTATCACCTTCTAGGAAATTGTGATTAGAAGAGGGTGTGCAACCACAAGTTGCTGATAGCAAGAGATGCTCCACTATTGGGGTGTTGAAAGATTGAGGTTTGCTTGAAGAAGACTTGTTAATTGTATGATTCAAATTGCACTAGAGTTTAGAAACAATGGCGAGTTCTTTGAGTAGCTAGGGCCTACACCCCGTACTCAAAGTCACTCTAGACAAGTATAGGAGAAACTATGTCTCCTCATTCCTTATTACTTAAGGCTCATAGATTTCAACCTGAATCAAAATTAACAAGTTGCTGACAGGAGATCCTGCATTGATCCTATTGATGTTATGTCACTTGTTGTAGAAAAAGACTTGCCAATTGTGTAATTCAAATTTTGATAAAGCCTGTGAATGAGGGCTCGATGCCATGTTGTAGAAGATCGACAAGTGTTTGATTATTGATCTTGATTGTTGGTCTTGATGATGTCATGTTGTTTGTTATATTGAAAAGGCTTGACAATTGTTTCATATGAGTTGTGCTAAAGCATATGAATGAGGGTGAATGCTTTGCATAGTTGGGGCCTACGCCCCGTACGCAAAGTCATTCTAAACAAGGATAGGAGAAACTCGGTTTTATTATTCTTCATTACTTAAGGATTATAGTTTACAATTTGAATTGCACTTATCAAGTGTTGACACCTTTGCTATGCTTGAGAATGTAGCCCAATTTGCTAGTTATGCTTGATTGATGTTGACTTGAAGTCTTGGTCTTGCATTTGAACCTTGAGGCCTTGAGCTCTTGAGATTCGTCATATCCATAATAGCTTGAGCGTGATGAACTTGCTATATCAAGTTATCAAGGGTCTTTTGATCACGTGAAATAGGCTTATGGCTTATAGCACGATTATAAAGGCTTTGGTTGACCAAAGCGACCTTTGGTCAACACTAAATCAATGGGATTGAAATAATAGTTGGATTATGTATAATAACATCCTATGGAATTAATCAACTACATAAAACAATCAGACAATTCCAATTGAGGCCCTAAGCTAACGGGACATGCATTAGAAATCAGGAATTTAGGCCCTACGGACAAAATGGTCATATCCTAAAAATTGAATTAGTTTCTAACAAATAAGATTCAATTAAAATTAATTAACTAATTAATCATAATTAACATCTAATTATATTACATGATAATAAACTAAACTAATATAAATTAACCTATTTAACATTCTAATTCTAAATCTAAAATTAAAATGTGCCTAAAATCAATATTTAATTAAAACCAAAATTGGACCTAAATAAAATTCTAAAGTTTTAAAGTCTTCAAATCCAATCAGGACAAAACTTTCTAATTAACCTTGATAGAAATTCTAAAATCCTAATATAGCCCAATTAAAATTTCACACTAAATAAAATCCTAAAATTTTACTAAGACTTAAATTCCTCTTTATCCTAAAATAAAGGTTTTAGTTAACCTAATTAACAACCAAGACTAATCATAATTAAAATCTAATTGGTCAAAACAATCTGAATTAGGCCCTAAAGTTAAAGCTAATCAAATAAATTAATACTAATTATAATCTAATCCACATAATTAATTGAAATTAACAAAAAATAACTCAAAAAGGCCAGAACTGGAATTGAAGTGAGGGGTTTGAAACAGAATCCGGATATGGGCCTCAAAGCAGAGGCCCATTTGCTATTGCCAATGCAAGGGGGTGCAGGAAGCGACGGAGGTGTAAATATGAGAACTCGTTTGGGACCTAAGCCTAAAATAAACGAGACTTGGACAAAAACTTTTGAATGGGCTCAATACAATAGGTCCATCGTGCTGGTCCCAGGAGGGGGTGTATGGATATGGAAAGGGTGGTTTTCAAGAGAACCTTCGTTTGGGCCTTAGGCCCAACCTGAATCTACAGGACTCCAAACCAAACGCATTATCAAGTTGAAAGGAAGAAAGAATCGCTTGCCAAGAAAAATCCGAAACATTCGAAAGGGAATCACTTATATGGAAAAGCTGAACGGCGATGCGATTCTTCAATTCTGGAATCGTGTTCTTGAATCCTGGAGTCGGATCAACACCATCGTTTCATGAACAGCGTCGCTTGGATTCTAAATGGCTCGTGGAGCATCGCATTTCTCATCATCTTTCGTTGTGACCTCGGTACCAACACCATGATGGCGCATCTTCGCATTGCGTTCACCACTTCGCATCAACGTCATCTTCTCACTTCGCCTCCACAACAGTCACTGGAACGGATTCGCGGTTGCAGGAAAGCAATCTTGGAACGTCCAATCGCGTCGAGCGACCATCATCTGAATCGACTCGTCTTTGCACGCACGAAGTTTGGAAATGCGATTGCAGCCAGACCGCTATTGGACTGAGCCTTGCGTATAGACAAAAGAAATAAAACGAATTGAGAAAGCTAACCGGATCGTAAACAAGTATTGAATTTTCTTCTTTCTCTCCGCTACTGTCTTTATTGTTATGGCTATTATGAGGGATTGAGAGTGTTGTTACGTTGTAGAATGAAGATTATGATTCGCGTTGTGTTCGTGTGTTGCTTCCTCTCCAATTCTTGTTTCGATTCTGTCGCGAAGCCTTGGTTGCAAATTGGTATGCCTCCCTTCTCAATTTCGTTTCTGTGATCTCTTCCACTCTCTTCTTTGTTGTATCATTGTTGATGATGCTGAATGCAATATTTGGTGCAATGGAGTTTCCTTAGATGCAGAAGATTGAAGTTCAGTTTGCAGCATGAAAGTCGGTTGCAGAACGAAAATTATGATTGTTGAATGAAGACTTGTGATTGCAGAATGGTGCAACTCAGTTGTAGAGTTTGGATAAAATCAATTGCAGCCTCCATAGAAATTAGTTATAGAAATAGGTAAGTACTATTTATAAGCTTCCCTTTCCCAATTCAGTTAGACACTACAAGAATAACTTTGTGCAGCCACGTGATTTAGTGACGTGAAAGGCACGTGGCAAAAAATGTCAATTACGACGTGAATTTCACGTGGCTAAAGGTAAAATATAATAAAAAAATGGAATGACAACTTTTCAGGTTAGGGGGAAATGAAAATAATTAAAATTTGGTAGTGACATGCAGATCACGTCGCTATTTTAAATTTAAAATTCAAATAATGTTTTGTGAAATGTAATTCACGTCGCAACTAGTGACGTTCTGATCACGTGGGTACATGTGGTGTAATTTAATTTCCGAAATGACAATCACGTCGCAAATAGCGACGTGACAAGCATGTGGGTACTGGGTTCAGAGAGACGTTATAGATGACCGTTGAATGTTTTGTGGCGTGTAAATCACGTCGCAAATAGCGACGTGTTTACCACGTGGGAACCTTTCCTTTAACTTCCCTCTTCTCTCCCTCTTCCCTTCACCGTTTCATTCTTCTTCGTTTCCTCTTCAAGCTTCCACCAGACCCATTTTCCCTTCAAGTTCCTTCAACCCATTTCTCTCCTTCAAGCTTCAGATCCATTTTGAAATTGGAAATTTAAAGGTAAATACTTTTATTATTTCAACTTAAACCCATTTCTGTTTAATATATATGAATTTTATTTTAATTATTGTATTTTTTTTTAAGAAATAGCTAAGAGTGAATTATTCATTCAAGAATTTGGAGCAAACAGATTCAAAGTCTTCATCCAGGTATATTCAAAATTGTGAAATTTAATTTTTTTTTTAATTATTTTCAGATTAGTTAAATGTATTGAGTTTGGACTGGATTATGTGTTGTGCTTATTATGTATTAAAATCGAATTTGTTTGGACTGGATTTTGTTTTTGTGCACATTATGTATTAAAATAGAATTTGTTTAGAAATTTAATGTATTATATATTTAGAATTTGTTTAGAATTTGTTTATAAAACATATACCCTAATGTATTATTAAAACAGAATTTGTTTAGAATTTGTTTAGAAATATAATATATAATAGTTTTAAAAAAACAGAATATTTAATGTATTATATATTTAATGTATTATACAAAAAAAACAGAATATTTTATGTATTAAATTTTTATAGTTTAGAAATAGATTTTATATAATATACTATTAATACCAATACTATCCTCTCTATTAATACCCTATTTATAAAATCATTTTTAATTATTTCTAGAGAAATTATAAATTTCAAAAGAAAATCATGTCAAGCTTGGAAATATTAAAACTTTGATATTACTTTGTTTAGAAACTATTTAATGCCTTTATATATGTGCACATTATATTTTTTAGAAATATAATATATAATTTTTTTAAACAAAATATTAAAACAGAATAATATTTATAAAAAAAAACGAAATATTTTATTTATTAGAAAAAGTAATATGAATCATGTCTAAAAATAGAAGTTGTATTATTATTTAGATAATATGGTTAGTTTAAAAAATATAATAGATTAGTGTTTTGAGTAAAAATTGATAAGTGTGTATATATATTATTTAGATAACTAAATAAATAGAAGTTGTATTATTAATATTATGTTTAAAATAATGTATAAAAAAACAAAACATTAATTTCATATATATTTTTATATTAAAAATATGTTTATAAAAAAAATTAGTATGAATAATATGTATGTCTAAAATGTTTTTTTTTTAAATAACACATATTAGGGTATATGTTTTATAAATATATGTTTAGTTTAAACAATAAAGTATATAATAGTTATATTATATATTTATTAATAGTATAATATATTTTTTTTAAATTGTACGTAATATAATTTAATAATATTTCACTTAATTATTAATTATTCTATATTTTATTATTTATTAATTATTTTATCTTTTATTAATAATATAATTTAATAATAACAATATATTTTATCTTTTATTTTAATTTTGTTTTTAAGTTGTGAAGTGTAAATCACGTGGGTAATTTGCCACGTGATTTTCATGTGGCAACATACCATCCATTTTCAAATGTTGTGACGTGATATTCATGTGGCAAAGTTGTGTCATGAATATCACGTGGCAAAGTTTAAGCGCAGAAGCAAGTTAATTCACAATGTTGCGACGTGATTTGCCTTTGGCAAATTAGCGACGTGTTTATCACGTCACAAAAAGTTGCCACACGCGTTCCAGCGACGTGAATCAACACGTCGCTATTTTTGACTAGTGAAGTGATTTTCACCTTTGCCACGTGATAATCATGTGGCAGGGGGGAGTTTTTCTTGTAGTGAGAGATCCAAATGAAACTCACCCCAAATTTAATAGTTAGTTACAAATGCAAATGAAAAGTTAGTTAGAGAGCCAAAATGAATTTAGAGTGAATTTGGATTTAGTTTGAATTTCAACTTACTGTCATTTACATCTTACTTACACTGAAATGGAAAAAGATTGGTTGATAGTGAAAGTTTTTAAACAGAATGTTAGTTGTTAAATTAGTTTGATTAATTAGTTTTTTTTTATTTATTGAAAATTAAATGCGAACTGGTGTTGCATTTGTAGGGGTGTTCTTCTATTGGAACTTTGGGAGGCATAAATACTTGGAGATACGTATATTGATTGGCTGACTAGTTTGATGATTTAGATGAACTTGCAGGGTTGAATTTGAGTTGTAATTGGGCTAAACTACCTCAGTCAGCTTATGGTTAGTCGGAACTCTCGTTTATTAGTTGGCTACCTCAGTCAGCTTATGGTTAGTCGGAACTCTCGTTTATTAATTGGGCAAATTTTGGGGTACGACAGTTGGGTGACTTGATCAAGCTCGGATCAAGGGAAGAGAACAAGTTAGGATCAGTATCAAACATAGGGTTTGTAGGGTTGGATTGCTACTTTTCTCTTGTAAACAATTTTTCAAAAAGTAAGATTGATTATCTCAATTCCATTTGGAATTGGGGGCGGAAGTAGTCATAACGAGACCGATTGGTGAATTGCCTAAACAAATCCTTGTGTTCTCTCACTCTCTCTATTTATATATCTCTCTCATTTACTTTCAATAGCAAATTATTGAATTCGTTATTTGTGTGTCATACCCCAAAATATGCCCTCCCTTTTGATTTTTATCTGACCTATGACTTGAATACTCATTCATGCCTCATTCATGTGTATCCATTCATGGTTAACACTTGCTAACAAGCATCTTAGATTCATGGTTTATGGTTGATAAGATTAGGTTTTTGCTTGAGGATTGCGGTATTACTCATCATGTGGGTTGAAACCCTAATTGCTTGATTCTTTGGGACCTTGACTCTTGAAGTCTATATCATGACATCCATCTGGACATCTCAACCTTAATTCTTGAATGTGCTTCTATAGGGCCTTGTGTTTGACTTTGTGAATATCTGACTTGACTTTTAAATCCTAATAATAGGCCTTTAGTTTGAGATTTTGCTTGTGGAGCTTTATGTTCGAGTTGAAAACCTAATCATTGATCTTGAGATTGGTAAACCTTATGGATTACTTTGAGGAGGGGTGGAAACCCTAGTTGTGGTTCATGACACTGGTGCTTTGCTTATGTTGATTGCTTGGATTTGAACTTTGACTACTAAACCCTAGTACATGGCTTGTTTTGATTGGTTCCAAGCATGCTTTCATTCATATTCCATTGCATATTATCATTGGTCTCATTTGATCTAAGTCACTTCATCCATTGATTCCATTGATCTTCATTGATCCAAATTTCATTGATTCATTTTGGTCAGGTCATGGTATGATCACTAGGTTCACTATCATTCATTCATTCATTTAGTACATTGGTTCCAATCAATGCATGGTTCCATTTTGAACATGCAGTTTTAATCAGAGAAGTTCATTTCATCATTTTTGTACATCAGTTAACCAAAGTCAAATTACCATGATTTCATCCCTCAGTCATCATGACCTTGTTCTTATTGTCCACCAATCACCTAAGTCAATTTCATTTGAATCCATGATCTATTTTAATCCAAATTCGTCTTCAAATTTTGTTCATGTTTGCATGTTGAACCATTTTGTTATAAGACCTTTTTTAAACCAATTTCGAACAGTAGTATAATGCCATACGCAACCATCCTTAGCAACATACGACATCACTTTACGAGATTCAATCCACTTTCAATTTACTCAAATGCATGTTACACCTTTTCAACAAATCCCAATTTCTATTCAAATTTAATGGTTACATTTAAGTCATCAAATTGTTTTTCAATTCAATCCTTGGATTCGATTCCAACATGCTATTTCATCAAAACCTCAAATGACCATTTTAACATTCCAATTCACTTTCTTATACATTTCCACACTTAACCATTGTTATTTTGTCATAAGTTCAACACCAATTTCATGTGTTTGTCAACTTTAAAATTATAACCTTTGTTTCCAAAAGAACCATTACAGTACACAACCATTTTCATTTTTAACTCCAAAGTTACATTACAAAGTCCTAATATTCTACATAATGTTATAATGTTTCAAATACATTACAATAACAAGGTCCAAAACAAAACAGCTTCCATGTATTCTATGAGTCCAATTCCACAATTCCTTGTCATTCACATAGGTCCAAGCACAAAACCAGTCACCAAGTCTTTGTCAAACTTTAAAGAATCTGCAAAACAGAAACACCAATCCAAATAATGCCTAACATGACCAAAATCCAACACTCACGGCACTGGTTACCCTATACAGATATCTTGGAGATGCGTCCATGTTCAGTTGCAAACAGCTCGGTGGATATCCTACTCTCCTACAGGTATATCATTTAATCTTGTTTATTAAGTGTTTGATTCATTTTATAAATTATGTTAACTTAATTTATTTTGTTTATTATGTTTTTATTTTGTAACAGTGTTGGACTCACGAGTACTTTCCAACTGTTGGAAAATGAGGAAAGAATTGGAAACCAGCTGATAATTGTGGTCTTCCTCGAGCGATGAGATGGTCCTATAGGCAAGGAGTCCTGAAGGTGGATGATTTACGACATATTTTGGATGAGTGGACACCTGCCGACGTCATATGCCGTCCATTTGAGGATCATGGAGGATGGCGTCAGTTTGATGAGTTATGTCTGTACAGGGGGTGTTTGAAGTGGGGTGACACAGTTGTTCCATACTTGCCTGACAGATGTTTATGCCAGTTCGGGTACAAGCAGTATGTTCCATCCACACCTCTTGATTGGATGATGGCGACTGATATTGATGTTGATTGGATTGGTTACCATCAGAGTGTTATTGTTGTGACCCATCCAACTACCATGGCCACCATTTCATCTGATATAGAAGATGGTTATCTGGAGTGGTATTATTGTGTTTCGCATCCACGTTTGGCCCCTCCCCATCGTGACGAACCAAGAGAGGTACCAGTTCCTGTTTATGACGCGGGACTATCTGATCCTTATTGGGCTCGTGTATCTACATTGATTCATCGTTATATGAGACAGGTTAATGCCGAAGAGGAAGATCCACAGTTTGCTGATTTATTTGAAGCTTTGCATATTTCTCGTTCACATTGATTTATGTATTAAGTTTCAGAACTGAATATAATATGCATAATATAATATTCATGTTTTGATTACATATTCATGTTTTGATTACATATTCATGCTAATATAGGCGTAAGTAATTGCCAATGTTGTAGACGTCTTGCAAATCCTAACATCCAAGATGTTGCTGCTTGACAACGAAACTTCTTCCAATCTAATGTGACTGGTGGCAACGGAAACCCCTCTTTCATGTTAACCTGATGACAATAATTAAAATAATATATTTAATAAAGTGAAATAATTAAAACATTAAGTCATATAAAATCAAATACGTACCTGAACCCAATGATTTTGGTTAACAAAACCAATGCAATAAATGGAGACATTTGGTGAATGTGAACTTGTCATAGGAAAGAAAGTCATGCACGGATTGCCTAAACAGACAAGTACAACATTATAGCGATTCGCTATCAAGTAACCCATATCTGGTAGAGTCAACCATTTTTCTGGTGGCTGTAAACCAAAGGATTCTATCATCAAAGATTCTCTCACTTCTGACAACCGATTACAAAATAACTTATCATACAAAGTTGACATATCCTTGTCTATCATTTCCAACCCCAAGTCTTTGTGAACCATTGACCAACCATCCTCACCATATCCATGCAATGATGCAATGACTCTAAATCGGCAATTACCATCTTATTCAACATTAACTACATCTTCAATGTATGACCTAATATGATTAGGAAATTGAAGAGTGAAATGTTTCTGTGATTGTGGTTGCTTCTTTGATAATTTTAACTTCTTCGAAGTCTGTAATGGTTGAGATTTCCTTTGTGATGATTGAGATGCCTTATCAACATACTCATGATACGAATGGTCCCTATAAACATCATATTTTGCTGGTTTTTCCCTTTCTTCTTCACTCCTCCTTTGGTTTTTAATTTCTCGAGTGGTGGACACAATGGAGTCATTGTGGGGTATGCAAGTTCACATACCCTACTCTCTAATGCCCTTTTCCCTAGTAACATCTAATGACCTAAACCGTTTCCACAATTCATATATTGCATAAGTCACATCCACCTCTGATCCATCATCTGCACCTACCTCTAACTCAACTTCCATAGTTAGTTTCCTCCAATGAACATGAACAACATCTATGGGTATCGGTATACCACCTAGTGTGTATCTTCCTAACTCACAAGCACAAGGTAACCCATAATATGTTTGATCGGGAAAATAGCAAGTGTACTATTTTGCCTTTTATAGTAATAATGGGGAAATTCCCCGAATGTCGATCTCAAGGACTGCAAGTTAATATTAAGTTTAAATTATCATTCAACTAAACAAAAAATATTAATTTGGTTTTTAAGTGTGACAATAAAAGTAAAGGTAAAGAAGGATGAAAATAAGGGTTTATAGAGAAAAAAGAACAATGCCAGGGAAGGTGTATGATTTATCCCTGTAACAACTCTGAGTCACTATTGCATCAACAAATATCAATTACTACCAGTTCTCAAGGGTATTTTCTCCCAAGTCCTTGGTGAGAAAACCTTTAATCAATCTACCCTAACTCCTATGTCCATAGCCAATTAGGGTGAAGTTAAGCTGTATAATATCAAGAATACTCTGGTTCATACAGGGTATCCCTAGTCCTAGGTGATATCTACTGTAGAGTAACCTTATGAAAACCTTATCAATGGCGGTCCAACCTAATTGATAACCACAAATCAATCTCAATTAGTCCGAAAGAGAAAGCAATAAACACATCAAAAGGTTACCGTAAAAACAATATTATAAATGCAAATGTAAACTCAAATTCATTACAATTCTAAATCAGGGGCACCCCCTAGCATTGGGGGGTTTAGCTACTCATATTGTTTAAAACAAATTCAAGATAAAAATTACGCATTAAAGTAATTGGATGACTTTGATCTTCAATCGCTCCCGCTCATGAATATCTTCAGCTCTCTGAATGCCTTGATCTCTGTAATACTTGATTGTTTCACAATACTATGTTTTGTCGTATTCCAAGGCCATTTTTTCTTTGGCCGAAGACCTTCTTTTATAGTGAAAATTCCCAACAGCAGTTGGACAGGTCAACAGATATCTATAAAAAGCCCGACGAACAAAAAGCCCGAGAAAAACTGGATTTTTGGGCTTGGGCTGACACGGGCTGGCTGACACGCCCCTGGCAGGGGGTGACACGGTTGAGGATGCTGCCTGGCACGGTCCGTGTCAACTGACACGGGTGGCCGTGTCAGGCTACTGTTTTTCTTCACATGTCTTCCCTTGCCTGACATGGCCCATGTCAGGTGACACGGGTGGCCGTGTCAGGCCTCCTGTACCGGGGTTTTCTGCTCCTTTGCTTGTCGGAATCTCGCATTGTCTCGTTCTGAATTCTTTGGTTCTTCTACCTGGATCTGTTGGACAAAAATACAGCTATCCCACGCATAAAATCACGAAAATAAAAAGTAAAACATAACAAAGATTAAAAATGCTTAAATAAAATGACGGAAGTAAAACTAACTCGAAATGTACCATAAATGCTTGCACAGTGTGTCAAATGCCTCTGTTTCGAGTCGGATCAGTAATGAAAACTCAATGTAAATGGTGACTGATCAATGTTCTAAGCGTACAACCACATATTTTCCTGTTAGTTCCAACATAATCAACTCTCAATAACTCTTCATCAATACGTCTCAAAGCAATTTGAGACACTGAACCATGCAAATTACCATAAAATAGACTTTTTTGCGCGTGCTCAACTTCGTAAAAACTTTTTTGAAAAGAAGCTCTAATGTTGCCCAGTTCTAACCTCAAGTTGTTATTCATAGCTTCCCAACATTTGACCACGTCACCTATATTGTTTCCTAACATCTGCTTTAACTTCCAATGACCAGATTCAACCCTAAAAATATTGAAAATAACACAGAAAAAAATACATAGAAAAAATATCACATATAAAAATAACATATTGAAAATATTAAAAATATCACATAGAAAAAAATACATAGAAAAAATTATAACACGTAGTGATTAGTCGTCGTGTTACCCAAATGTAGCACTCGATTAATCCATGCTCCAACAAATCTATGTCTATATAGAGTCAACCATGTGTCTTTCACATAATTAATAAATCCACTATAATCAACACATGCTTGCTCAAGTTGATGCAGTCGTTGCCCATACTCAACCTCATCACTAGCCCAAACAACTTCCATACATAATGTGTTTATCGTCTTTTGCAGGTCATTCACCATATGTTGTTTGCATTTTGCACCAACGTTTTTGTTAATGTGAAATCTACATAGAAAATTAATCGACCTGGGAAAAGCAAGATCTCTATTTGTCAAAATCACTTGTGGACACAAATCTTTCTTCACAAACAATTCTTTTAGTTTCTCCAATACCCAGCAAAAATTCTTTGTCTGCTCAGACTCCATATACGCAAATGCAACAGCAAAAGTCAACTCGGTTGATGTCATGCCAACAATTTCAAACAAAGGTTGTCTATATTTGTTTGTCTTGTAGGTGTTATCCATAACTAACACAATAGGAAAAACATTCAACAACTTAACTGAATCAGGATGGACCCAACATATATCTCTCACAACTTTCGAGTCATCCTTTTTTCTACTCCAATACACATAACATGCATCCTCAATAAGCTTAAACAAATGTTGTATCTCACTTCTAGGACCTCTTGTCTCTTTTTGTATCACACTCTTATGCTTGTATACTTGCGTAATCCGAGTGACATTCTCTGGATCTCAGTTTTGCAAGGAAAGCAATATGTGTCTAGGTGGTACATGTCTCTTTGTCAAATCAGCGACATGTTGCTTCTCATTTGTGGTCAACCTACCAACAAAGGAATGACCTTCTAATCTATCAGGTAAACCATGATTATGGAACCCACATTTTACATCCATCTTCCAACCAGACCCATCTTTCACCGGAGTCGACCTGATTTTAAATGGGCATCCACATTTCTTGGAGGCACTTTAGGTTCCACTATAAGTATCCTTGTGTTTCCCACCTTTATCACAACCAAATATTAATCTGTTACTTCTCCCTCTCTTGTCTGTTTCAGTATCTGAACGAGTGATAATAACAGTTACTTTATTATCGATTACAACCTCTTTAATCCATCTGATCACCTCTTCTCGTGTACCAAATCTTTCAGTCGTTAAAAACGCATCAGAAGTATCTACACATATTTGAGGAAGATTTTCCATTCCTGCCTGCATAATAAAAAAAATGTCAAAAAAAAGTCCAAAAAAAAAAATAGGAAGTCTTCAAAGAAGAGTTTCGGAATACACAAAAATAATACCGGAAGACTTCAACAAAGAGTTCTGGTATGTGTCATTTTGTTAACCAGAACTCTTTCAATAAGTGTTTCGGATTGTTTTTTTATTTATTAAAGAACCGGAACTCTTTCAATAAGTCTTCCGATTTACTGTTTGCAGTGTTTCGGATGTCTTTGATTTAGTCTTCCGGTTTGAAAAAAATACATACCGGAAGTCTTTTTCCAGGAGTTCCGGTACGAGGGTGGAATGTGTAATTTTCGGAAGTATCAACTGAATGGTAAAAATAAAATGGTTAATTGGTTAAAACCAGTTAAGGGTAAAATTGGTATTTTCAAAAAATTGTTGGGATATGAGTCTAAATGTAGGGCTATGAAGTAAAATTTCCCCCTGAGACTAGGCTTAACATTCATTTCCATGCTCCCAAGATCCATTTCGTTTTTGTTTGATCCATTACTTTCTTTGTTTGTTATATTTAGTTTAGTTACTAATTAGATTAATATTAGGATAGTTTAGATATGTTTTAGGATTAGTTTAGTTAATTCAAGAATATAGTTTATAATTTTTAGATATTGTTTTTTGATATATTTTTAGATAATGATTTTTAGATTTAATTTTAGGATTTGATATGATTTTAGAATGCTAATTCTAGTTATTTGATTCTTTAGAATATTAATGTTGATATTTGATATTATTTCAATTCTCTTATATTCTTTCAATTTCGATTAATCCTAACTACTAATTTCTAACATCTAACTCCTAACATTTACATTTTCGCATTCTAACTTCTAACATTTACATTATGCACCTAACTTCTAACATTTAAGTTCTTGCCATTTATTTTCTTTACTTTGTATCATAATACTCATTCATCATTGTTATTCTTCACCCTCATCTTGATATTCATTCAATGAACAAGAACATGATACAAGTGGAAAAGACATAAAAAGACTTTATTCATCTTCATTAAGACCTAAGCATGGAATTATGGACATATGGACTACGGACTTTGTGTATGACCTTAGCATATCATGGAGGACTATGGACTTTGTGTATGATCTAAGCTTGGAGACTTAGAGGACTCTTTTAGTACCCTTGCACTTGGACTTGGACTTACGTGATTGACCTATGCAAATTTGAGTTTCCGAGAACTTGTAATCTTTTATTGTAAGAATGGTTAATTCATAGTGCTACCTTAGGGAGATATTGCTTTGTAATTCCATTATATAATTGTTAGCTTATGACACAATGCGCACACAAGGCTTTCTCTTGGACTACCTTACAATTGACCCTTTATTTCTTGCACAAATCCCTTGTATTTTTCATGTATCCCTCTCCCCACTTTGATGTACTTTTTACTCGTTTTCCTTTGTCTTGTTATTGCTTGTTAGCTAACCTTAGAACATAGGATCGTCATTATTTCAAAAACAATAAACAAACCCTTGATCCAACGTGAAACAGTACTTTCTCAACTCAAATTCAAAACATAATAAGATACGATTAGGATTGTATGCCAGGAGCCTTAAGTGGTAGAGAAGGGATGAGAATGGAGTTTTCCTACACTCGTTCTGAGTACTTTGAACACAAGACGGTTGGCTTGGTAGTTCGAGATACTCACCTTTACCCATAGTCTTTAGTGTAATCTGAAATCAAGAACGATCTCTTTTCAAAACATAAAATCAATGTCAACTCATCAAACCTTTTGTTTGATCCTTAGGGCATCATTTCGAAAACCCTTTTCAAGGTATAAAATCAACAAAACAAACAAACATTTTGAACCACGAACTACGGGGCTCTGACTTCTCACTTCAACAAGTGAGCATACGTAGGCACGAGGATCCAAATCCTTGGCGAGCACACTAATTAAAAATCCATCTCCATTCCGTAAACCTTTAGCAAGTAAACATTAAGATAACGATATTCATTCAGGCGTAGACATCCTAGATGGTTCCCATGGAGTACCATGGATGTGAGGGGTGCTAATACTTCCCTTTGCATAACCGCCTTCTGAAGTTGTTCGTGGTTGCGATGGCCATTCTTTTGGGGTTTTCTCGATATTTTCCGTTTCCTTTGGAATAAATAAAAACCGATGGTGACTCTGTGATTTTCGCGCAGCGACAGTTGGCAACTCTGTTGGGGACTCTCCCCTAGGAAAGTCAAGCCTAGTATAGGTTTCCTTCTTCGCATGTTTTGGTGTTTATCATTTTGCATTACTTGCCTTATTTATTGCCTTTTGCTTTAAATTGTCATTGGATATCTGTTATGTGGTTCCATGGTTCTGTAGTATTGAATGGATGCTACTTTAATTGCAAGAAACCTTGTGAGAAAGGCTTTCTATCTGAGTCTAGAGGGAAAACTTGAGATAGGAGAGGTTGAGTAGTATGGGCCACCGAGAAGCTTTTATCATAAGGGTCGATACGAGAACCTCGCTTGGAGTAGATTCTGTTTAGGATATTGACAACCGCCAAGCTTTTGACGTAAGCAATCAATGTTTCCATTAGGATCCATAACTCTAAGGGCCTTTGTAGAACATTGAAGCTTTGGCCAACTAAGATTGATGGTCATGTAGTACGGGTCCCCGAGAAGCTTTTCTCGCAAGGGTCGATACGAAGATCTCACTCAGAGTATATTTTCTTGATGGAGTTATCGATCGACATGCTTTTTTCGTAAGCGGCAAACAGTCAAGGAAATCCATGACTCTGAGACCCTTGTCTAGAACCCAGTGCCGATGGTCACGTAGTGCGGGTCCCGAAGAAGATTTTCTTGCGAGGGTCGATACGAAGATCTCACCCAGAATAGACTCATTTGATGGAGTTGCCGACCGTCATGGTTGTCGTAAGCGGCAAACAGTCAGATGAATCCATGACTCTGGGGTTCCTGTTTATTGATCGCTCGACTTCGTGAGTCGAGAATGGGGTACAAACTGCAAGTGCATAGTTCTATCGCGTAGTTTTAAAAGATATCGATCCCACAGGGACTTATGAATCGATATACCGTTATCTAAGGTTACTTCGTAAAGCTAAGGTGGATAATGTTTGATTGTTTGGGAAAAAGCTAAAAACTAAACTGAGATCTAGATTAAATATTAATAAAGCGGATATCGGTATGTAGTTCGTCGTAATTAGGGAATGAATCCTTTGTCGGTCTCCTGGTTTTAAAATAAATCTTTTCAGTTGACTTTATTGATTAAAAGTTTTATCTCAAACTCTCGCTCTGTTGAATAAACCATGATTTTATGTTAATGTAGTTGTCACTTATAATTAAGTCAAAAACCATTTTTTGAAAGCAATACAATCCATAGAAACTCTTTTCAAGAAAACACTGACCGTTTAAACACCCTTATCTCAAACTCTCGCTCTGTTGACTTAGGTTATATAATTAAATTCGAATGCTTAACTCTCGTCCTCACATTCAATCTTTAAAAATACTTTTTGGAAAAGATCGGAATTTAATTAACTCTAAAACTTGCTCTCGCCCTGATCTAGAATTAATGTCTAATTTACACTGTCCAGTTAAAACCTCAAACTCTCGCTCTATTGATTTTAACTTCTTTATGTCTTTTACTTTCGTAAAAACCTTTGTTATTAAACCTGTAAATTGAGACCGTAAAAAGAGTGATTTTAATTTTAAATTTAGTTAAACCGACTTAGTCCTGATCCCTTATTCCGCTTACTTTACATACCGATATCTAAGCGAATTAGCCAGACATGCTAAACAAACTAAAATACTTATCATGCATAAACAGACTCATCCCAGGCAGATAATATAAATAAATAATAAAACAAAGCATTAAATAATAACTAAAGAACCTGAATAAGTTAAACAGTAGTCTTGAACACTCCTCCACAAGCCGGTAGGATTTGTTCTTGGATTCTTCAATTAAACAACAAATTAAAACGAAGGAAATAAAAACTAGATTCTAACGTAAGGTTAGATCCGGTAAAAAGGTACACAATAGTTTCCGGTGTAGAAACTATTGTGCGAAAGGAATTGACTAAATGCTAAAAAGGAAAATAGAAATTGCAAGGGAAATAGTATAGAACTCGTAAAAATAATAAAGAAACAATGCCTAAGCTGCTGGAAAAGAAAATATGCAAAAGCGAAAACGGCAAAGAAAATTGTGGAAAAAACCCGGGAACCCTTTTAGGTTTGGCAAGTGGCTATTTATATTGGTGCCTTGAGTAACTGCTTCCGCTTCCAAAGGTCTTCAACGTGCAAAGTATTTAGGCGTGGACATCGGCTTCGACTCTCCCTCAACGTCTCTGAAGCGTTGCTTGCGCCAAAAATGTAGGGAATGGTGTGACGTTCGTCACACCATGTGTGACGTTCGTCACAGGAGTGTGCAAGGCGTGACGCTCGTCACAGCCTCTGTGACGCCCGTCACAGGCACAGCACCTGTGTTCTTGTACTTTGGGCTGGGCTTTGACATTTGGTTCATTTTCTCTCTTTTTGCACCTCCTTTTCTTCCATTTTTACTTGCGCTTCAAAATAAGCCACCTGAGACAAATAGGAAGAAAATACCGCATAATATCTAATAAAATGAAGTGAACTGGAATAAATAATGATAAAATTTAATTGAATTAAGTCCTAAAATATGATATAATTTCATGTTATCAAACTCCCCCATACTTAGATCTTTGCTTGTCCTCAAGCAAAAATTCAGTATAGAACTCGTTAAAGGTTTTAGCCAAATAAAATTTCAAAACACACATCAATTCGTGATAGGTTGCAAGTGGATTTAGTTTAGAAGAAACTTGAGTTTAATCTTGACATCAACGACCACCGTCACAACCTAGATAACTCTGCCTTATGCAAATCAGTTCAAGTACACTACGATAGCTATCCTGGTTCCTTTACTCTTATTTCACCCGTTTTCATTCAAGCGAAATCACATTAAGCCCTTTATCTTTTCGCGCACATAGTGGAGTAACCGGTTAGTGATTCTGATCCCCTTTTTAGCTAGAAGTTCTGGTACATAAGTCGGATAACTTCGTTATTCAGTCCATTGCAAATTGCGGGGGATCGGACCGTAGTCCGCCCTACCAAGTTCAGTACCAGATACCTACTGAACCAACTCATAATGGATCTTTCATCTTATGCTTTTGTATGATCTGCACCCTTTGGATTAAATGATCTGGTAAGGATCACCTAACTTAATTAGTGCATTTCCTGATATATTTATTTTTTTATGTTACTTTGGGAATCATTCACTTATATTCATCGGCTCTCCACGTAGTTTGCTATTAGGATGGTGCTGACTTCTTGTATAAACTACTCGGGGTTACTATAAAACTAAAAGTTCAAGGGATTGGTATAATAGGTACTTATCCTGATCTAACATGTTGAGGTTCTCAGAGCGTTGTTATTGTAATGATTTTGTTTTTGATTTCACTCAAGTTTTATAAAATAAGCAACCTTTATACTTATTGGGTGTGTTAAATTTTTGTTATGGCTCAAGAAAATTGAGGGAATAGATAATAGAATTTTGTTCACACTCGGGACTTAACTTAAAATAATAGATTTTTTTTTTTTAAACAAATAACAATGAAGGGAAAGGTACATACTTGAAAAATGGAAATAGAAAGAACATGGTTTCCCCCCCATACTTAAACTAAACATTGTCCACAATGTTTTAAAGAAATGAAATACAGTATGGAAAGGAAAAAGAAACTACAACTAAGGCTGCCTTCCGCCTCTGGTTCTTGGGCCAGGTGATCTCTGACGTAAGTCTAAGTTGTCGAACCTGCTGAACAACTCAGTAAACCGCTGGTCGGTTATGGCATTCCTAGCATCCTGTTGTTGTTGCATTTGACGCATCATCTGCATCATCTCGACATTCTGTGCCTGCATACCATCAATAGCATCCATGATGTCGTCGTTGGTTGCAGGCCTTCTTCGTCGACGACGTTGGGAGGATGGGCCAGTTGCATTATCGGAAGGGTTGAGCGGGGCAGATTGTTGTGCAGGAGGCTGATCACCTTGCTCCATTTCTTCAAACTCGTCTGTGGGTGGGTTTGCTTGTGAAGGCTCGGTGGCTTCGGGAGCATTTAGATCATAGAGGAGGCGGTTGCGGTTTGTGACATCGGTCAGGGCCATGTTGGGTAGGACAACGCTTGGGATGGCCTGGTTGTTCACCATAAGATAATATCCTCCTCCTACTCTATTCTTAATCATGCGGCTGGATCGACAGTAGTTGATGTCCATAAATAGGGGAGGTAAGGAGTCTAAGGTTTGAAGTCGGTCCCCTAAGTTTAAGCCAAGCGCAATGGTGGTGATTAATCCACCGATTACAAAGGGTTGGCGGCCTCTAGCACATAAGGTGCGGATATGATGAAGTAGAAAAGAGGCAGCGTTTACCTTAGCAGTCGGTTCGAAGACGCATTCGAGGAAGAATAGTTCTTTTGCGTTGACCTTACTGTTGTTTGGTCGTCCAAAAACTGTGTTTTGTAGTATCCGGAGAAAATATCGGATGGTTGGGTTATGTATGTGGGAAAGAAGGAGTTCTTCCCAGTTGTGGGCATCTAGACCGGATATTTTCTTAAAAAGGGTGGAAATGGCAACTGTGCTCCAGTTTATTTCGGGAGGGATTCTGGGGTAGACTTAACCTTCTGTGGGAAATTGTAGCATGGTACTCAATTGGTTTTGGCTTAAGGAGTACTCGGTGTTGAACATTCGGAAGGTTGCAGTGCCGGTTAAAAATTCATCTTCACCGGCGGAAGTGGTGTAGGCGTATGAACTTAAGAATTCTAAGGTTAGGGAGGGGTATGTTGGTTGGTTATGGGTGCATAGAAAGGTTAAGTCGGCTTGACGGAGCATCCATTCGATACCTTGGATTAATCCTAATTGGTGTAAACAAGTAAAATCAGGGTACCTGGTGGAGACGACGCCTCGCTGTTGGAAACGCTCGAATTGCTCCCTTTGATAATTTTCGTCTTCGGATCGGAAGATGATATTTCCGAAATTCTGGTTCCGCCATAGTGATGAATGAATTTGAAGGAGTAATTTGGAGAGAAAAGAAATGTATTTGATAGGAGAGAATTGTTTGTGGTGAATGAAGGGAGGTTTTGATGGGTATTTATAGGAAAAGAATTTGGAAGTTGGAGAAAAAAAGTGGTTGAAAAGTAAATAAATGTGGGTAAATGTGAATAAATGGGGAAGATAAAAAATGAAGGGTGTAACGTTCGTCTCCAACGGCTATGTAACGTTCACCTAGTCAGAAAGGTGTTACGCTCGTCACAGGGGTGTGACGCTCGTAACAGGCTCTTGGCGTGCCGTTCGTCATAGATTGTGTGACGCTCGTCACACATTCTTTTTGGCAAGGCTTCAGTAGCGTTCTACAGAATTACTTTGGTAATGGATTTATTTTTATTATTTTGTTTTGTTTTTAGATTATTTTATATTGCTAATTAATTTATCTTGCATGCTATTCTACTTTGCATAATATTGCATGAATAATTCAATAGGTTATAAGCAGCAACAGTAGAGAATATAATAGTTATTGCATAATAAAATTAAATAAATAGCTTCAATAAAATGATCATAATGTAATATTGGAAAGAAAAAAAAAGAAACAAAAGAAATGTGAAAAGGAAACAAATGCGAACATGAATTCAAATAACATTAATGAATAATCTAACTTAAAACTAGATAGCTAAGAAAAATAACTAAATTCTATCCATCTGCACGATCTCTGGCCGGAGGAGCAAAAGAGTTAACACGGTGTAGCAACTTGTGAAACTGATCTGTCATACTGCTCATGTATCCTAGAACTTCGTGTCTCATGTCAGTAAATTCTTCTCTGAGGGCATCTTGTTCTGACATCAAAGCTTCGATGGCGGTGTTATAATCAGTTTCGGGCATATGATGCCGGAGGTCGGATATTGCTGATTCTTCGGTCTGAACAGGCTGAGGAGGAGGGTCAATATCATAATAGCCAGATGGTGTCTGAGGGTCAGATTCAGCATAAGGGATCTGGTCATTGTAAATCTCATAGTCATCACAAATCTCATAGTCCTGGATGGATTCAGTGGATCTAGCAGGAGTGGGGGTTTCGTTCAGATTGTAGAGCCAGTTGTTGCGGTCATGAATACTAGTCCTAGGATCGGGTAAGGTAAATAGGCAAAGAACCTGGTTATGAATAATAAGCTCAAACTCATCAGATCCTAGGTTTGCTATAAACAAGGTGTTGAAGAGGAAGGGTATACTCATAGTAGTAATGCCACAAAAAGGGTTTAGGTCGAGAATCGACTGACGTAACCCGATAGCGTTACCAATCATGGTTATCAGACCGCCTATTCTAATGGGTGCTCGCTCATCTTGGATAAGGTGGTCTAAATTTGCTAGCATAAAGGTGGCACCGTTTACTGGACGGTTCTGAGAAGCACAGAATAGGATGAAGAGTTCATCACGTGAAACTGAAGTGTTGTTTGGCTTCTCTCCAAATAAGGTGTGGGTGAGGATCCCATGGAAGTAACGGAAGGCCGGGTTGTGAATGTTTCCAGGGAGAAACTCATGGTCCTCGGGTTCATCATTTCCAGTCAAACTACCCCAAAAGTGTTCAAGTTCTCTATACTCAAAAAGTTCTTCCTGGCTTACTGTGAATGTGTCAAAGGAGGTAGGAAAACCTAATAGGTTTGTAAAGTCTCTAATATTAAATTGGTACTCCATGTTGAACATTCTGAACTGGATAAAACCTCTGCTAATTCCTTTTCCACGGCTGGGTAGGTAGATTAATGAGCTAAGGAATTCTAGTGTGAGTCTCCGGTAGGTGGCGAAATGTCTTAGGATAGGGGATGTCTCCCATCCTATCTGATTCAGCAAATACAGGACACTTTCTCTTAGTCCAAGGGCAGTCATAGCCCAATCATCAGCATATAAACTAGGTAGCATCTCTCTAGTGGCTAGTTCGTCAAACTTTTGTTTCTGAGCCATTCCTCTGAATTTGATACTCATACGATCAATATGTCCCATCTGGTTAGTGTTAGCTAGAGAAAAGAAAACATGAGTTTTAGTTAGGATTTGGCCAAATGCCGAAAGAAGAAAAAAGTTGTTATTATTATTATTTTTTTTTCTTTTGAATTAAAATAAATCAGGAATGAATACTAAACAGAAATTAAAAGAATAATTAAGGAAGAAATAGAAAAATGATAATAATAGAATAAGAAAATAATAAAATAATTGTGGGTTGTCTCCCACTAAGCGCTTTGTTTAAATGTCGCAAGCTCGACAAAGAAACTGTTAAGTATAATCTATTGATCCTGGGGGCATTTCGTCTAAGTGTAGGATTTGCGAATCTTCGTTGGTTTCCGCATAGTGATAGTGTTTTAGACGTTGCCCGTTTACGGTGAACGGTTCTGTGGATTTGCCTTTAATTTCTATCGCTCCACTGGGGAAGATGTTAGTGATATGAAAAGGACCTGACCATCTGGATCGTAGTTTTCCCGGGAATAACTTTAGTCTAGAGTTAAATAAAAGGACTGCGTCGCCTTGCTTGAAGATTTTCCTTGATATACGCTTGTCATGCCATTGTTTTGTTCTTTCTTTGTAGATTCTGGCATTTTCATAGGCGTCTCTTCTGAGTTCCTCTAATTCGTTTATGTCAAGGATTCTCTTTTCGCCGGCGGCCTTATAGTTTAAATTCAGATTTCTAATGGCCCAATAGGCCTTATGCTCTAACTCTACCGGGAGGTGGCAGGATTTTCCATAAATGAGCTTAAATGGGGTTGTCCCTATGGGGGTTTTATAAGCAGTTCGGTATGCCCACAAAGCTTCTGGTAATTTTAATGACCAATCTTTCCTTGAAGTGGCGACTGTTTTTTCTAGTATCTGCTTGATTTCTCTGTTAGATACTTCCACTTGTCCACTGGTCTGAGGGTGGTAAGGTGTCGATATCCTATGTCTCACGCCATATTTAAACAATAGTTTTTCGAGTACCTTGGATATAAAGTGAGATCCCCCATCACTGACTACTATTCTTGGGATTCCAAACCTCGGAAATATTATATTCTTAAAGAGTCTAGTTACTACTCGGGTGTCATTTGTTGGGGAAGCTATAGCTTCGATCCATTTTGAAACGTAGTCTACTGCCACGAGTATGTATTTGTTACCGAAAGAGGATGGAAAAGGTCCCATGAAGTCTATTCCCCACACGTCGAAAATCTCTACTTCCAAAATACCCTTTTGTGGCATCTCGTCGCGTCTTGATATGTTTCCTGTGCGTTGGCATCTGTCACATTCCTTAATAGCCGCATGTACGTCCTTCCATATAGTTGGCCAATAAAAGCCGGCTTGTAGGATTTTAGAGCAGGTCTTGGATGTACTTGTGTGTCCACCATAAGGAGCGGAGTGGCAGTGTTGGATTATATTTTCTACCTCTTCTTCGGGTATACATCGACGGAAGATACCATCGGGGCCTCTTTTGAAAAGTAAGGGATCATCCCAGTAATAGTGTTTTATGTCGTAGAAGAATCGTTTCTTCTGCTGGTAAGATAAAGTAGGTGGAACTATTCCGGCGGCTAAATAATTGACGAGATCAGCGTACCATGGTGTGACAGATATAGCTAAGGTGGTTTCTACTGGCTTGTCAGAGTTATTCTCTTCCAAAGTAGCTATAAGTTTATCATACGAGAAATCATCATTAATTGATGTTCTTTCCGGTTCAAGGTTCTCAAGTCTAGAGAGGTGGTCTGCTACTACGTTTTCAATTCCTTTCTTGTCTTTTATTTCTAAATCGAACTCTTGTAGCAACAAGATCCATCTTAGGAGTCTAGGTTTAGCATCTTTTTTTGTTAAGAGGTACTTGATAGCGGCGTGATCAGTGTAAACTATTATTTTGGCTCCGACCAAGTAGGAACGAAATTTATCTAGCGCAAATACCACTGCTAGGAGTTCTTTCTCGGTAGTGGCGTAATTCATCTGCGCTTCATCTAGGGTCCTACTTGCGTAATATATAACGTGAAGCTTTTTATCCTTTCGTTGTCCTAAAACAGCACCTACAGCATAATCGCTGGCATCACACATTATTTCGAATGGTTCATTCCAGTCGGGTGTCTGCATTATGGGTGCGGAGATCAATGCTTGCTTAAGCGTTTGAAATGCTTTTAAACAGTTATCGTCGAATATGAATTCAGCATCTTTCATCAATAGTCCGGTTAAAGGTTTAGTTATCTTAGAGAAGTCTTTGATGAATCGTCGGTAAAAACCGGCGTGTCCTAAGAAGCTTCGTACTTCTCTCACGGTTCTTGGGGGTTGAAGATTTTCGATTACCTCTATTTTGGCTTTGTCTACTTCAATTCCTCTGTTCGAGATGATGTGTCCTAAAACAATTACTTCTTGTACCATAAAGTGGCACTTCTCCCAGTTAAGTACTAAGTTTACTTTTACACATCGCTCAAGAACTCTTTCTAGGTTTTCAAGGCATTCTTCAAAACTTTGTCCGTATACAGAAAAGTCATCCATAAATACTTCCATGATGTTTTTGAGAAAATCGGCGAAAATTGCCATCATGCATCTTTGAAAGGTTGCAGGAGCGTTACACAGGCCAAACGGCATTCGTCTATAAGCGAAGGTACCAAAAGGGCACGTGAACGTTGTCTTTTCTTGGTCATCAGGGTGAATTGGTATTTGAAAGAAGCCTGAATAACCGTCTAGATAACAGAAATGTGAATGTTTTGCTAATCGTTCTAACATCTGGTCAATGAATGGTAGAGGGAAATGATCTTTTCGGGTTGCTTTGTTTAGTTTCCTATAGTCGATGCACATTCTCCATCCCGATTCGATTCGTTTCGTTATAGTTTCCCCTTTTTCGTTTTCAATAACGGTTATGCCTCCTTTCTTTGGTACTACGTGTACAGGACTAACCCATTTGCTATCAGATATAGGATATATAATGCCTGCTTCTAATAACTTGGTTATTTCCTTCTTTACTACCTCACTCAGGATCGAATTTAGTCTCCTCTGGTGTTCTCTAGAGGTTTTACAGTCTTCTTCTAGCATGATGCGGTGCATACAAATAGAAGGACTTATTCCTTTAAGATCGGTGATGTGGTAACCTAGTGCGGTTGGATACTTTCTTAAGATATGTGTAAGACCCCAATTTTGGGCCCTAAAGATCCCTCATGGCCCATATCATTCATATCATGACCTCAAGGATCAATGCATGCCTTTGCTTTCCTCTTAGTGGGTAGATTGCCTTGTAGGTTCATTTCTTGATCACCAAGCATACTTTGCATTTGTATATCTTTGCTTTCATATGTTTATCATTCAAAAAGTACAAAAATATTGTCAGTCTAACCTTTTTGCTTGCAGATAAAGTAGTCATCAGCAATTAGGTCAAGATCAGTCAACAGTCAGTCAAAGCAATGGATGGTGGCCATTCTTGCAGAATTTGGGCACCATGATCACTAATCAAAGGTTCATACATCTTGTGACATCATTTGAAGTCAAGTTCTCAAGGATTTAGGGTTTGGAACTCATCAGAAGAAGTTCAATCAGTCCAAAACCCTAGAACAGTCAAACCTGGTCAACAGTTGATTTAATCAGTGATTTGATGGATAGAATTGATCTGAAGGAGTTCCTTCATGCTTGTATAAGTCTCATATATCATGTTCAGCCTCATCATGGAAGAAAATCAAGCCAATCAGAAAATTTTCCAGAAATAGAAAGTGGACCTGTATTTTCAACTGCCAAAAATGGAAACTTCTTGATCTTAAACTTACATCATGATACAAGCTTCAAATGAATTTTTGCCCAACATGAAAGTTGAAGATCTTGTCTTCCCATTTTCAAAAAGTCCAAGAACATCAAAATCCCATGTGTGGTTGTCAAGATATGATCAAATCATTTTCACCAATTTTTGAACTTCAACAAGCCATATCTCTCAAACCATAAGGCCAAATTTGGTGGGGTTTTTTCCTACAAACCACATTTTTCATCCTCTTTCCAAAAATATAAATTTCATGACCTAAAACCTTACCATTCAAAATGGCATTTTTGGACCTTTTGCATTTAAATTCAAAGTTTGACCAAACCTTGACTTTTTGAGTTTTTGACTTTTTTCTTGATTTGGTCAATTGGGAAATGCTTTAAACCATATTTGAAACTTGCTCCAATCCCAAATTCATGTCCATACCATGTCCATACCATCATTTCACTACCTTTTTAACCAAAATGCAAAAAACTTGAAAATTGGCATTTGGTTTCAAATAAAGGAAAACAAAGTACAGCAGTACATGTACCACTACAAATAGCACAAACATGGTCTGCTAGCAGCCTTTCCAGCCCATAAACAAGCAGCATTGCACCTCCATTTTCCACATTTTTCAAATTGACAAATTGTACAATCATTTTCATTTGAGCAAGGCATTGTTAGTAAGACCAAAAACAGATGCAAAACAGCAGTTGGCAAGTCTGTTTACAGCCTGTTTAAGGCCCACTCGACCAACTTATACCCTCCATTTTCCACTTGTGAGCAATTAGCAAAAGTGGCAATTGGTGATTTTTGAATTAAGCCAGCTTAGCACTCGGTTAACCATTGCTAAACAGACATATAAAAACACATTTCCTGCTCTTTCTAACCCTAGCCACAACTGGAAAACACACAGAAAACCTCATTCACTCCTCTCTTGCATTTTCTGCATATTGGCAATTGCTATTCCAAAATTTCAAAGGCCACGATTTTCTTTTCTTTGTTCCATGTTCTAGCCACCAGTTGGGAGTTGTTTGCACCATCAAACCACCACTGTAACCTTTTCATTGTGCCCTGTTTTCAAAGCATCCTCCCATGGCAGTTTGGATTTAGAGTCAAACCAAAGGTTGCTGAGCTAACATACATCAAGGATCAACATTGCCAAGCATAAGAGCCACCTGTTGCAGCACAACATCCATCAAAACCTCACTGCATTTTGCATTTCTTCAAAACCAAGTAAGGATTCAAATCCCTTCTTTCTCCATGCTATTATATGTTTATGAAAGGTCCTTCCATGCTTGTTCTAATGCAGCTTGAACCATGTTGAATGATCTATTGTATTGAGAGAAATCTGATTTTATTTCTTTGTGAGCAAATGATTTTTTTGATCGATTTGCCATGCTGGTTTTATTTCGATGGAATGTGATGATATATTTGTGATACTGGATGATTGTTGAGGAGTTTGGCATACCTAATTTCGATTTCTGAGCATAATAAATTTTCGAGTTGCATGAGGATTGTGATTGTATGCTGTTCATGCCAAACTTAACCCTGCCCAGTTTTTCTCATGAATGATTAAGTGTTTTGTTGTTGGTTGAGTTTAGGTGATGGTAGTAGTTGCTGAACCTTGTTTGTTTACCATGCTAAATGATTTTGTGTTGATGGATAACATGTTGGACACCATGCTGCTAGCTTGCTATTGTTCTTGATGATTACATGATTTGATGAGCATACCCTGCTGCTTTTATATTGGTTCTGTTATGTACTGTTGTGTGGTTTAGTTGAATCATGTTTTGTTTGATGCTTGGTTGAAATCATGTTTGTGGATTACATAAAGTGCCTTGCTATGTGAACTGCACCAGATTTTTCCATGATCATGCTTGTGTATTGCTGAATGATGTGCTGTTGTTGGTTTGCTTGCTATGAGAACATGATACCGAGGCCTTGCTGTTGTGATTGCTTGCCCTAATTTCATGTGATGATGTTGTTGAACCATGCTTGCTATAGCCTGTTGTCTATGTGCTGTTGTTGGATTAATTAGCTGCTTGATGAATGATGCTGTTATTTGAACCATGAACCATGGCTAGAAACTCCCATGATTGTGTGTTTGCTGGTTGATGCATGATGATGAATGTTGCTGTGAACCTACTGTGCTATACCATGCTGCTAACCATGCTGTTATGCCCTGCTGTTCATGAGCCCTCATATTTTCCATAACTCCTACCCTTGATGTGTTGGCTGCTTGCTAAATCCATGTTGTTGTGTGCTGTTGTTCATTTTGTTTGGATGTTGAGAGACACCATGAACCATGCTGCTAAAATGAACTCTGTCATTATTTCTAGCAGAAAATTCAGCTTCATAGATGCATGAGTGTTGTTGCACATTTGTTCTGTTGTATGCTGCTATCCATTTGGTTTTGTTTGATCGTTTTGTTTGAAGTTTAACATGAGCCATGCTGCTGTTGTCTAAACCAACTATTTTGTCCATCATTATGCTCATGCTGCTGTATGTTTGGTCGAAACATGTTTGTTGGATGTTGATTGATACCTGCTTGATGACACCATGAGACATGCTGCACATGTCCTGCTGTTGTGTTTTTTGTTTGGTTGGATTTTAGTTTGATGTTCTTTAAAAAACATGATGAGCACATGATGATGGGTGATGTTGCATTGTTGGCCAAACCTTAAATTGCACGAGAACCCAGGATTTATGCATGTGGATGCTGTTGTTGTTGCTGTTGTTTGTTTTGGTTGGTGACTGTTATGTGTGGTTTGGTCGAATCATGATGTTACATGTTGCTGATATCCTTGCTGTTGTTTACTTCGTTTGGTTACATGATGATGAACTTATGCTGTTGCTTGCTGTTGTGTATGATGAAGCATGATGAGGATGAACTTGGTTTGATGATTACATGATGATGATAACATTGAATATGCTTTGGCTGCTGTTAGAAACCCTAAGGGTTTATGTGAAAAAACCAGAATTTTGCTTTTAGCCGTGAGCACTGTTCCATTGGTTCCATCCAATGAGAACATTTCATTTTGTTTGCCAATGCTGTGTCGTTTCAATTAGTGAGGAGGATATTACAGCTATGCCACCCGTTGACTTATGTTTGACCAATTACCATGCTATCTTGTGCATATTCATCCATTTATTTCATCCAACTTCAACAATTATTTTCTAATTCATTTTTCATCCAAAAATTATGATTCTTTTTCCATGATGTTCACAATTGAGTCTAGTATTTAATTATGAATTTTAATGATTTTTCCATTGGCTGGATTTTTTATGACAATTATTTTCTCAACATATGTGCATAAATGATACATCTCACCATTTCAATTGTGAAATATTCATATTGCATCCAATGCCTTTGAAATTTTTTATGGTGAAACTAGACACATTGATCTTCATTTCCATATAAAGTTTGTGGATTTCTCATTTGTTGTTTGATAGATATGAATTTTTGAATTAGGGTGTGACAATTTGTGTCACACCAATGATATGCAAATGTATGATTTTTGTTCACATGCTTCCCCTTATCCAAATCACTTGAAATTTTGCATGAATGATCCCTTGTATGTCTAATTGATGTATGAATTTTCTTGGAATTAATCTTGCTGTTTTCCATTTGATTGAGAATTTTCTTCCATGCTTGGTCATTTGTTGACTTTTTGTGATATGCCTTGCCAAATCTTTTGTGAAATTCTCATATCTTATTGTATGATCATGAAATTTCATATGTGATAACTAGACATCTCAAGCTTTGCATTGGTGTTAATCTCATTCATTTCTCTTCTGTTTTCAAATTGATATGATTTTTTTGAAGTTGACCTATGCTTGTTGACTTTCACCATGCTTACTTGAATTTGGTTTGACTTCATGATTTTACTTGAATGCCTTCCTCTCATCCAAATGCCATGAAATTTTGCATGTATACCATGTTAGATGTTAGGATTGAGTGTAATTTATTTCATGATTTTTGAAAATGTTTGAGCTGACTTTTGAATGAAGTCTTTGCTGTTGACTTTTGCATGCTTCCTTTGCTATGCTTTGCATTCTTTTGCATATGAAATGACCTTGATGCATGATATAAGTTTGAATCCAATTGTGTTTACTTTCCTACATGATTGAATTTGACTTTGATTGAACATTGCTTGCTGCCTTGACTTTTTCTTTCATCTTTGACCCTAGGCTAGTCCTAGTGGTCTTCTAAGCTTATGTTGAGTTCATCTGTTTCAGGTTGAGCACAATGCCCAAAGACCTTTCAATTTTGATTGAGTTGTTTTGCTTATTACATGCTAACCCTTGTTTTGTAGGTGACTCATACTTGAGTCTTTGTGCCTTGCACAATTGGTCCCACTGTGTGACTATTGGTTCATTTCCTTTTGGTTTTGACTGTTGACTTGTTTGCTAATGAGTTTGACTTTTGCAGGTACTTTAGTTGCCTAAGTTCATTGAACTTGCTTGCTTTGCTTTTTAGCATTTGCTTTGAGGTATAATTACTTCTTCTTCATGTAGTCTGGAGACCCGGTCTGTTATTTGACCGGGCAAACTGTCTGAAGTCCTCCTTAAGAGGCAATGCCTGTGTTTGTTTATATTTGTCCTAAGCAGGAAAAGTCCTTCAAGTAAGGCAATTGGTGGAAGGTAGGGATAAGTAATCTATCCCCCACTATTCAGTGTGTCCTCTCTTTGCTCCCAGTACCTGGTTGAAGCAATGAGATAAATACCCAAGATCTAATCGAGTCAATAATGTGGAGAGAGTTCCTACTTTCTGAACTCCCACACTTTCTGTTATGCTCTCTCTGATCTGAGATAGAAGCAATGAGGCACACCCCTCATCTCCTTTTCATCTGCTTCACCTGAGCCCCTCAATGGCCAGGTTAAGAGTAACCTTTACCCATTACAGTGGACTGTTAAAGTCAAACCCTCTTGTGTGAGCCCCCATTGTTTGGCTATAGAGTGTGCTGTTTGATATTCACTGATTGATTGATTGCTTCATGTGCACTTGCTTGCTTGTATGCTATGCATTTATCATCATCATCAATTTCCATTAATGCATGATCATCTCATTTGTTTTGTGATGCTATCATTGTTGTTTGCCCATTGAGGACAATTGTAAGTCCATTGCTTTGGCATTTGCTCCTGTGATATGGAAGGATAGAGTGTAAGACCTCATTGGTCACTCATATCTTCTGTTTATCTGTTTGTATGTGAGGATACAGTTATAAGTCCCTGTAAGTTGGCATCTGTTATCCTGTGATCATAATTTGATCTGTGTGGTGTTGTATGTGAGGTTGCAGTTATAAGTCCCTGTAAGTTGGCATCTGCTTTCCTGTGATCATAGTTTGTTCATCTGTTTGTGTGAGAGGTTGCAATTATAAGTCCCTGTAAGTTGGCATTTGCATTCCTGTGATCATATTGTTGCTTTTGTTCTTGTGTGTGAGGAACCATTGTAAGTCCCTGTGATGTGGCATTGGATTTCCTGTGAGCATACTGTGGAGTTAACCTAAGTCCAGATAGATTGGCAGTTGATTTCCCTGTTTCATTCTTGTTTTTCTTTTGAGGAGATTGGTGTAAGTCCATTGAGTGGCATCTGATATCCTGTTCTGTTTTAGGAGACTGGTATAAATCCATCTATTGGTATCCGGTATCCGCTTTTATTTCTTTGCCTGTGGAGATTGGTGTAAGTCCATTGAGTGGCTTCTGATATCCAGTTTTGTTTTAGGAGATTGGTATAAGACCAGTGATTGGCATCCGATATCCGCTTTTGCTTGCTTTGCTTGTTTATTATTATTAATTGCCATTCCAAAGGACACACTTGAATCATCTGTCATATGATTTCAAGAAGTGAACCTTCTAAGAAGTTTTACTATCCATCCTTCATCCATTCATCATTCATTACGTCTTAGACTTTTCACACTTTATTTTTCAAATTTGACATAAGTGTTGTGCAAACATCTTCATGTTTTCTAACTAAAAACCTGGACTCAAGTCCTTGACCTTTTTCAAACTTCATTTCATAATACTTATTTGAATTGATCTTAATTATACTTTGACTCCATTTTCATAATCATAATCAGTAATTCCACTCATTCACTTGTTTTGGCTTTGTCCATTAATGTTTTCATACATGAGCTATAGGTTTGATTTATCTTAGTGGTTGATGTTAATCTCACCTGCTGTCTTTAGTGATTGAATTGTAAGCCTTCCTTGCCTATTATAGGGTTAACCCCTCCCTGGCAAGTTGAAGCCGTTCTCACATGGTGGACGTTGTTGTTTGTATAAGGTTGAGTTTTCTCCCGTGGATAACGTAAGACCTAGGGTTTGTGTTTAAAATTGAACCTAACCCACTTTTGGAAATCTTTTAGCCGAACTACGGCGTTCTGATCCTTACCTTTGATGGAAGGTACGTAGGCAACGGGTTCATCCGTTCGAACCCAATAAATAAAATGTATATTCTTTTCTCATCATCCCAATCATGTTTGCACAATCTTTATGTCATAACAAATAATAATTTTTGCATAACAAGTGTGAAAAGGGCTCCCTAGGAGTACCTAGGACGTAGTGGGTGCCTAACACCTTCCCATTGCGTAATTTACCCCTTACCCAGAATCTCTGATCTTTTTATTAGTTTTCTACGTGTAAAACTTCTTAGGCTTTTGTTCGCTTTTTAGCCAATCCTTTGGATAAATAAAAGTGCGGTGGCGACTCGAAATTTTTCATGTATCTCTTAGCTTATGGTTTAATCGATAGATCATATAGCGACGAATACACCGCTACAGAAAAGTGGCGACTCTGCTGGGGATCGAACCCAGAATCTCTGGTTGTATTGCCTACTTTTCACCCTTGTTGTGATATATGTTATTATTCTTTATCTGACATATTTTTGTACAATTTGGGATCACTGTATTGATTGTAATGTGTGAATTGCTTGATATACATTTGCTGTTTGCTTTGGTGATCCGTGAGATGAGTTCTATACCCGAACTCGAGTGCACTCTAGGATAGGAGAATGGCATAGTCTTGTCGACTGGTGTGGAGTAGTCCTTAGCCAGTTGACTTGCGAGTCCATTCACTTGGTGGAGGTCATGTTGGACTAATAATGTCACACAAGTTATTTGTGGTTAGGCATTATTCTTTCAATCATGTTCCGCAGAAGCCAAGGACCTTAGTTTACCAAACCCATCTTGGCCTATTTTTAGGACCGTAGTGCGGAGGTCGTTCAGATGTCAGTTCTGATACGATTGTTACGCGATACTACACTCATAAGAGTTTCTCTTGAGAATATTCTTGGAATACGAGTATTCGTTCCTCCGACAATATTCGAAAGATGGAACGATGATTATGGGAACCTCTGATAGAACATGTCTGGCAGGTTTAAACCCTAGTACACTCCCTTTGGGTGGTTCTTAACCGAGACTCCATGCTCGTGACTCTCAACAAACCCGTGATTCGTGGTTGAGTCGTTCAAACATTGTTAATATCAATGGATCCCGGATCAGGTGTAAAACCTAAAATCCACCAAAGCGGCTGGTTGATATTAGGAATGTTTGAACCGGTTCGTGTACCGTTAATATCAATGGAACTTGGGTGTCGATAAGGTGAAAACCTAAATCCACCAAAATGGATGATTGATATTAGGGATACATAGAGCTTTCCCACGACCTTTGTTTGGTGTGCTTTGCTTGATCCTTGAGTGTGTTTGTTGCATTCATGCATTCACGCATTCATCCGCATTCATGTCATCATCAAAAGAGAAAATTTTCAAGGAACTTAAAGGGTTATTTGCAAAATTTTCAGACATGGAAAGGCCGAAAAGGCATACAAAGAAGTACAGCTTCAAGCAGCCTGATGTCAAAGAGTTAAGGAATCTGACATCATATGTATTAGATCCCTTGGGTTTCAAAGCTCGATATGGGAAGCTTCTGCCGTTGCTGACTACTCAAGTGGATGAGGGATTGATGAGCACTCTTGCTCAGTTCTATGATCCGCTCTATCATTGCTTCTTATTTCCTGACTTCCAGTTATTGCCAACTTTGGAAGAATACTCTCACCTTATTGGGATTCCTATTCTGGATCAAGTGCCGTTCAGTGGCTTAGAGAGTATTCCATCTGCTCGAGAGATTTCCAGCTTGTTGCACATAGATGAAGATCTGATTAGAGCTAATCTGACTACCAAAGGCGGAATTCAGGGTTTTCCTTCCGAGTTCCTCATTGCTCAAGCCACTTTCTATGGGAAGGCCATGAGTGAGGATGCCTTTGAGGCTCTGTTCGTTTTGCTTATCTATGGATTGGTGCTGTTTCCCAACTTTGACAAGTTCGTCGACATGAACGCCATTAGGATCTTTTCAGTTCTTAATCCAGTTCCGACCTTGTTGGGTGATGCATATGTCTCCATGCATTTGAGGAATATGAAGAATGGAGGAGTCATTGTCTGCTGTTTACCCCTGCTGTACAAGTGGTTTATTTCGCACTTGCCGCAGACAGTTGCTTTCAAGGAGAACAAGGGATGTCTACGGTGGTCTCAGAGACTCATGTCTCTCACCAATGATGATATCACCTGGTATGATCGCGTGTATGATACCGTTCAGATCATTAATTCTTGTGGTGAATTCCCCAATGTGCCTCTTCTTGGTACATGTGGTGGGATTACCTACAACCCTACGCTTGCACGTCGTCAGCTTGGGTTCCCCTAAAGGATAAACCCCATAACATTCTGTTAGAAGGTGTGTTCTTTCAGGAGGGTAAAGATCCCCAAGGCCTGAAAGCCAGATTTGTCCGCGCTTGGCGCAATATTCGCATAAAGAGTAGGAATGAATTGGGTCCAAAGAACTGCATTGCTTTGGAGCCATACACCTCTTGGGTCAGACAGAGGGCTGCTACCTATCTAATGCCATATGATCATCCGAGACCTACACTGTTGGATGTGGCTGGGCCTTCAACCCTCCCTACCCAACGTGTAGAGGAGTTGAGAGAAGAAGACCTTTCGCGTGCCTGGATCCGCGAGAGAGAGGAATTGCTGCAGCAGCTCAAGGAGAAAGATGATATGATTGAATTTCTCGAGCACCGAGTGATCGATGATCCGAACGACACTTGGACTTCTCTGCTTCCTCAGTCCTCCAAATTCTGGAAAAGGAAGTATGATCAACTTGCAAAAGAGAAAGCTGATATGGAGGCTGCCTATGAGAGAGAGATCAAGAAGTTGTACACTTCTCGTCTTCCAGCATCCCGAGCTAATAGGGATCCATAGGATGTCATTTACCTTTTCTCTTTGTAATATTTAAAAGAATGTTGTACTTCTATGTCTTAGTATTTTGAATGAAATATTTTCCATGAACAGTTAAAATGTTTAAAAATTCAAAATATTGCAAACAAAACCCTAAGGGTTCCTTGAAAACCAAAGCATTTGCACAAGCATTGCATGCATCATTCCTGCATAAACAGGTACCCATTTTTTCTGGTCTTCCGGTTCTAACCTCTGCTCTTCATTTATTTTGAAGACAAGCTGACTCACCGGTATTATACAAGGGTCAACTCTGCAAGGATTATGGAGCAATTGGAACAAGAGAACCAGAGTTTGAGAGATGAAGTCGCCAGACTTGGCGCTCTGATGGAGCAACTTCTTGCTGCCCAGAATCAGCCTGCTCCCCAACAGCCAGCAACCCCGGTTCAGCGGACGGTTATCTCTGAAATAGCTACATCAACGGTGCCTGTCAGTGCCCATCAGCCAAATGCTATGCCTCCCGGTTTTCCTTGGGGGATGCCTCCTGGCTTCATGCCCGATCTGCCAGCTCCAACATTTGTTCAAATGCCGGCATCTAGCCCGGTCCCTATACCTGTTCCTCCTGTCGTGCATACCATGCCGAGGGTAGACGACACCATTTATCACTCTGAAGCTTCTGAGGGCTCAGATGTTCATGAGAAAATGGATGCAATGAACGATCAATTCCTCGAGCTGAGAAAGGAATTGAGAACTCTCAGAGGCAAAGATCTCTTCGGCAAGTCAGCAGCCGAACTTTGTCTAGTTCCCGGTGTGAAGATACCAGTTAAATTCAAGGTCCCAGACTTTGAAAAATATAAAGGGAACACTTGTCCTTTGGCACACTTGGTTATGTATGCCAGAAAGATGTCCACGCAGACAGACAACGATCAACTCTTAATCCACTACTTTCAAGACAGTTTGTCTGGTGCTGCTCTCCGTTGGTACATGAGCTTGGACAGTGCCAACATCCGCTCTTTCAACGACCTTGGCGAAGCTTTCGTCAAGCAATATAAATACAACGTTGACATGGCGCCTGACAGAGATCAACTCAGGTCTATGTCACAAAAGGACAAAGAGACGTTCAAGGAGTACGCCCAGAGATGGCGTGAGCTGGCAGCTCAAATCACTCCACCATTAGAAGAGAAAGAGATGACCAAGATCTTTCTGAAGACTCTTGGGTCATTTTATTATGAGAGAATGGTGGCCAGCGCTCCCTCTGATTTCACTGAGATGGTGAATATGGGGATGCGTCTTGAAGAAGGCGTCCGTGAAGGACGGTTAGCAAAAGATGATGGTTCTTCCTCTAAACGATATGGAGCGTTTAAGAGGAAAGAAGGTGAAGCGCATGCTGTGCAGTCTCAGCCAAAACATCGAAGACCCTCTGTTCAGAGGAAGCCTGCACATCATTCCAGACATCAGCATCAGGTAGCTAGTGTGGCACCTGTATTCAAGGATAATGCTCAACAGTATCAGCATCAGCAGCAATATCCCCAACCGCAATATCAACAGCAACAGCAGCGTCCACAGCAACAGGCTTACCAGCCTCGTGGAAGTACAACCAACCAAGCAAATGTGAACTATGATAGGAAGAAGGTCAGCTTCGACCCGATTCCGATGACATATACAGAGCTTTATCCCTCCTTGTTGGAGAGGAAGTTGGTTTCACCCAGGGATCCTCCTGCTATTCCTGCAAATCCGCAATGGTGGTACAAACCAGACCAGCATTGTGCCTACCATTCCGGTGCTCCGGGCCACAATGTAGAGAACTGTTTCCCGCTGAAGAATAAGGTTCAAGACCTCATGAGAAGCGGAATTCTGAGTTTTGAAGACTCAAACCCTAATGTTACCAGGAACCCATTGCCTTCGCATGGGAAGTCTGTCAATATGATCCAGGAAGACCTTGGGAAGTACAAGGTGAAGTATGTCAGCCATATCCGGCAGTCGTTGGTTTATTTACATAAGATGCTGTGTCAGCACAGTTATTTGGAGCATAACCATGACCAGTGCCGCGTCTGTGCTGTTAACCGCTTGGGTTGTGATCAGGTTCGCTGTGAACTTCAGAAATTGTTGAATGAAGGTACCATTGAGATTCTCCAGAATCGCAATGTGGATATTGTTGAGCCCGAAGTGAGTGTCATCTCCCCGGTGTTCAAATTGCCAGAGCCCGTTGTTATTCGCTATAATAGCAACAAGCCTAAGGCTTCACCTTCTTTGATCATCAAGCCAGCCGGCCCTGTGCCGTATTCATCTGACAAAGCCGTACCTTTCAGATATAATCCTGTTGCTGTCCAGAATGGGGTTGAGGTACCTCTGCCGTCTACTTCCGTGACCACTATTGCTGATGTTAGTGGGTTGACCCGAAGTGGTCGTGTGTTTTCAGCACCTGCTAAAGCTCCTGCTGTTTCTTCTGAATCTGTTGAGCGCCCAGTAGGGAATGCTGTGAATGTTCAGAATCCGGCACTTGATGTTGCCAAACCCTCCTCGTCCGTACAAAAGACTCCTGTTTCTTCAGGTGGCCCAAGTGGCATGGTTGATGAAGAATCTGATGAGATGCTGAGGCTCATCAGAAAGAGTGAGTACAATATTGTAGACCAGCTTCTACACACGCCCTCCAAAATTTCCATCCTTTCTCTATTGCTGAACTCAGAGCCCCATCGGGAATCTCTTCAGAAAGTCTTGGACCTGGCATATGTCGATCACGACGTCACCCTGGAACAATTTGATAGCATTGTTGCAAACATTACCGCTTGCAACACTCTGAGCTTTTGTGACGCTGATCTCCCTGAGGAGGGAAGAGACCACAACATGGCTTTACACATATCTATGAACTGCAAATCTGATGCAATGTCCAATGTACTGGTGGACACTGGATCATCTCTGAACGTATTGCCAAAATCCACACTCTCTCGTCTGTCATATCAAGGACCTCCTATGAGGCAGAGTGGGGTTGTTGTTAAAGCTTTTGATGGGTCGCGCAAGACCGTGATTGGGGAAGTTGACCTCCCAATCAAGATTGGACCAAGTGATTTCCAGATCACTTTTCAAGTAATGGATATTCACCCATCATACAGCTGTCTCTTGGGCAGACCATGGATTCATGAGGCCGGCGCCGTGACATCCACCCTACACCAAAAGCTGAAGTTTGTCAAAAATAAGAAATTGGTTGTAGTAGGGGGAGAAAAGGCTCTCCTGGTCAGTAATCTATCTTCTTTCTCGTACATTGATGCAGAGGATGAAGTTGGAACTCAGTTCCAAGCTTTATCTATTGATAAACCAATCGAGAAGAAGTCTCCTTCATTCACTTCCTACCGTGATGCTAAGCTGGCCATCGAATGTGGTGCAGTCGCTGGATTAGGGAAAGTGCTTGAACTTGAAGATAATCGATCCCGGGCTGGCATTGGCTTTGGTTCTGGGGCATTCAATGAGCAAGGTCTGTTCACCAGTGGAGGATTCATCCATGCTGATCAACCTGCAGAAGAGGAAGCTGCTGCTATCATTGAAGAAGAAGATGCAGAAGATTTGAACAATTTTATCATTCCTGGTGGTGTCTGCCACAATTGGGTCGCTGTGGATGTTCCTACAGTTATCCATAGATCAGAGTAATTGTTCATTTTGTTTAAAACCCTTCTCCCATGCCAAAAGGAGAAGTGATGACATTGTTGGCAAAGCATATATACAATGATGTTTTCATTCAATTTTTGCATTGTCAAAACATTTGTTTTTCCTTTGTTTTCACTTTTTGCTTTTCTTTATGAAATCAGTGATCACAAAAAACCATAAAAACAAAATAAAAGCTGTAAAAGCAACATTTTTTCATCTGCATAATGATTTGCTTGCTTAAATTCTGAGTTTTTCTTAACCAAAATCATTATGCAGGTTGATCCTAAAACCCATTGAACATAATGATCCAACGCCATCTCCCAACTTTGAATTCCCTGTATTTGAGGCAGAAGAAGATGACGTTGAAGAGATTCCTGATGAGATCACCCGTCTCCTTGAGCACGAAGAGAAGATCATTCAGCCGCATCTCGAAGACTTGGAAACAGTCAACTTGGGATCTGAAGATTGTGAGCGCCTGGTGAAGATTGGGGCACTTCTTGAAGGGTCTGTTAAGAAGATTTGATCAGCTTGCTACGAGAATATTCAGATATCTTTGCTTGGTCCTATGAAGACATGCCGGGTTTAGATACAGATATTGTGCAACATTTCCTGCCTTTGAAGCCTGAGTGCGTGCCTGTGAAGCAGAAGCTCAGAAGAACTCATCCAGATATGGCAGTGAAGATCAAAGAGGAAGTTCAGAAGCAAATTGATGCGGGGTTTCTGGTGACTTCGACATATCCTCTATGGGTGGCCAACATTGTGCCTGTTCCTAAGAAGGACGGAAAAGTCCGTATGTGCGTTGATTACAGAGATTTGAATAAAGCTAGCCCAAAAGATGATTTTCCTCTACCACACATTGACATGTTGGTAGACAATACAGCTAAATTCAAAGTCTTTTCCTTTATGGACGGATTTTCCGGATATAATCAAATCAAGATGGCACCAGAGGATATGGAGAAGACAACATTCATCACACCTTGGGGAACATTCTGTTATCGAGTGATGCCCTTCGGTTTGAAGAACGCCGGAGCCACGTATCAACGAGCTATGACTACCTTGTTTCATGATATGATGCACAAGGAGATAGAAGTCTATGTTGATGATATGATTGCTAAGTCCCGAACGGAAGTCGAGCATATTGAGCATTTGTTGAAGCTTTTTCAGCGTTTGAGGAAGTTCAACTTCGTCTGAATCCGAACAAATGTACTTTTGGAGTCCGTTCCGGCAAGTTGTTGGGTTTTGTGGTAAGTGAAAGAGGTATTGAGGTTGATCCTGCCAAGGTCAAAGCAATACAAGAGATGCCCGCACCCAAAACTGAGAAGCAAGTCCGAGGTTTTCTTGGCCGCTTGAACTACATTTCCAGATTTATATCCCACATGACTGCCACATGTGCGCCGATATTCAAGCTCCTCCGGAAAGATCAGTCTCATGATTGGACCGAGGATTGCCAGAAAGCTTTCGACAGTATCAAGGATTATCTGTCCGAACCTCCGATTTTGTCTCCGCCAGTGGAAGGAAGACCTCTGATTATGTACTTAACAGTTCTTGAAGACTCGATGGGTTGTGTACTCGGTCAACAGGATGAATCAGGGAAGAGGGAGTTTGCTATTTACTACCTCAGTAAGAAGTTTACTGATTGTGAGTCTCGGTACTCTATGCTTGAGAAGACGTGCTGTGCTTTAGCTTGGGCGGCTAAGCGTTTGCGCCAGTACATGATAAATCATACGACTTGGTTGATATCCAGAATGGATCCAATTAAGTATATCTTCGAGAAGCCTGCTTTAACTGGGAGGATTGCCCGTTGGCAGATGTTATTGTCTGAGTATGATATTGAGTATCGAGCTCAGAAAGCTATCAAAGGTAGTATCTTGGCTGACCACTTAGCGCACCAGCCAATTGAAGATCATCAGTCTGTTCAGTATGATTTCCCTGACGAGGAAATTCTGTATTTGAAGATGAAAGATTGCGATGAGCCTACACTTGATGAAGGTCCAGAACCTGGTTCCAGATGGACGATGGTGTTTGATGGCGCTGTTAATCAATATGGAAATGGAATTGGGGCAGTAATTGTTAATCCCCAGGGTTCGCACATTCCGTTTACAGCAAGGCTAACTTTCAAATGCACGAATAACATGGCGGAGTATGAAGCCTGTATTATGGGACTTGAGGAATGCATTGATTTGAGAATCAAATATCTTGATGTCTATGGTGATTCAGCTTTGGTTGTCAATCAGATCAAAGGTGAATGGGAGACAAATCAACCAGGTCTCATCCCATACAGAGATTATGCAAGGAGAATTTCAACTTTCTTTACAGAAGTTGAATTTTATCATATTCCTCGAGAGGATAATCGGATGGCAGATGCCCTTGCAACGCTTGCTTCCATGATAGTTGTCAGATGGTGGAATGATGTCCCCAACATTACTGTGATGCGCTTGGACAGACCAGCTCACATATTTGCAATTGAAGAAGTGAAAGATGACAAGCCTTGGTATTTTGATATCAAGAATTTCCTCCAGAACCAGGTCTACCCGCCTGGGGCATCTGTGAAAGATAGGAAAACTTTGAGAAGGTTGTCAGGCAGTTTCTACCTCAGTGGTGAAGTGCTGTACAAGAGAAATTTTGATATGGTTTTGCTCAGATGCGTGGATAGACACGAAGCAAACCTATTGATGACTGAGGTCCATGAAGGTTCATTTGGTACTCATTCCAATGGACATGCCATGGCTAAGAAGATGTTGAGAGCAGGCTACTATTGGCTGACAATGGAGTCTGACTGTTGCAAGTATGTGAAGAAATGTCACAAGTGTCAAATTTATGCGGATAAGATTCATATTCCTCCGACACTCCTGAATGTGATTTCATCACCATGGCCTTTCTCTATGTGGGGAATCGACATGATCGGCATGATTGAGCCGAAAGCGTCCAACGGACATCGTTTTATTCTCGTAGCAATTGATTACTTCACCAAATGGGTTGAAGCCGCTTCGTACGCGAATGTAACCAGACAGGTGGTTGTGAAGTTTATCAAGAACCAGTTGATTTGCCGTTATGGTGTGCCAGAGAGGATCATTACTGATAATGGATCCAATCTGAATAACAAGATGATGGATGAGTTGTGCGCTGAATTTAAGATTGCACACCATAATTCCTCTCCTTACAGACCTAAGATGAATGGGGCTGTTGAAGCTGCTAACAAGAATATCAAGAGAATTATCCAGAAGATGACTGTCACCTACAAAGATTGGCATGAGATGCTGCCATTTGCTTTGCATGGATACCGCACGTCTGTACGCACTTCAACAGGGGCAACCCCTTTCTCTCTTGTTTATGGCATGGAAGCCGTTCTCCCAGTAGAGGTGGAGATCCCATCAATGCGAGTCTTGATGGAAGCCAAGTTGACTGATGCTGAATGGATTCAGAGTCGTTACAACCAACTGAATTTGATTGAAGAGAAGCGTTTAACTGCCATGTGCCATGGTCAGTTATATCAGCAGAGAATGAAGAAAGCATTCGACAAGAAGGTCAAGCCTCGCGTGTTCCGAGAAGGTGACCTTGTGCTCAAGAAAGTTTTGTCTTTCGCGCCCGATTCCAGGGGCAAGTGGACTCCAAACTACGAGGGTCCATATGTTGTTAAGAGAGCCTTTTCAGGCGGAGCTTTGATGCTTACAACAATGGATGGGGAGGATTTCACTCGTCCTGTGAATTCAGATGCAGTTAAGAGATACTTTGCCTAAAAAAAAAAAAAAAAAAAAAAAAAAAAAAAAAAAAAAAAAGTATATGCAAAAAAAACAGAATTGCTCGCTAAGTTGAAAACCCGAAAGGGCGGCTTAGGCAAAAATGAGCGTCTCGGTGGAGAACCCGCAGGGTAATCCAGGCAAAAATTAGAGACTTGAAAAAGATATATTTGCATCCCGCTAGATTGAGTACCTCACTCTGGGGCAATCTAGGCAAAAATTAGGGATTTGGCAAGTAACTGCATCCTGACAAGACTTTCTGGTTCATCAGTCGTCATTTCGTCAGAAGATTCTCGATTCGTCGTCAACTGAAGCTTCGGATACATCGAGATTCAAATTGGTAGAGAAAGGATCATTATGTTCAATGTAGCCCTCTTCCAATATATATCACTGATTTCAAATTTGTACAGATCTATGGAGTCTTGCCATTTGCAGACTACCATTCCATCAAATCAATTTGAGCTTTTTATCCAATTATTTGCACTCTTATTTGTTTCAATTCAACAAATGTTTTGCATGTTTTCAAATTGATAAAATGTCATTGTTTTAAAATCAAATTTTTCAAAATTTTTGTTTTAAACAAAGTGAACAGTCACAAGATTGAAGGGATACTCAAGAATATCTCAGTGCTCTCCCGAGGGTGGCATGATTCCCAACAGGTAGGACATTCGTTCATATTCCTGGTTTGGTAGTATCTTCTTTCTTCAGATCTTTGTTGAGGTTGTTCCTCAAACAGATTTGTTGTTGGGGTTGTTCCCCAGTACAGTCGCAAGTGATTTGTTGTTGAAGACTTCGTTCTCTCCAGCAGCAGTTTTCCCAGCGTGGGTATTTCTTTAGAAGTTTCAGCGGTTGATGGTTTATCACCTTGGTGCCCCGTCACTTTCTCCAGTGGGTCGTCTGCCCCAGACTTTATTTGTCTCCTCAGCACAGTCATGTATAACTAATTGATTGATACTCCCTTCGGAGTCGCGAGTAGAGCTGTTGTTGATATCCCCACCAGGGTTGCAGGAGGAGTTGTTACCGCTTTTCCCCATGCAGTGTGCCAGCAGGATTTGTCTGTTTCCTCAGCACGATCGCTTTCTTTTTGAAGACTTGGTAAGTCAGTGGTTTGATCCCCGGTACTTTACCTTTTCCCCGGCGAAGTCGTCTGTGGAATTATTGCTATCTCTCCATCAGAGTTTATTCTCTTCAGCAGAGCAGGATTTATTTTCCTGAGCAGTTTTGATTTGGGTTGATATCCCCATATTGCAACCATCTTTTCCTCAGCTTAGTCTGCAGGATGTTTGTTGTGGCAGTTTCGCCTGTTGAATACTCCTTCAATTCCCGATATGATCGGATGATGGCTTTTGCCTCCAGTGAACGGATTGATTTCCTGACTGTTTGTGATCCCCAGTAGAGTGGCTTGTATTGCAGAATCTACTTGTTGTGATCAGTTGGCTGTATATTCTCCCCAAGTGGAGTGGTTCGTTGCAGAATATATCTGTTTGGTTTGTCCTCCCTCAGTGGTTTGTTCCCCAAGAGTGTAGCCGGCAGTTTTCCCCAGTAGAGTTGCTTATGCAGTCAGATTCTATTTGGATGATATCATTCTCCCTCAGTGGGTTGTTCCCCGGTGGAGTTGTGTGGATTTGCTTCTACAGCAGTTTGTGCTTGTGCAATGCATCTTTTGTTTCTCAGTTGACACTGAGATCCCCTGCAGATATACTTTGGATCTTCTCTTGTTCCCCTACAGATTCGTCCTGGTGGCTGTTTTGCCCGTTGTGACTTTCTGTACCCTGATTGGGTTGTTTCCTGATATCTCTGATTCTCTGCCTCTTCAGCAGTGCTTGCAGATCTTTGCTTTTCAGCATGAAGATCTCCGCAGATTGGCTCTCCAGCTGGTTTTTCCCCTGGAAGTATAATACCGGGCGTTTAGTTCCTGAACCCGTTGTGTTAGAATTGTCTGTTTTGTCAGCATTCATCAAACATAAATCACGCATATTCATGCATATTCATAAACATTCAGATATTCATGTTGCATTTCTTGCCATATATCTTTTGTTTGTCGTGTCTCCTGCTATGGTGATATAGGTCTCTTTACAGATCTCCCCAAGCAGATGTTGGGTGTTAAATCTCTCCATATAGAGTCAAGCCCATAAGCAGAAAATGTGTCTGTCCTTCCTTCTGCAGTTCCCCACCGAGATATACCCTCGTGGATGACGGTTTCTTCCGTTTCCTCCCAACACATATATTGGGATGGATGTTCCTATTTGAGTTATATCCTCATTAGGACGTGTCTTGATTCAGTCTGTCTTTTCGGATCATTCCCGAATTGGCTATTTGTCAAATGTCTTGTGTTTCCCAGCGGGTTGTTCCCCAGCGGAATGTTTTTGGGCCTCTGCCTACAAACCAGCAGTTGTAAGTCCTATCTTTTCCTGGCTTTCTTGACAGAATTTGTAGTTATACACCTTTTATTCTCCAGCCAGAGTTTTTGGTTTTCTACCTATCACCCGGTAGTTGTAAATCCTATTTTCCTGCTCTTCAGCAGTTTGTGGTTTGTTATAAACCCTATTTTGGTTTCCCGTGCGGATTTGTGATTTGTTCTATCCCCACGCGGAGTTGTTGGTCTTCTACCCCGTATTCGGTAGATGTAAACCCTAATTTTGTGGTTATCTTCATTCAATATTTGATGTTGATTTTCCTTTGCTTGGCTAAGTTGCTCAGATCAGCACTTATTCCCTAGCAAGTCTTTTGTGGATAATTGCCGTATGCTAGCAATTTTATCCCCAGTGGGTCTTTTCACCGTATGCTAGTGATTTGTTCCCCGGATCTTTGGTTATTTACCAGTGCATCCCCAGCTAGTCTTCTGTCGATAATTGCCGGATGCTTGCAATTTATCCTCAGCAGTTCGCCTTTCATTTACCCTTTTGTCGGTAATGTCTGTTGCTCTTTTGATTGGTCATCATTATATACCTAATTTGGTATCCCGATGCCTTTCTGTTCGGTTGATTTATCCTTTGTTAACCCAGTAACCGGTTGTGGATAGTCTTCCATGCGAGTATATTATTCACGGTCTGCCGGTAATGAATAGTATATCTCATGCACTCTTCAGTCGAAGCCTTTTGCGTTTCCCCGGTCGAGTAAGATTCGTTATTTCCCTTTGTGGAGTCGAATATTCTTGTTGTTGGATAATTGCCGGATGCTTGCAATTTATCCCTTTGAGTTGTCTTTCGTTTACCCGTATGCTTGGTATCGATTGTCTCTCTTTTTGGTTAGTCACCTATTATATACCCAGTAACCGGTATCTCTGGTGTCTTTTCCTTTCGAGTGTATTATTCACGTTCTGACGGTAATGAATAATATATCTCATGCGCTCTTTAGTTGGAATCTTTGTTGATTTTTCCCCAACTGAGCAAGATTCGTATTCTTTGTAGAATCGAATAGCCGTCCTTTAACCAGTTTGTGTTTTGGATGATGAGTGTTTTGGAAGTGAAATCCAATTCACGTTTTCGGTAGATCACCTATTATATGCCCAGTAACCGGTATCTCTGGTGTTTCTTACCATGCGAGTTTATTATCTACGTTCTGACGGTAATAGATAATATATCTCATGCGAGTATCTTATCCACGGTCTGCCGGTAATGGATATTATATCTCATGCACTCTTTGGGTTTGTGTCCCCACTTGAGTAAGATTCGTTTTCCCGTTGTGGATTCGAATGCCCATCCTGTAAGTCGATTTGCTTTTTCAAGCCCTCCTTTCGGATGATGAGTGTTTTGGAAGTGAAAACCAATCCACGTCTTCGGATTTTATCCTTAAACAACCCAGTAACCGGTTCAGGATAATTTTCCTTTCGAGTATATTATTCACGGTCTGCCGGTAATGAATAATATGTCTCATCTGAGTATTTTATCCACGGTCTGCCGGTAATGGATATTATATCTCGTGCGCTCTTGAGTCAATTTTCTGATTGTTTTCCCCTCAGAGTAAGATTCATTTTCCTTGTGGAATTGAATGTCCATCCTATAAAAAGTTGGCTTTTCTAGCTCTCTTCAGGACGATGAGCGTTTTGGAAGTGAAATCCAATTCACGTCTTTGGTCGGTCACCTATTATATACCCAGTAGCCGGTATCCTTGGTGTTCCCTCCTTTCTGCTCCCTATTATGACCTCGGTCCTCATGTGGAGTCAGATTTTCCTGTTTTGTTACCCGTATGCCTGGTAACATCTCATTTGCTTTGTTACTTCCCCAGTGGAGTTTTCTTTTGCTTCTCCTCAGGAGTCAGCTTGTGTCTCTCCAATGGATTTATTTTCCATTTGGAATTCTCTTCCCAGTGTGAGTTCTTCACTCCCCAGTGAGTTCTCCTGTCTGTTTTCTGTTTTCCTAATCAGAGTCGTGTCTTGTTCACGTTATGGCAGTTTTATCTTCCCCAGTTTGGAGTCGTGTCTTGTTCACGCATTTCCTTTTTCTTTTATTATCCCCATAGAGTCTTGTCAGAGTCTCTGTTCCTGGTGAGTGTATTACTCCGATGGATCGTCTTTTCTTCTGTGTGAATCATATTCCCCACAGAATTTGTGTCTTTTACATGCATACATCTGCATCATGAGGTCTCTTAGGGACCAAAATTTGTCTCATTACTGTTATTTAAGTCCATTCTACCGCGTCGAGATGAAGATTTCTAAACTTCACTTCTCCGGCTAGAATGACCTTAAATAGGGGCATCTGTAAGACCCCAATTTTGGGCCCTAAAGATCCCTCATGGCCCATATCATTCATATCATGACCTCAAGGATCAATGCATGCCTTTGCTTTCCTCTTAGTGGGTAGATTGCCTTGTAGGTTCATTTCTTGATCACCAAGCATACTTTGCATTTGTATATCTTTGCTTTCATATGTTTATCATTCAAAAAGTACAAAAATATTGTCAGTCTAACCTTTTTGCTTGCAGATAAAGTAGTCATCAGCAATTAGGTCAAGATCAGTCAACAGTCAGTCAAAGCAATGGATGGTGGCCATTCTTGCAGAATTTGGGCACCATGATCACTAATCAAAGGTTCATACATCTTGTGACATCATTTGAAGTCAAGTTCTCAAGGATTTAGGGTTTGGAACTCATCAGAAGAAGTTCAATCAGTCCAAAACCCTAGAACAGTCAAACCTGGTCAACAGTTGATTTAATCAGTGATTTGATGGATAGAATTGATCTGAAGGAGTTCCTTCATGCTTGTATAAGTCTCATATATCATGTTCAGCCTCATCATGGAAGAAAATCAAGCCAATCAGAAAATTTTCCAGAAATAGAAAGTGGACCTGTATTTTCAACTGCCAAAAATGGAAACTTCTTGATCTTAAACTTACATCATGATACAAGCTTCAAATGAATTTTTGCCCAACATGAAAGTTGAAGATCTTGTCTTCCCATTTTCAAAAAGTCCAAGAACATCAAAATCCCATGTGTGGTTGTCAAGATATGATCAAATCATTTTCACCAATTTTTGAACTTCAACAAGCCATATCTCTCAAACCATAAGGCCAAATTTGGTGGGGTTTTTTCCTACAAACCACATTTTTCATCCTCTTTCCAAAAATATAAATTTCATGACCTAAAACCTTACCATTCAAAATGGCATTTTTGGACCTTTTGCATTTAAATTCAAAGTTTGACCAAACCTTGACTTTTTGAGTTTTTGACTTTTTTCTTGATTTGGTCAATTGGGAAATGCTTTAAACCATATTTGAAACTTGCTCCAATCCCAAATTCATGTCCATACCATGTCCATACCATCATTTCACTACCTTTTTAACCAAAATGCAAAAAACTTGAAAATTGGCATTTGGTTTCAAATAAAGGAAAACAAAGTACAGCAGTACATGTACCACTACAAATAGCACAAACATGGTCTGCTAGCAGCCTTTCCAGCCCATAAACAAGCAGCATTGCACCTCCATTTTCCACATTTTTCAAATTGACAAATTGTACAATCATTTTCATTTGAGCAAGGCATTGTTAGTAAGACCAAAAACAGATGCAAAACAGCAGTTGGCAAGTCTGTTTACAGCCTGTTTAAGGCCCACTCGACCAACTTATACCCTCCATTTTCCACTTGTGAGCAATTAGCAAAAGTGGCAATTGGTGATTTTTGAATTAAGCCAGCTTAGCACTCGGTTAACCATTGCTAAACAGACATATAAAAACACATTTCCTGCTCTTTCTAACCCTAGCCACAACTGGAAAACACACAGAAAACCTCATTCACTCCTCTCTTGCATTTTCTGCATATTGGCAATTGCTATTCCAAAATTTCAAAGGCCACGATTTTCTTTTCTTTGTTCCATGTTCTAGCCACCAGTTGGGAGTTGTTTGCACCATCAAACCACCACTGTAACCTTTTCATTGTGCCCTGTTTTCAAAGCATCCTCCCATGGCAGTTTGGATTTAGAGTCAAACCAAAGGTTGCTGAGCTAACATACATCAAGGATCAACATTGCCAAGCATAAGAGCCACCTGTTGCAGCACAACATCCATCAAAACCTCACTGCATTTTGCATTTCTTCAAAACCAAGTAAGGATTCAAATCCCTTCTTTCTCCATGCTATTATATGTTTATGAAAGGTCCTTCCATGCTTGTTCTAATGCAGCTTGAACCATGTTGAATGATCTATTGTATTGAGAGAAATCTGATTTTATTTCTTTGTGAGCAAATGATTTTTTTGATCGATTTGCCATGCTGGTTTTATTTCGATGGAATGTGATGATATATTTGTGATACTGGATGATTGTTGAGGAGTTTGGCATACCTAATTTCGATTTCTGAGCATAATAAATTTTCGAGTTGCATGAGGATTGTGATTGTATGCTGTTCATGCCAAACTTAACCCTGCCCAGTTTTTCTCATGAATGATTAAGTGTTTTGTTGTTGGTTGAGTTTAGGTGATGGTAGTAGTTGCTGAACCTTGTTTGTTTACCATGCTAAATGATTTTGTGTTGATGGATAACATGTTGGACACCATGCTGCTAGCTTGCTATTGTTCTTGATGATTACATGATTTGATGAGCATACCCTGCTGCTTTTATATTGGTTCTGTTATGTACTGTTGTGTGGTTTAGTTGAATCATGTTTTGTTTGATGCTTGGTTGAAATCATGTTTGTGGATTACATAAAGTGCCTTGCTATGTGAACTGCACCAGATTTTTCCATGATCATGCTTGTGTATTGCTGAATGATGTGCTGTTGTTGGTTTGCTTGCTATGTGAACATGATACCGAGGCCTTGCTGTTGTGATTGCTTGCCCTAATTTCATGTGATGATGTTGTTGAACCATGCTTGCTATAGCCTGTTGTCTATGTGCTGTTGTTGGATTAATTAGCTGCTTGATGAATGATGCTGTTATTTGAACCATGAACCATGGCTAGAAACTCCCATGATTGTGTGTTTGCTGGTTGATGCATGATGATGAATGTTGCTGTGAACCTACTGTGCTATACCATGCTGCTAACCATGCTGTTATGCCCTGCTGTTCATGAGCCCTCATATTTTCCATAACTCCTACCCTTGATGTGTTGGCTGCTTGCTAAATCCATGTTGTTGTGTGCTGTTGTTCATTTTGTTTGGATGTTGAGAGACACCATGAACCATGCTGCTAAAATGAACTCTGTCATTATTTCTAGCAGAAAATTCAGCTTCATAGATGCATGAGTGTTGTTGCACATTTGTTCTGTTGTATGCTGCTATCCATTTGGTTTTGTTTGATCGTTTTGTTTGAAGTTTAACATGAGCCATGCTGCTGTTGTCTAAACCAACTATTTTGTCCATCATTATGCTCATGCTGCTGTATGTTTGGTCGAAACATGTTTGTTGGATGTTGATTGATACCTGCTTGATGACACCATGAGACATGCTGCACATGTCCTGCTGTTGTGTTTTTTGTTTGGTTGGATTTTAGTTTGATGTTCTTTAAAAAACATGATGAGCACATGATGATGGGTGATGTTGCATTGTTGGCCAAACCTTAAATTGCACGAGAACCCAGGATTTATGCATGTGGATGCTGTTGTTGTTGCTGTTGTTTGTTTTGGTTGGTGACTGTTATGTGTGGTTTGGTCGAATCATGATGTTACATGTTGCTGATATCCTTGCTGTTGTTTACTTCGTTTGGTTACATGATGATGAACTTATGCTGTTGCTTGCTGTTGTGTATGATGAAGCATGATGAGGATGAACTTGGTTTGATGATTACATGATGATGATAACATTGAATATGCTTTGGCTGCTGTTAGAAACCCTAAGGGTTTATGTGAAAAAACCAGAATTTTGCTTTTAGCCGTGAGCACTGTTCCATTGGTTCCATCCAATGAGAACATTTCATTTTGTTTGCCAATGCTGTGTCGTTTCAATTAGTGAGGAGGATATTACAGCTATGCCACCCGTTGACTTATGTTTGACCAATTACCATGCTATCTTGTGCATATTCATCCATTTATTTCATCCAACTTCAACAATTATTTTCTAATTCATTTTTCATCCAAAAATTATGATTCTTTTTCCATGATGTTCACAATTGAGTCTAGTATTTAATTATGAATTTTAATGATTTTTCCATTGGCTGGATTTTTTATGACAATTATTTTCTCAACATATGTGCATAAATGATACATCTCACCATTTCAATTGTGAAATATTCATATTGCATCCAATGCCTTTGAAATTTTTTATGGTGAAACTAGACACATTGATCTTCATTTCCATATAAAGTTTGTGGATTTCTCATTTGTGGTTTGATAGATATGAATTTTTGAATTAGGGTGTGACAATTTGTGTCACACCAATGATATGCAAATGTATGATTTTTGTTCACATGCTTCCCCTTATCCAAATCACTTGAAATTTTGCATGAATGATCCCTTGTATGTCTAATTGATGTATGAATTTTCTTGGAATTAATCTTGCTGTTTTCCATTTGATTGAGAATTTTCTTCCATGCTTGGTCATTTGTTGACTTTTTGTGATATGCCTTGCCAAATCTTTTGTGAAATTCTCATATCTTATTGTATGATCATGAAATTTCATATGTGATAACTAGACATCTCAAGCTTTGCATTGGTGTTAATCTCATTCATTTCTCTTCTGTTTTCAAATTGATATGATTTTTTTGAAGTTGACCTATGCTTGTTGACTTTCACCATGCTTACTTGAATTTGGTTTGACTTCATGATTTTACTTGAATGCCTTCCTCTCATCCAAATGCCATGAAATTTTGCATGTATACCATGTTAGATGTTAGGATTGAGTGTAATTTATTTCATGATTTTTGAAAATGTTTGAGCTGACTTTTGAATGAAGTCTTTGCTGTTGACTTTTGCATGCTTCCTTTGCTATGCTTTGCATTCTTTTGCATATGAAATGACCTTGATGCATGATATAAGTTTGAATCCAATTGTGTTTACTTTCCTACATGATTGAATTTGACTTTGATTGAACATTGCTTGCTGCCTTGACTTTTTCTTTCATCTTTGACCCTAGGCTAGTCCTAGTGGTCTTCTAAGCTTATGTTGAGTTCATCTGTTTCAGGTTGAGCACAAATGCCCAAAGACCTTTCAATTTTGATTGAGTTGTTTTGCTTATTACATGCTAACCCTTGTTTTGTAGGTGACTCATACTTGAGTCTTTGTGCCTTGCACAATTGGTCCCACTGTGTGACTATTGGTTCATTTCCTTTTGGTTTTGACTGTTGACTTGTTTGCTAATGAGTTTGACTTTTGCAGGTACTTTAGTTGCCTAAGTTCATTGAACTTGCTTGCTTTGCTTTTTAGCATTTGCTTTGAGGTATAATTACTTCTTCTTCATGTAGTCTGGAGACCCGGTCTGTTATTTGACCGGGCAAACTGTCTGAAGTCCTCCTTAAGAGGCAATGCCTGTGTTTGTTTATATTTGTCCTAAGCAGGAAAAGTCCTTCAAGTAAGGCAATTGGTGGAAGGTAGGGATAAGTAATCTATCCCCCACTATTCAGTGTGTCCTCTCTTTGCTCCCAGTACCTGGTTGAAGCAATGAGATAAATACCCAAGATCTAATCGAGTCAATAATGTGGAGAGAGTTCCTACTTTCTGAACTCCCACACTTTCTGTTATGCTCTCTCTGATCTGAGATAGAAGCAATGAGGCACACCCCTCATCTCCTTTTCATCTGCTTCACCTGAGCCCCTCAATGGCCAGGTTAAGAGCAACCTTTACCCATTACAGTGGACTGTTAAAGTCAAACCCTCTTGTGTGAGCCCCCATTGTTTGGCTATAGAGTGTGCTGTTTGATATTCACTGATTGATTGATTGCTTCATGTGCACTTGCTTGCTTGTATGCTATGCATTTATCATCATCATCAATTTCCATTAATGCATGATCATCTCATTTGTTTTGTGATGCTATCATTGTTGTTTGCCCATTGAGGACAATTGTAAGTCCATTGCTTTGGCATTTGCTCCTGTGATATGGAAGGATAGAGTGTAAGACCTCATTGGTCACTCATATCTTCTGTTTATCTGTTTGTATGTGAGGATACAGTTATAAGTCCCTGTAAGTTGGCATCTGTTATCCTGTGATCATAATTTGATCTGTGTGGTGTTGTATGTGAGGTTGCAGTTATAAGTCCCTGTAAGTTGGCATCTGCTTTCCTGTGATCATAGTTTGTTCATCTGTTTGTGTGAGAGGTTGCAATTATAAGTCCCTGTAAGTTGGCATTTGCATTCCTGTGATCATATTGTTGCTTTTGTTCTTGTGTGTGAGGAACCATTGTAAGTCCCTGTGATGTGGCATTGGATTTCCTGTGAGCATACTGTGGAGTTAACCTAAGTCCAGATAGATTGGCAGTTGATTTCCCTGTTTCATTCTTGTTTTTCTTTTGAGGAGATTGGTGTAAGTCCATTGAGTGGCATCTGATATCCTGTTCTGTTTTAGGAGACTGGTATAAATCCATCTATTGGTATCCGGTATCCGCTTTTATTTCTTTGCCTGTGGAGATTGGTGTAAGTCCATTGAGTGGCTTCTGATATCCAGTTTTGTTTTAGGAGATTGGTATAAGACCAGTGATTGGCATCCGATATCCGCTTTTGCTTGCTTTGCTTGTTTATTATTATTAATTGCCATTCCAAAGGACACACTTGAATCATCTGTCATATGATTTCAAGAAGTGAACCTTCTAAGAAGTTTTACTATCCATCCTTCATCCATTCATCATTCATTACGTCTTAGACTTTTCACACTTTATTTTTTCAAATTTGACATAAGTGTTGTGCAAACATCTTCATGTTTTCTAACTAAAAACCTGGACTCAAGTCCTTGACCTTTTTCAAACTTCATTTCATAATACTTATTTGAATTGATCTTAATTATACTTTGACTCCATTTTCATAATCATAATCAGTAATTCCACTCATTCACTTGTTTTGGCTTTGTCCATTAATGTTTTCATACATGAGCTATAGGTTTGATTTATCTTAGTGGTTGATGTTAATCTCACCTGCTGTCTTTAGTGATTGAATTGTAAGCCTTCCTTGCCTATTATAGGGTTAACCCCTCCCTGGCAAGTTGAAGCCGTTCTCACATGGTGGACGTTGTTGTTTGTATAAGGTTGAGTTTTCTCCCGTGGATAACGTAAGACCTAGGGTTTGTGTTTAAAATTGAACCTAACCCACTTTTGGAAATCTTTTAGCCGAACTACGGCGTTCTGATCCTTACCTTTGATGGAAGGTACGTAGGCAACGGGTTCATCCGTTCGAACCCAATAAATAAAATGTATATTCTTTTCTCATCATCCCAATCATGTTTGCACAATCTTTATGTCATAACAAATAATAATTTTTGCATAACAAGTGTGAAAAGGGCTCCCTAGGAGTACCTAGGACGTAGTGGGTGCCTAACACCTTCCCATTGCGTAATTTACCCCTTACCCAGAATCTCTGATCTTTTTATTAGTTTTCTACGTGTAAAACTTCTTAGGCTTTTGTTCGCTTTTTAGCCAATCCTTTGGATAAATAAAAGTGCGGTGGCGACTCGAAATTTTTCATGTATCTCTTAGCTTATGGTTTAATCGATAGATCATATAGCGACGAATACACCGCTACAATATGTAGGAGTTTTTCTGTTTCGAGTCTTCCTAGGTCTGCATTAACTATCACAGGTCGTTCAAGTTCTAAGTCTAGGAATTCGTATCTCAGATTTTTGGGAAGTGTTTTCAGGTCAAGGGTTGGTTTGTTAAGACATTGCGTAGGGTCCGGTGTTATTGCTAAACATTGGTTAGATTTGTCTTCTACAAGGTAGTCAGATGATTTGTCTTCTACTAACTCTGCTTCTTTTATGCATTCATCGATGATATCCATGAAGTAACATGTATCTTCTATTGCAGGTGCTTTCAAGAATTGGGAAAGGATGAACTCAATTTTCTCTTCACCTACTTCGAAGGTGAGTCGTCCTCGTTTTACGTCTATGATTGCACCGGCAGTTGCTAAGAACGGTCTTCCTAGTATAATGGGTGTAATATCATCTTCTCTAATGTCCATAATTGTAAAATCAGTTGGAATGTAGAATTGACCTATGCGTACGGGAACGTTTTCAAGAATTCCTACAGGATATTTTATGGAGCGATCTGCTAGTTGCACAGACATTTTGGTTGGTCTTAATTCTCCCATTTCCAGTTTCTTACATATGGATAAAGGCATAACGCTAATTCCGGCTCCTAAATCGCATAAGGCTTTGTCGATGACAAATTTTCCTATGTGACAGGGTATAGAGAAACTACCCGGATCCTTGAGTTTAGGAGGCATGTTTTGGATTATAGCGCTACATTCGGCAGGGAGTGTAACGGTTTCGCTATCTTCAAGTTTCCTCTTATTAGAAAGAATTTCTTTTAAGAATTTGGCATATGAGGGCATCTGGGTAATAGCTTCGGTGAACGGAATTGTAACGTTTAATTGTTTAAGGAGATCAACAAATTTTCTAAATTGGCCCGCATCTTTGGTTTTAACCAGCCTTTGAGGGTAAGGGATAGGTGGTTTATAAGGTGGTGGAGGTACATAAGGTTCCTTCTTTTCTATGGTTTCCTTATTACTCTCTTCCTTTTCCTTAGGTTCACTTTCCTCAGTTGATCTTTTAGGGTTTTGGTTTTCTGTCCTTGGATCAGACGGTCCTTCCACTTCCGTTCCACTTCTTAATATGATTGCATGAGCGTGGCTTCTCGGGTTAGGTTGGGGCTGTCCAGGGAATGTACCAGTTGGGGCAGCAGTAGGCGCTTGTTGTTGAGCTACTTGTGATATTTGTGTTTCCAGCATTTTGTTATGGGTAGCCAGGGCATCTACTTTGCTTGCTAGTTGTTTAAGTTGTTCGCCAGTGTGTACATTCTGGTTTAAGAAATCTTTATTGGTTTGTTGTTGGGAAGCTATAAAGTTTTCCATCATGATTTCCAAGTTGGATTTCCTAGGGGCGTTATTGTTAGGCATGGATGGGTTCGGTTTCTGATATCCCGGAGGTATAGCTGGGGCTTGATTTGGAGATTGTCCAGGTGCGTACAAAGCATTATTACTTTTATATGAAAAGTTTGGATGGTTCTTCCAATTTGAGTTATAGGTATGCGAGTAGGGGCTTCCTTGAGCATAGTTCACTTGCTCTGCTTGGATTCCTGTCAAGAGTTGACAATCCGTAGGAGTGTGACCTTGGATTCCACAGACCTCGCAATTCTGAGTTACAGCAGCCACGGCGGCTGGAGGTGATACATTTAAACTTTCAATTTTCTGGACCAAAGCATCCACTTTTGCATTGACGTGATCAAGGTTACTTATCTCGTACATGCCAGTTTTCGTTTGAGGTTTTTCCACCATTGTTCGTTCGGTTCCCCACTGATAGTGGTTTTGGGCCATGCTCTCGATAAGCTGGTAAGCATCAGCATAAGGTTTGTTCATTAATGCACCACCTGCAGCGGCGTCTATTGTTAACCTTGTGTTGTACAAGAGACCATTATAAAATGTGTGAATTACTAACCAGTCTTCCAAACCATGGTGTGGGCAAAGTCTCATCATGTCTTTGTATCTTTCCCATGCTTCGAAAAGAGACTCGTTGTCTTTCTGTTTAAATCCGTTTATCTGGGCTCTTAACATAGCTGTTTTGCTTGGCGGAAAGTATCGGGCAAGAAAAACTTTCTTTAACTCGTTCCATGTGGTGACAGAGTTGGAAGGGAGAGACTGAAGCCATCTTCTAGCGCTATCTCTTAATGAGAAAGGAAAAAGACGAAGTCGAATTGCCTCTGAAGTGACACCATTAGCCTTAACAGTATCAGCGTATTGGACAAATACGGATAAATGAAGGTTTGGATCCTCGGTAGGATTTCCAGAGAATTGGTTCTGTTGCACTGCCTGCAACAACGAAGGTTTAAGTTCAAAGTTGTTTGCTTCGATTGCGGGTGGAGCAATACTTGAATGCGGCTCATCTTGTGATGGAGCGGCGTAATCTCTAAGAGCACGAGCTGGTTCTGCCATCTCGGTTATCGAAGGGAAAATATTTTTGAAATCAGGAAGTTCGACAGGAGGGAGATTATTTGCAGCACGATATTCCCGGATTCGTCGTAGGACTCGGAGATATAGTTCGATATCGTTGATTCGTAAATAGAGCGGTTCGCCTTGTGAGCGAGTGCGTGGCATACAAATCAACGAAAGAAAGAATAGAAGAAAAAGAAACCTTAGTCTCTACAGCGTAACGGAAGAGTTACGATATTGATTAAATAAAAGTCCCCGGCAACGGCGCCAAAAACTTGATCGCTCGACGTCGTGAGTCGAGAATGGGGTACAAACTGCAAGTGCACAGTTCTATCGCGTAGTTTTAAAAGATATCGATCCCACAGGGACTTATGAATCGATATACCGTTATCTAAGGTTACTTCGTAAAGCTAAGGTGGATAATGTTTGATTGTTTGGGAAAAAGCTAAAAACTAAACTGAGATCTAGATTAAATATTAATAAAGCGGATATCGGTATGTAGTTCGTCGTAATTAGGGAATCAATCCTTTGTCGGTCTCCTGGTTTTAAAATAAATCTTTTCAGTTGACTTTATTGATTAAAAGTTTTATCTCAAACTCTCGCTCTGTTGAATAAACCATGATTTTATGTTAATGTAGCTGTCACTTATAATTAAGTCAAAAACCATTTTTTGAAAGCAATACAATCCATAGAAACTCTTTTCAAGAAAACACTGACCGTTTAAACACCCTTATCTCAAACTCTCGCTCTGTTGACTTAGGTTATATAATTAAATTTGAATGCTTAACTCTCGTCCTCACATTCAATCTTTAAAAATACTTTTTGGAAAAGATCGGAATTTAATTAACTCTAAAACTTGCTCTCGCCCTGATCTAGAATTAATGTCTAATTTACACTGTCCAGTTAAAACCTCAAACTCTCGCTCTATTGATTTTAACTTCTTTATGTCTTTTACTTTCGTAAAAACCTTTATTATTAAACCTGTAAATTGAGACCGTAAAAAGAGTGATTTTAATTTTAAATTTAGTTAAACCGACTTAGTCCTGATCCCTTATTCCGCTTACTTTACATACCGATATCTAAGCGAATTAGCCAGACATGCTAAACAAACTAAAATACTTATCATGCATAAACAGACTCATCCCAGGCAGATAATATAAATAAATAATAAAACAAAGCATTAAATAATAACTAAAGAACCTGAATAAGTTAAACAGTAGTCTTGAACACTCCACCACAAGCCGGTAGGATTTGTTCTTGGTTTCTTCAATTAAACAACAAATTAAAACGAAGGAAATAAAAACTAGATTCTAACGTAAGGTTAGATCCGGTAAAAAGGTACACAATAGTTTCCGGTGTAGAAACTATTGTGCGAAAGGAATTGACTAAATGCTAAAAAGGAAAATAGAAATTGCAAGGGAAATAGTATAGAACTCGTAAAAATAATAAAGAAACAATGCCTAAGCTGCTGGAAAAGAAAATATGCAAAAGCGAAAACGGCAAAGAAAATTGTGGAAAAAACCCGGGAACCCTTTTAGGTTTGGCAAGTGGCTATTTATATTGGTGCCTTGAGTAACTGCTTCCGCTTCCAAAGGTCTTCAACGTGCAAAGTATTTAGGCGTGGACATCGGCTTCAACTCTCCCTCAACGTCTCTGAAGCGTTGCTTGCGCCAAAAATGTAGGGGACTGGTGTGACGTTCGTCACACCATGTGTGACGTTCGTCACAGGAGTGTGCAAGGCGTGACGCTCGTCACAGCCTCTGTGACGCCCGTCACAGGCACATCACCTGTGTTCTTGTACTTTGGGCTGGGCTTTGACATTTGGTTCATTTTCTCTCTTTTTGCACCTCCTTTTCTTCCATTTTTACTTGCGCTTCAAAATAAGCCACCTGAGACAAATAGGAAGAAAATACCGCATAATATCTAATAAAATGAAGTGAACTGGAATAAATAATGATAAAATTTAATTGAATTAAGTCCTAAAATATGATATAATTTCATGTTATCATTTATAACCGTAGATCATAACTGGTGAGACCCGTGATATGGAAAGTAATCAGTGTTATCCTCCATCCATACCTCAAACTTTTGAATCCATATGCCTGAATTTTGTCCGTTCATTCATTCATACATCAAACTAAAAAAAATTGCATGCATTCATGCATCATTTTTGCATATCATATTTCCAACCCCCCCAAAAAATCTCATCCATCCTTTGTCCATATTCCACAGTTGATTTCCTGACACTCGTATTGGACTTGAAAGATCATGGAGAAAAACCAGTTTGCATTAAGGACGAATGTTGATTTGATGAAGAACCAGTTGGATCAACTTGTGGAAGTTATGACAACCTTGGCAAGGAGAGAGAACAACATTCAACGGACTGTAGTCACTGAGAATGTCATTCCACCTCGAGTAAATAATCTTGCTCAAACTCAGCTTGTGTAGATCCCTGTTGAGAACCAGGTTATACAAGAGAATCCATTGTCTAAGATGGACACTCCTCATATCATGATGTTGTTGAGTATCATAGTTTTGCATTCGTTGCACCAAATTCCCAAGGGGAAATCCCAGTGGTGAAAACCCAGGATCCAAGAGATGTGGAGGTTGCTGAAAGATTTCAAGTGTTAGAAGAGAAGATTAAAGCCATATAGGGGAATGATTCCTTCGGTATGAATGCTTCAGACATGTGTTTAGTGTTTGGCCTAATAATACCTCCAAAGTTCAAGACACCGGATTTCGAAAAGTACAAAGGGGGTAGTTGTCCAAAGCAACATTTAGTGATGTTTTAAAAAAAAGACTTTATATGCTCACAATGATAAACTAATGATTCATTATTTTCAGGACAGTTGGGGTGGGGCATCATTGAGTTGGTACATGCAGCTAGAAAGGTGCCACATCCAATCATGGTTGGACCTGGCTAGCACCTTTTTAAGGAAGTACAAATATTATTTAGACATGGCTCCAGCTGCTTACAGCTGCAAGGTTTACCTCAAGAGAACAACGAATCCTTCAGAGGGTATGCCCAAAGATAAAGAAAGTTAATTGCTCGCGTTCAACCACCACTTCTAGAGAAAGAATTGGTTGACTTATTCATGGATACCTTGCAAGGTCCGTACTTCGAAAGGGTGATAGGCAATACTTTATCTAATTTTTCTCACTTGGTGTCAGTTGGAATACGCATCGAGAGCATGCTCAATAGTGGAAAGATTCAAGACGTCTCGAACATTCAGACTCGTGAGAGTGAATCCCTTGTTAGTTCCCAAGAGGAAGAGGGGGAGGAAATTAATGCAATCTGGGAAGCTCCATATCAGACGTCATTCCCTCCACATGGTCAATACCCTTTTGAAAACCAAGGATCTCTCTGGTATCAACAGCAAACTCCGCATCAGCAACGTCAACACACTCGACAAAGGCCAAGAAAGCCAGAGAGGCATATTGATCTACTTCCAATGTCATACAGTCAAGTACTACCATATTTGATCAAAGGTGGATTGATAATGTCGAAGGAATTGCATCCATTTATTCCTCCATACCCATCATGCTTTTACTCAACGCCCGATGTGACTTCCATGCTGGGGCACAGGGGCATTCAACTGAAAACTGTAAAGTGCTGAAGAGCCAGGTACAAAAGTTGCTTGACTCCAAGATGTTCTCATTTGCGCCTCAAGGTCTTCGAATCAACAATAATCCTTCATCTGGTCATGAGGGTCCATCAGTGCATGATATTCCTCATATTGGTCTTGAGGAACACTATGAAGAAGGCTAGTCCAGCAACAAAGCGAAAGAGGAAAACCTAGTTCCCCAACAGTGGCAATCCGTAGATCACATCATTACTTTACATTTGTAGTTTCTTTACTGTTAAGTTCTACTTGCTTTTGAACATTGTTGTTTATAAATGGAATTGTTAATAAAAAGAGCATGCATGTTTTGAACGAATCCATTCGTATTCACTCACCTTTTCTCATTTATTTGCAAAAATAGCAAAAATAGCAAAAATAGCTCTCTATTTCCTTTATCAAACTGTTGTTTTAGCAAAGATTTGAGGGAGCATGGCGAAAACAAGATACCCATAATTGTTGATAGTATGCTTTCGGATAAAACCTTATTGAGGATGTACATGCATTGTTTCAAATCCCCAAACACTGGAGAGATAAGGAGTTAATCCATAGTTAACCACTTAGAGCTTAGTAGTAGGTGTTTCTTTTTGATCTAAAAACCCTAACGCTTAACCTGGGGCAGGGTAGTGTTCGGATAATTTAACTATGCACTCGGATTACAAGACGAAGTATCCCATATAGGGATCAACCACATGATGTTCTTCGCACACGTCCTGGAGTGTCTAAAGAACCATAAGAAATCCAAAAATTATGATGGTGGTTCTTCAATAACCAATGACTTGGCAGTCACAAGCCTTTAGCAAAATCGGAAGAAAAAAAAGGGAAAAGAAAAAATCCGCTAAGTCGGACCCCAAAAGGGGTGACTTAGGTGAAAATTAGGGTAATCCCGGTGGACCAAAAAACTTCGAAAAAACGGTCCAGGCAAAAATTAGGGATAAAAAAACAAAGAAATAAAAAGAGGACGTTAAATCCTCAATAAAGGCAAAGCAAGATTCGGTGACCACTATATCAGGAATCTAAAGGTCACCGGCATCCATGAAAAATAAGGTGACTGCCATTTCAAGCGAACCTTGAATCATCATCTTCATTCTTAAACCGTCAAACTCTCTTGGAAGACGAATATGTATGTTAAATTAGTTGAATGTAGGACTGGAGAACATCACGAAGAAGGGGTGGGTTAAAATTAAATTTGAGCCTTATATTCTTTGTTTCGATAACCGTGAACCAGGACACGTTACAACCCCCAAAAGACCTAATTGAAGCATGGTTTATTCTAAAAAGCATACTACAGAAAGGTTGCGTAAACTGACTCCTGGATGTTTGCTAATCTTCTGTGTTGATATCATATTTTTGATGTATCTTTCCCGCTAGCCAAATCAGCACTACGTTTGGACTAATGGTCCACTCGTCACATGTTACTACATATCAAATAAATGATTCTTTTAAAAAACTTGCATGAATGTCACATTAAAATAGTCATTGTCATTTGAACAATTTTAACTGCAAGTCAGTACTTGACATCAAGGAAATTCCAAGGATCGGTCAGAGAGGAGCTTGAACATTCGTTGAGGCTAACCTGAATCAAGGTCGCCTCATAACCCTATGGATCAGGGGCATGGCATCCAATGACTATGTTGACCTAAGAGTTGGGTAGTCTAAAACAAATCTCCAGGCATCAATAATCAAGGAGACAAGTCATCAATGCTCAGTTAATTAGGGGCAATTCCCTCAAGGGTCCATGCAAGGGCAGACCACTGCAGATTCAGACTCTGGAGAAAATCACCTCAGACAATGTCATGGTATAATCCTTCCCAAGGTTTCCTTTCGACGAGGATTCCTTTGAATACCCTACAAACCGGGGAAAGCAAGTTATAGAGGGGCAGATTCTCTTCATGCTTTCAAGTTAGTCGAACAGACTATGCCAGACGCTGGTAAAAGTTGAGTTCATAACGAGTGTCGAAAGATTATGCTAGTACAACATCATATCTTGACAAGAGGCCTTAGGGAAGAGCAAGAGCACAATCATTGTGCATTGCTTACATCATTGCGCTCATGCAATCATTTGCAAGTTGTCATGGCCTATCAGGCAAAGAAGTGGAAGTTCTCTTGAGAATAAAGACACAACTTCAACTGAGGATCAAACTTGGGGCACCAAGATCATCCATATTTATCTTCCGGTCATAGCATAATCAAATATTGAGTGTCAAGAAGTCAAATCCTTTCACAAACCAAAAATCCAATCCATATTGGAAACTACCAAAAAAACCAGAGTCCACTCTACTGGCATCATCATAAATTCAAATCCAATCAATATTGGTACCCAAAAGATCTCACTTTCAAAATAGGGAGACCAATCCAAAAACTAATCACCTGCTTGCATTTCCGAATGCACTGTATACAACATACATGCATAACTTTCCTGTCGAGGCAGGAAGTTCCATATCAAAAAACCTCTCTCGCCGAGAAGAGAAGATTTCATTAAATTAACATGCATCATATGCATACAACATCCATCATTTTCCATCAACCCTTTGATGATGACTATCCTTCCCATCAACCCTTTGATGATGACTATCATTCCCATCAACCCTTTGATGACGATATTCCTTTATCGTCAGCCTTTTGATGATGGTAATTGTTTTTCCATCAACTCTTTGATGACGATATTCTTTTTCGTTAACCCTTTGACGATGACAATTAATTTCCCATCAACCCTTTGACAATGATATTACCTATGCGGATTTTCCATCAACTCTTTGTTTACGATATTACCTAAGTGGTTTTTCCGTCAACCCTTTGACGATGACAAGTTCTCTTCCATCAACCCTTTGGTGACGATATTCATTTGTCGTCAACCCTTTGACGATGATAATTGACTTTTCCGTCAACCCTTTGACGATGTCACTACTTATTCATTATTTCCCATCAACTCTTTGGTGACGACATTCCTTTTCCGTCAATCCTTTAATGATGACAATTGTTGTTCCATCAACCCTTTGAAGACAATATACCACCATCAGGTCTAACCTGTCCCACTCCTTACAAAATCCCAAACACACTTGGTGTACCCAAATACAGCATGACCATGCATCAACATTTTGCATATTGTTTTAGGATTAGTTTGGTTAATTCTAGAATATAGTTTATAATTTTTAGATATTGTTTTTTGATATATTTTTAGATATTGATTTTTAGATTTAATTTTAGGATTTGATATGATTTTAGAATGCTAATTCTAGTTATTTGATTCTTTAGAATATTAATGTTGATATTTGATATTATTTCAATTCTCTTATATTCTTTCGATTTCGATTAATCCTAACTACTAATTTCTAACATCTAAGTCCTAACATTTTCATTTTCGCATTCTAACTTCTAACATTTACATTATGCACCTAACTTATAACATTTAAGTTCTTGCCATGTTTCTTTACTTTGTATCATAATACTCATTCATCATTGTCATTCTTCACCCTCATCTTGATATTCATTCAATGAACAAAAACATGATAAAAGTGGAAAGGACATAAAAATACTTGATTCATCTTCATTAAGACCTAAGCATGGAGTTATGGACATATCGACTACGGACTTTGTGTATGACCTTAGCATATCATGAAGGACTATGCACTTTGTGTATGGCCTAAGCTTGGAGACTTAGAGGACTCTTTTAGTACCCTTGCACTTGGACTTGGACTTGTGTGATTGACCTATGCAAATTGGAGTTTCCGAAGACTTGTAATCTTTTATTGCAAGAATGGTTAATTCATAGTGCTACCTTAGGGAGATATTGCTTTGTAATTCCATTATCTAACTGCTAGCTTAGTACACAATGCATGAAGGAGAATTGACATCCAAGGCGCAGCGGAATTTAAAAATTTCTCCATTTAGTGATCCTTACGAATGGGCATGATCAGTGATAGAATCGTTACCTCTTGTGGCGATCACGAACGTTGAACGATGACAACGTCTCTACTCAGTTCACACGAACGGATTCCTTCAATCTCAGTGCTAGCTGCTACGAATGAAGGCTTTGATTAAGAGAGAGAGAAACGGAATGCAAGAGTGACAATGCTTCTACCCAAGGGTTCTATTTATAGAACCACTTGTGTGGGCTTCAAGCTAAAAAGCCCACTTAAGTGTATTTTGGTCCATATCTTATAATATGCCCAAAATCACTTAAGCATGTGGTACCTTACCATATTTCGTATTCCACTTAAGTGCACCGTACCTTACGGTGTTCCTTAGTTACTCTATTTCTCATCAATCCGTCCTTTGTGTGTGACCCTGTAGGTTTTCGCGACGTTGGCAATTATATTAAATCACGCATTTAACATAATAAACAGTGAGCGGTATCTAGCGACACATCACTGCTGCCCAAGACACGAAAATGTCATGTGATCTGACAAATCCTTATGTGATAATAATTATGTGTATAATTACCCTTTTTCCCTTATGTCTATATTGAACACAAGGCATAGACCGTGTCATCCTTGTCCAGTTCAATATTGGGCCCATAGACATTTAACCTGTTACACAGGATGGGAAAATTCCATCTAGGTCACTCATGTCCCTTAGCATGCTTCGTGGAGTACCCATCAACTGTCTTTATGCTTATCCAGTTACGGACAATGTTGGATCAACAATAAAGCACTCGACTCTACATCTAGGGTCCATAGTGGTTTCAGGTCGAAGAGTGGTATACACCATTATCACCATGAGAATAACTTATGACACTTTGCATAACATTCTATATAGTATTCTCATAGCGGGTCAATCCAGTATGAATATTACTCTTAATATTCATACCTATGTTTAAGACTTGATAACTCTTTATCCATGATCCATAGACGTGATCATCAGTCTACAAACATAATAGTCTTCATGCTTTAATGTTATCCCACTTCACAATAAAGCTTGACTACGGATACTTTAAGAATAGTGTCCTTATATTTAATGTGATCTCATGATTAAGTCATACTTGATACATTAAACGGACTATCTATTCCAGGGACTTTATTAAACAAACATAATAAAGAAAAATGTCTTTTATTATTAATAAATAATTCGATACAAGTACCAAAAGTATTGGCCTCTAGGGCTTACACCAACAATCTCCCACTAGCACTAGAGCCAATCAGGCATATCCCTAATGCCCATAGATCTAGTATGGCCATCATGCTTTTGCTGCGCAAGAGGCTTTGTCAATGGGTCAGCAATATTGTCGAGTGTAGGTACTCTACATATTTTCACATCTCCTTTATCTATTATCTCTTGAATGAGGTGATAACGCCTAAGTATGTGTTTGGATCGTTGGTGAGATCTAGGCTCCTTAGCTTGTGCGATAGCACCATTGTTATCACAATAGAGACCAATAGGATCCACAATGCTAGGAACTATGTCAAGTTCACTAATGAACTTTTTGATCCAAACAGCTTCCTTTGCTGCACTTGAGGCAGCAATATACTCGGCCTCGGTTGAAGAATCAGTAACTGTATCTTGCTTTGAACTTTTCCAGCTCACAGTGCCACCGTTTAAACAAAACACGTGACCAGATTGCAATCTAAAGTCATCCTTATCTGTCTGGAAGCTAGCATCGGTGTATCCAAATACAGCCAACTCTTCCTGACCTCCATATATCAAGAATGAGTCCTTAGTCCTTCTCAAGTACTTAAGGATATTCTTGACAGCTACCCAATGGGCATCACCAGGATCAGACTGGTACCTACTCGTTGCACTTAAAGCATACGAGACATCTGGTCGAGTACATAACATGGCATACATGATAGATCCTATTGCAGATGCATATGGAATCTTATTCATGCGATCCCTTTCTTCCTCAGTTGAAGGGGATTGTGTTTTTGATAGACACAGGCCATGTTGCATAGGTATGAATCCTTTCTTGGAATCATGCATATTAAAACGTCTCAGCACTTTGTCTATGTACGTACTCTGACTTAGGCCAGGCAGTTTTTGTGATCTATCTCTATAGATTCTGATTCCTAATATATAGGCTGCTTCTCCTAGGTCCTTCATAGAAAAGCATTTCCCCAACCAAGACTTTACTTGTTGCAGGGTAGGGATATCGTTTCCAATGAGTAATATGTCATCTACATATAATACTAGGAAAACGATCATGCTCCCACTAACCTTCTTGTAGACACAAGGCTCATCTTCGTTCTTGATGAATCCATATTGTTTTACTATTTCATCAAAACAAAGATTCCAGCTTCTGGAAGCTTGCTTCAATCCATAGATTGACCTTTGTAACTTACATATCTTTTGGGCTTCTTCTGGTATGTCAAATCCTTCAGGTTGTGTCATGTACACATCCTCAAGAAGATTCCCATTAAGGAAAGTAGTTTTGACATCCATCTTCCATATTTCATAATCATGATATGCAACGATAGCAAGTAAAATCCGAACAAATTTAAGCATTGCAACTGGTGAAAAGGTTTCATCATAGTCAACCCCATGAATTTGTTTATATCCTTTTGCAACCAGTCTTGCCTCATAGGTATGTACCTTACCATCCATGTCAGTCTTCTTTTTGAAGACCCACTTGCATCCTATAGGGTTGACTCCTACAAGAGGCTCTACCAAGGTCCAAACTTGGTTTGTGTACATGGAATCCATTTCAGATTTCATGGCTTCTAGCCACTTCTCAGACTCGGGACCAGTTATGGCCTCTTGGTAGGTCACAGGCTCATCTTAATCTGTTATAAGATATCCATATCTCTCAGGTAGGTGACGTATCCTGCTTGACCTACGCTGGTCTTGTTCTACTTGAGCAGGTTGCTCTTCCACAACTACTTGTGTTTCCTGCTCTAATTCCTCCATAGGTGTATCGATGCTTTGTGATTCTTGAATTTCTTCAAGCTCTACTTTCCTCCCACTGATTCCTTTGGAATTAAAATCCTTTTCTAGGAAAACTCCAGTTCGAGCGACAAACACTTTGCCCTCTGAAGAATTGTAGAAGTAATACCCTCTTGTTTCTTTAAGATACCCCACAAATAAGCATTTGTCAGATTTGGGCTCAATCTTAGTTGAAATTTGTCGTTTCACATAAACTTCGCAACCCCAAATCTTCATGTAAGACATATGTGGTTTCTTACCACTCCATATCTCATATGGTGTCTTCTCAACCTTTTTGGATGGAACACGGTTAAGTGCGTAAGCTGTTGTCAATAGTGCATGTTCCCAAAAGGAGTTTGGAAGATCGGCGTGACTCATCATGGATCGGACCATGTCTAACAGGGTTCGATTTCTTCTCTCAGATACACCATTCCATTGGGGTGTTCCAGGAGGAGTAAGTTGGGATAGGATCCCACACTCTTTCAGATGGTCATCAAACTCTAGGCTTAAATACTCACCACCTCGATCTGATCGAAGAGTTTTAATATTCTTACCTAGTTGGTTTTGTACTTCATTCTTGAATTCCTTGAACTTTTCAAAGGACTCTGATTTGTGTTTCATTAAATACACATAACCATATCTACTGAAATCATCAATAAATATGATGAAGTACTGAAAACCTCCTCTGGCTGGTATGTTCAGTGGTCCACATACATCAGTATGTATGAGGGCCAAAAGATCATTAGCTCTTTCACCTTTTCCTGTGAATGGAGACTTTGTCATCTTTCCAATTAAACAAGATATGCATGCTCATATGATTCATAATCAAAAGAGTCCAACAGTCCATCTTTATGGAGTTTGGAAATGCGTTTCTCATTTATGTGGCCTAATCGACAATGCCAAAGGTAAGTTGGTGATTTAACTCATTAGGTTTCATCCTTTTAGTATTAATGTTATAAATAGGCATTTCAAGATCAAGGACATATAGTCCATTGTTCATTTGTGCAGAAGCATAGAATATATCATTCAAATAAATTGAGCAACAATTGTTCTTTATTATAAATGAAAAACCAAACTTGTCCAAACAAGAAACAGAAATAATTGAATTCTAGTAAACAGACTTTCGATGTCACACGGCATGCTATGACATCCAATTCTGCGCAGACAAGAATTATGCGGAACTTAAAAATAAAGTGCAGTAAACAACACAAGGAATTGTTTACCCAGTTCGGTGTCACACACACCTACGTCTGGGGGCTACCAAGCCAGGGAGGAAATCCACTATTAGTAGTATTAATTCAGACCTTAAACCAACTGTTTAATCCTATCACTTAATACCTACCCAATGCAAATTCAATCTTACACTAAGATCAAAGTTCCTACTCACTCCCCCTCAATCACCTCAGTGATTACAACCTTTAATTAAGTTTAAAGATAATAGTCAAGTCACACTTCAAACAACTCTTGATTGTGCTTAACAGCTTTAATCAAGATACACAGCACTCACGCTTAAAAGCTTAGAGTGACACAACACTTACAACTCAATAAACACCCTAGTCCAATGCAATCATCTAGGTGATAATTGCTTGGCTCACAAGATACACCTAATACAAGACACACAAAAATACAGCAGTGAAGTATTATGGAACAATACAATCTTCACGCCTAAAATCCCCGAGTTCTGAATGAAGGATTGTCATCCTTTTATATTGCAGCACTTGGGCCTTGTACTTGTATTTCCTAAAATTAAGGTCAAGCAAGTTAACCTAATTTCCACATATTAGGTTACTAACAAATAGGTTATTTGTTAGGTTCATTAATTATAGCTCAGTTGTTAGTTTCCTGGATTTTAGCTCAGTTGTTGGATTCCTGAAAAATAGCCTGAGAAAAATACTGAAACAGAAAAACTAACCATCCTACAATTTAGCATATGCTGTCAGGAATGAATGTCACAACATTCAGTTTGACGTCCAGAACATAGACCATATGCTAAGTCTGTTATTTTTCTGAAAACAGACTGTACAAAATGATGTACTGTATAAGACCAACCAGTCTATATTTCAGTATCAGCTTACAGTAACAAATGTCAAAACATCCAATTTGACATTTACAGAATGTGCCTTATGCCAGGTCTATTATCCTCCTGAAGAACAGACTGAGATACATACTGAACTGTAGCAGAAAACCAACCTGCCTATTATTCAGTATATGCTGTCAATGATGAATGTCATAACATCCAGTTTGACATTCAGACAGTAGGCCTTATGCCAGGTCTTTTATTCCCTTGATAAACAGACTGAAATTAAATACTGAGTTATAGCAGACAACCAACTGTTCTACACCTCAGTATCTGCTATCAGGGATGAATATCATTACATCTAAATTGACATTCAGTAACTCCTGTATTAGCTAAACCTGCAGCATACTACTCAAGTATGTCATGACATCAGTCAAGACATCAGAGTATAGTTAGATGTTCTAACACAAAATGCAGCCAATCAAACATCTCCAAAGCATGTCATGACATCAGTCAAGACATTAGAGTCCAGCTAGTGTTTTAACATAAAATGCAGCCAATCAAACATCTACAAACTCCCCCTTTGGCAAATTTTTGGCTAAAACAACTTGGCATCACAACAGAGTTCACAGCAGCGGAAAACACACATCTAGCAGGAAAAAAACTAGCTAATACACTCAGAGCAGCTACACACTCAACACATATAGAAGTTAAATAAAAACTTCTAACAGCAGCACACACACAGTCATCACACATAGAAGTGGAACATCGGTTGCAGCACAACCTCTGGATTAGAGGATCTTCAATATCTGTTTAATCACATAATCTGTTGTCCTGGGGCATCACAGATGTTACTCCCCCTTTTTGTCAAAAATGTTGCCAAAGAAACACCATAAATTACCGACCAAAATAAACAGAATTACACACAAATGAGAGAATTACAGGAAATGATTTAATCATCTGACTTAGAGTCAGCCTCATCATCAGTGCCCTCATCAGAACCGGCCTCCTCTTCACCCTCTGCACTTTGCCTTGCAGCTCCTTCTGTAGCATCAGCAGATTCACCAAGCACACCACCATCAGACATCTCCAATCTTATAATCAACTTTTCCAAAGTGAGCTTCCTTGCCGCTAGCTCTTTGCAAGTCTCTCTGAGTATGGCAATGACAGCAGCTTTATCTGGTTGATTGCCACCACTTGATGTCTCTCCTGTTGTCATGGCAATGTCAGGGACATGCTTACCTAGGAATAGTTTATAATTGAAGGCCAAAGGACTCTCTCTTCTTTTCACAAAATCATTCTCTGTCAATATGTTTGGAAATTGATTCACCACAATGCCACATATGAGAGAAGGAAAGGCTATAGGCCCCTTCACACTGAAGCTCCCGGCATGTTTCATGGTTTGATCAAAGATGTAGGTTCCATAGTCAAACTTTGCTTTGGTTCCAACAGCAAATATGAACTTTCCAAGCATCACAGCCACAGTAGATTTGTGATTTGTGGGCACCCAGTTGGCAGCTCCAATTTTGTGTAGCATAGCATACTTCACACTGAGTTTGCTGGCCACCAACTTACCTTTAAGAGGCCACTTCCTGACTTGATTTGCAGTGATGACTTAACAGATTCTGTTGTCAGTCACTTCAAGCTCAGGTTGAGCTACATCTGGTCTTCCTAAATACAGGTTGATTACTGAGGGAGAGAAGTTCACACACTTGCCTCGCACATATACCTTTCTGAATTCTCTGGACTTTCCATCTGCACATTCCTCAGACACATTGACAATAAACTCCTTTACTAAAGTCTCATAGCACTTTGGGAGTTGAGTCATAGTTTTCATAAACCCTGCCTCTTGAATAAGGTCTACAATCTTCTTACACTCCAGGGCATTCTGATCCAGTTCCCTCTCCAAGGTCGGCCTCTTGTGATAGACATACTTCCACCTGTTCACACTAGAAGCAAAATGGAATGACACGTTGTCAATAGGTACCTCAGGGACACTAGCAGCCAGCTTGCTAGCGGTTGGCTTCTTCTTTGATAGAGATGTTGTGACATCACATGGGACATCTGAATCAGACTCCACAACAACAGACTTGGTCTTCATTTTCTTGGGCACCTCTTTGCTCCAAGATTTCGTAGGCCCATGCCCTTTCCTTTTGAGGGAACTCTCTGTCACCTTTGGATTGGAAGAGGTTGCCACATCAATCTTCCCTTTTGGGGACCTCTGCACCACAATCTTCTTTTCTCTCCTAGTCCTAACCCTTTTGGCTATGCTAGGGACAACTGAGGTCAACAGTTCATTATCAGATAACTCTTCCAGATTAACTGTGTCAGCTTTAGGGTTGTCACTGACATCATGAGTGACACGGACTGCCTCACTACCCACTTTCTCTAAGGGTTTGTCAGTATTTGACCCCTCATGAGCATCATTTTTCTCAGCATCGTCAGAGGCATTCTTTCTTAAGACGACTGCGTTTTCTTGACATGCAACATTATCAGGTATGATAGTGTTTAAGGGAACGGAGACCCCAGGAACCTTATGATTACCAGATAGTATCCCAGTCACCATAGTTGCAATGGCATTGTGTACATACCTGGAGCCTTCCCTGGTTTTTTCATCAAGTGCGATTGCTGAGGAGAATCCGGAGACCGTTTCTTTAGGTCTTCTTGCCTGAGACGTCTTTGTAGCGTCAGCCACAGGATCTTCCCGGTTAGGGTTGCAAGACTCAGAGTTGGAGGAATCAGACATGGTTGTGTAGGAAGTTAAGTCGGATTGATGCGACATGATGAATATCTCGGAGGAGAGATGAACAGTTTCTTTGAGAGAAAGTTTGCAAGACTGAAAGTTGAAACGATGGAATAGGAAACGCTTGTTGCACGAGCAATGTCTATTATTTGTTGACCAATCAGAGTGCACTATCAATTGTTTAATAAGTTGACTTACTAAACAGTAAATAACTAACATCATTAGTTGCTATAATTTCTCAGAAGCGCGCATTCCCTCTTTGCCCCTAATTTTGTCAAACTGAGTAGCATCCAATGTCATGACATTCTGAGTGAAATTGTACTCAGCCTGCATCTGGTTCATCCATACCAGTGGTGAACGCCTGCTACCAGAAGCTAGGTACTTAGCTTCTGCAGTGGATAATGATACACACTTCTGTTTCTCCCTTGCTACTACACCATTTTGATGAGGTCCAATAGGTGGGGATGACTCATGGCTTTCAATCTGACATTTTCCACAGCCTTTTCTTTCATCCATAAGCAGTTTTGGGATTCCTCTAATTTCTTCCTTGGATATGATCTTCTTCATTCCTCTTAAATGAAGTTGTCCAAGTCTTCCATGCCACAGCTTCACTTCCTGCTCTTCCTTGGCTAAGGGGCACTTTGAGGAGTAGTGTGAGACTTTAGATTCCCATAGATAACAGTTATCTTTGGATTTGTCTACTCTCATAACTTCCTGATTGCAGCCATTCATCACCACACATCCTTCCTTAGTGAACTGTACATTGAAGCCTTGATCACATAGCTGGCTTATACTGATGAGATTAGCAGTTAGTCCTTTTACTAACAGCACATTACTCAGTTTTGGAACTCCAGGACAATCCATCTTACCAACACCCTTGATTTCTCCTTTAGCTCCATCACCAAATGTCACATATCTGGTAGCATGAGGTTGTAGATCCACCAATAAGTTGCTCATCCCAGTCATATGTCTTGAGCAGCCACTATCAAAATACCAGTCTTGTCTGGTAGATGCCCTTGGAGATGTGTGAGCTAGTTTAGCAACCCATTGTTGTTTCTCAATGGGGACATTATGCTTAGATGCACGTTGCTTAGGTCTGACTTGAGGTGTCTGATTAGCAACCCATTTTTGTTTCTTGATGGGGGCATTATGCTTAGATGCCTTCTGCTTAGGTCTGACTTGAGTAGTCTGGTTAGGATAACCATGCAGCCTGTAGCAGAAAGGTTTTATGTGACCAAATCTACCACAGTAGTGACATCTCCATCTCTGAAATTTCTTCTTCTGATGGTTACTCATCCTGGTTCCCTGATGTTGAGACATCGGTTGTGACTTCTGCTTGAGTTTCTAAACTTCATTATTTGATTTTTTGAGTTCAGTTGAGGATTTCTTAGCAAAGCCTAAACCAGACATGGTTCCTGACTTCTGTCCCACCTTTAGAATCTCTTCCAAGGTGTCAGTTCCTTTATTCAGCATTCTGATGGATTTAGTCATTTGTTCTAGTTTAGATGTCAGCAAAGATATCTCACCATTCAGACCATCTATGACTGTCAGCTGCTTCTGTTTCTCAGCTTCCAGCTCTTTGATGAGTTTCTTCTGCTTTTCTCCTTGGATACACACTTCTGCACCTTTAACACATAGTTCTTTATATGAAGCAGCAAGTTCATCAAAGGTAAGTTCATCTCCACTTGAGTCATCATCAGAGGCACAGACACTGGTCAGAGCAATGACATGTTTAGCAGATTCTCCTTCAGATTCACTCTCAGAATCTCCTTCAGACCAGGTGACAGATAGCCCTTTCTTTTGCATCTTGAGGAAGGTAGGGCATTCAGCTTTAATATGACCATAACCTTCACATCCATGGCACTGGATTCCCTTTCCTTAAGTGACATGTTCTTCATATTTTGACCTTCTACTGATGTCAGATGAAGAGTTCTTGACATTAGATCTACCCTGTTGATCAACCTTATTTATGAACTTGTTGAACTGTCTTCCAAGCATGGCTATGGCTTCTGAAATACTTTCATTCCCTCCAATGTTTCCTTCTTCTGAATCCCCTTCAGTATTTGATACAAAAGCTATGCTTTTGTTCTTCTTTTCAGCATCCTCACATAATCCCATTTCAAAGGTTTGGAGTGAACCAATAAGCTCATCAACCTTCATATTGCTGATATCTTGAGCCTCTTCTATGGCTGTGACCTTCATGGCAAATCTCTTTGGCAATGATCTGAGAATATTTCTTACAAGTTTCTCTTCAGCCATTTTCTCACCTAAGCCACCAGAAGTGTTGGCAATTTCAAGAATATTCATGTGGAAGTCATGAATAGTCTCATCCTCTTTCATCCTCAGATTTTCAAACTTGGTGGTCAGCATCTAAAGTTTAGACATCCTCACCTTGGAGGTACCTTCATGAGTTATCTTGAGGGTATCCCAAACTTCCTTAGCCAGCTCACAGTGATGCACCAGTCTGGAGATGTTCTTACTTATTCCATTGAACAATGCATTCAAGGCCTTAGAATTTCCAAGGGCTAATGCCTCTTGCTCCTTGTCCCACTCTTCTTCAGGAATTTGCATACTGACTCCATCTTTACCTGTCTTCGTTGAATGTTCCCATCCTTTGTTGACAGCTCTCCAGACTTTGCTATCTAGAGACCTCAAGAAGGCTATCATACGAGGCTTCCAGTCAACATAGTTAGAACCATCCAGCATGGGTGGTCTATTTGAGTATCCTACATCCTTATCCATGGTACTAGAAAGTAACTTCCCTATATCTCACCCAGAAATTAACAGGTAGGGTGCCAGCTCTGATGCCAATTGAAATTCTAGTAAACAGACTTTCGATGTCACACGGGATGCTATGACATCCAATTCTGCACAGACAAGAATTATGCAGAACTTAAAAATAAAGTGCAGTAAACAACACAAGGAATTGTTTACCCAGTTCGATGTCACACACACCTACGTCTAGGGGCTGTTGGAGAATAGCCATCCAAGGCGCAGCGGAATTTAAAAATTTCTCCATTTAGTGATCCTTACGAATGGGCATGATCAGTGATAGAATCGTTACCTCTTGTGGCGATTCAAACCTTTGGTGCAGATCTCTGATAATGATCAAAACCTTTGATACAGATCCACGGGGCGATCACGAACGTTGAACGATGACAACGTCTCTACTCAGTCCACACGAACGGGTTCCTTCAATCGCAGTGCTAGCTGTTATGAATGAAGGCTTTGAGTGAGAGAGAGATACGAAATTCCAACTCTTCAGTTGTGTTGTATTCCCCTACAAAGCTTCTGCACAAGAGCTCTATTTATAGAACCACTTGTGTGGGCTTCAAGCCAAAAAGCCCACTTAAGTGCATTTTGGCCTATATCTCATAATATGCCAAAATCACTTAAGTATTTGGTACCTTACCATATTTCGTATTCTGCTTAAGTACACCGTACCTTACGATGTTCCTTAATTATTCTATCTCTCATCAATCCGTCCTTTGTGTGTGACCCTATAGGTTTTCGCGACATTGGCAATTATATTAAATCACGCATTTAACATAATAAACAGTGAGCGGTATCTAGCAACACATCACTGCTACCCAAGTCACGAAAATGTCATGTGATCTGACAAAACCTCTTGTGATAATAATTATGTGTATAATTACCCCTTTGCCTTTATGTCTATATTGAACACAAGGTATAGACCGTGTCACCCTTGTCCAGTTCAATATTGGGCCCATAGACATTTATCCTGTTACGCAGGATTGGCAAATTCCATCTAGGACACTCATGTCCCTCAGCATGCTTCGTGGAGTACCCATCAACTGTCTTTATTGTTATCCAGTTACGGACAACGTTGGATCAGCAATAAAGCACTCGACTCTACATCTAGGATCCATAGTGGTTTCAGGTCGAAGAGTGGTATACACTATTATCACCATGAGAATAACTTATGACACTTTGCATAACTTTCTATATAGTATTCTCATAGCGGGTCAATCCGGTATAAATATTACTCCTAATATTCATACCTATGTTTAAGACTTGATAACTCTTTATCCATGATCCATGAGATGTGATCATCAGTCTACAAACATAATAGTCTTAATGCTTTAATGTTATCCCACTTCACATTAAAGCTCGACTACGGATACTTTAAGAATAGTGCCCTTATGTTTAATGTGTTCTCATGATTAAGTCACACTTAATACATTAAACGGGCTATCTATTCTAGGGACTTTATTAATCAACCATAATAAAGAAAATGCCTTTTAATATTAATAAATAATTCGATACAAGTACCAAAAGTATTGGCCTCTAGGGCTTACACCAACAATCTCCCACTAGCACTAGAGCCAATCAGACATACCCCGTATGCCCATTGATCTAGTATGGCCATCATGCTTTTGCTGCGCAAGAGGCTTTGTCAGTGGGTCAGCTATATTGTCTAGTGTAGGTACTTTACATATTTTCACACAACGTCTAAGTATGTGTTTGGATCGTTGGTGAGATTTAGGCTCCTTAGCTTGTGCGATAACACCATTGTTATCATAATAGAGATCAATGGGATCCACAATGCTAGGGACTATGCCAAGTTTATTGATCCAAACAGCTTCCTTTGCTGCACTTAAGGCAGCAATATACTCGACCTCAGTTGTAGAATCAGCAACTGCATCTTGCGTTGAACTTTTCAAGCTCACAGTGCCACCATTTAAGCAAAACACATAACCAGATTGGAATCATTCATATTAAAGCGTCTCAGCACTTTGTCTATGTACTCTGACTTAGGCCAAGCATTTCATGATCTATCTCTATAGATTCTGATAGGCTGCTTCACCCAGGTCCTTCATAGAAAAGCATTTCCCCAACCAAGACTTTACTTGTTGCAGGGTAGGGATATCGATTCCAATGAGTAATATGTCATCTACATATAATACCAGGAATACGATCATGCTCCCCCTAACCTTCTTGTAGACACAAGGCTCATCTTTGTTCTTGATGAATCCATACAGTTTTACTGTTTCATCAAAACGAAGATTCTATGAGTAGGTCACAGGATCATCTTGATCCATGAGTAATACATCACCTTGATCAGATATCCATATATCTCAGGTAGGTGACGTATCCTGCCTGACCTACGCTAGTCTTGTTCTACTTGAGCAGATTGCTCTTACACAACTACTTGTGTTTCCTGCTCTAATTCCTCCATAGGTGTATCGATACTTTGTGATTCTTGAATTTCTTCAAGTTCTACTTTCCTCCCACTGATTCCTTTGGAAATAAAATCCCTTTCTAGGAAAACTCAAGTTCGAGTGACAAACACTTTGCCCTCAGAAGGATTGTAGAAATAATATCCTCTTGTTTCTTTAGGATACCCCACAAATAAGCATTTGTCAGATTTGGGCTCAAGCTTAGTTGAAATTTGTCGTTTCACATAAACTTCGCAACCCCAAATCTTCATGTAAGACATATGTGGTCTCTTACCACTCCATATCTCATATGGTGTCTTTTCAACCTTTTGGATGGAACACGGTTAAGTGTGTAAGCTGATGTCAATGGTGTATGTCCTCAAAAGGAGTTTGGAAGATTGGTGTGACTCATCATGGATCGGACCATGTCCAACAGGGTTCGATTTCTTCTCTCAGATACACCCTTCCATTGGGATGTTCCAGGAGGAGTAAGTTGGGATAGGATCCCACACTCTTTCAGATGGTCATCAAACTCTAGGATTAAATACTCATCATTTCGATCTGATCGAAGAGTTTTAATATTCTTACCTAGTTGGTTTTAACTCGTTAGGTTTCACCCTTTTGTATTAATGTTATTAATAGGCATTTCAAGATCAAGGACATATAGTTCATTGTTCATTTGTGCAGTAGCATAGAATATATCATTCAAATAAATTGAGCAACAATTGTTCTTTATTATAAATGAAAAACCAAACTTGTCCAAACAAGAAATGGAAATAATATTCCTGCTAATTGCAGGTACATAATAACAGTTCTCTAACTGAATTATTAAACCACTAGGTAAAGTCAATACAAAAGTTCCTACGGCTAAAGCAGCAACCTTTGCTCCATAGCCAACTCGTAGGTCGACTTCACCTTTTGCCAAATCTCTACTCCTTTTTAGTTCCTGCACATTTGTATAAATGTGAGAACCGCATCCAGTATCTAATACCCATGATGCAGAAGTAGATAAATTAATAACAAAAATACCTGAAGTTGAAGTCTCTACTCCATTCTTCTTATCTTCCAGGTACTTTGGGCAGTTCCTCTTCCAGTGTCCGGTCTTACCACAATGGAAGCAGGTGCCTTCTTTTGCTATGCCTCCACTAGGCTTTAAAGCAGCAGTGGGTCTGGGATTGGCAACTTCCTTGCCATTCCCCTTATCACTCTGCTTAGTGGGCCTTTTGTTCTGTCTCTTTCCATTTCCGATCATCAGAATGGACTTCCCTTTTGACTTCAGATTCTGCTCGGCAGTTCTTAACATGGCGAGCAGTTCAGGAAGAGATTTGTCCATATCAATCATATTGAAATTTAGGACAAATTGACTGAAACTATCTGGCAACGATTGCAAGATCAAATCAGTTGCAAGTTCCTTTTCGAGAGGAAAACCCAATCTCTCAAGGTTTTCCACATACCCAATCATCTTGAGTACATGGGGACCTACGGGGGCTCCCTCAGCTAACTTGCTTTGAAAAAGGGCTTTTGAAACTTCAAACCTCTCATGCCTTGCTTGCTCTTGATAGAGCAACTTTCAGGTGTTCGATCATATCGAACGCTGACATGTTCTCATGTTGCTTTTGCAATTCTGAGTTCATGGTAGCTAGCATGAGACAAGCAGTTTCATTGGCATCATCGACATGCTTCTTATAAGCATCTCTTTCTGCCTTAGGTGCAGAACTAGGAGGTTCCTCTTCAGGAACAGGTGTCTCCAAGACATACAGCTTTTTTATCATGTTTGAGGACAATCCTCAGGTTTCGGTGCCAATCCAGGAAATTTGTCCCAGACAATTTTTCCTTATCAAGGATTGATCGCAGGATGTTGTTAGAGGTGTTTGCTGTCATGGTAATCTACATAAGGGTTAATGAAAATATAAGTATCATTGACATATTCAATTAGGCCTTTAATTAAATATGCTCCCACTACTTTACTCAAAACAAATGACCCTCATCATCTGATTCGGAAAATCCCGTTGGAAGATTTTCTAGTGGGTCGAGATCCATATTTCACTTCGTTCTAAGTCCGTGTAGGCGGATTAAACAAAACTAGGTTATTTAGGTAGGAACTCCTTCCAATTGTATCTCATACAACTCTCGAGAATTTCAATTGGGTGAATAACTCCTTATTCCAATCCATCATATGGATCATTCCCAACTCTTGCTTCTAAACATATATATAATCTTATTATAATTTGTTTAGTTAAGTTTGACCCATTATTTTAACAGTTGGATATTACAATTATCCCATCGCACCTTACTAATATAGAACATGCACCTCGCGTAGGCGAAACCTACATTATTCGATACTAGTCTTGATGAGTGTTAAAACTTGGAAAGCTTAAAACTTAATATTTAGTTTTGAGGGAATTGTAATTTTTCTGATCTCACCGGCTTGTTTATCATATAAACCGTCTCTCACATGCATCAACATACATTCACATGCATCAACATACATACAAACAAAATGAAACAGTTATGGCCCCTAGCGCAATTGTTCTCCCAAGCCAATGAGAGAACCTAAGCTAACCTACAACGATCTAAGCTTCTCCAAGCAAGATCTTCAAGGTTGTCCTCCTTTGGCACTGACTTCTTTGCTTTCTTCATATCATTACATTACATGAAAGAAACTCGTTTTACATACGAGGGAGTGAGATGAGAAAAGAAGTTACATTTGGGAGATAAAGAGAGAGGCACGACACGCAGGTCGTATTTTAAAAACCCAAAACAAAACAAAGGAAAACTAAGGCCATAACTGATCACCACAAGACAATAATAAACACTTTATTATTATTATAATTAATTCCTTTAATTAATTAAAATCAAATTAAATTTCGACGACCGATCATCACATTTTAATGAACAATTCATTTAAAATCGATGTCGCTATTCGTATCAACACTTGACACTTTTAAAGCACTGAGTTAGCCGAATGGGTGAAAATTTCCTTGCGTTAACCGGTTAACCATATGCGTTAACCGGTTAACACTGTTTTGAAATCTGAAAATTTGTTTTCTGCCTTGCGTTAACCGGTTAACCAAATGTGTTAACCGGTTAACACTGTTTGAAAATGTCTTGGAAAACTGTTTTCCGCCTTGCGTTAACCGGTTAACCAAATGTGTTAACCGGTTAACACTGTTAAAAATCTCAAAAAATTTTATTTCGCATTCCGTTAACCGGTTAACCATACGCGTTAACCGGTTAACACTGTTCCAAAAAGTGTTTAGAACGCACAACTCTTGTGCAGTCATACCCCAATCGCATAACTCTCTGACAACACAACCCTTGTGTCGTCACTAACCCTGATGCACCAATTTCAGACCGTCAAACACGTCTCGATTGTTAATTCAGTATGATTGATCAACACGTCATTGCTTCACCATACTAATGTCGGATCAAGAAGCAAACGACCATTGATCACTCAAAGGAAAACAATCATCGAGGGTTTGAATGAACGAAACAAGAACACTATATCATATATAATGTATTTTGCATCAGGGTTACATATATCACATATATGTAACTTGATCGATCTCAATTTAACCTTTGATTCATTCTGTTTTAATCATATTATTACATAACAAAAACAGATATCAGATTCATGGTTTCGTAAGTGGCTCTGATACCACTGTTGGAGAATAGCCATCCAAGGCGCAGCGGAATTTAAAAATTTCTCCATTTAGTGATCCTTACGAATGGGCATGATCAGTGATAGAATCGTTACCTCTTGTGGCGATTCAAACCTTTGGTGCAGATCTCTGATAATGATCAAAACCTTTGATATAGATCCACGGGGCGATCACGAATGTTGAACGATGACAACGTCTCTACTCAGTCCACACGAACGGATTCCTTCAATCGCAGTGCTAGCTGTTATGAATGAAGGCTTTGAGTGAGAGAGAGATACGAAATTCCAACTCTTCAGTTGTGTTGTATTCCCCTACAAAGCTTCTGCACAGGAGCTCTATTTATAGAACCACTTGTGTGGGCTTCAAGCCAAAAAGCCCACTTAAGTGCATTTTGGCCTATATCTCATAATATGCCAAAATCACTTAAGTATTTGGTACCTTACCATATTTCGTATTCTGCTTAAGTACACCGTACCTTACGATGTTCCTTAATTATTCTATCTCTCATCAATCCGTCCTTTGTGTGTGACCCTATAGGTTTTCACGATGTTGGCAATTATATTAAATCACGCATTTAACATAATAAACAGTGAGCGGTATCTAGCAACACATCACTGCTACCCAAGTCACGAAAATGTCATGTGATCTGACAAAACCTCCTGTGATAATAATTATGTGTATAATTACCCCTTTCCCTTATGTCTATATTGAACACAAGGTATAGACCGTGTCACCCTTGTCCAGTTCAATATTGGGCCCATAGACATTTATCCTGTTACGCAAGATTGGCAAATTCCATCTAGGACACTCATGTCCCTCAGCATGCTTCGTGGAGTACCCATCAACTGTCTTTATGGTTATCCAGTTACGGACAACGTTGGATCAGCAATAAAGCACTCGACTCTACATCTAGGATCCATAGTGGTTTCAGGTCGAAGAGTGGTATACACTATTATCACCATGAGAATAACTTATGACACTTTGCATAACTTTCTATATAGTATTCTCATAGCGGGTCAATCCGGTATAAATATTACTCCTAATATTCATACCTATGTTTAAGACTTGATAACTCTTTATCCATGATCCATGAGATGTGATCATCAGTCTACAAACATAATAGTCTTAATGCTTTAATGTTATCCCACTTCACATTAAAGCTCGACTACGGATACTTTAAGAATAGTGCCCTTATGTTTAATGTGTTCTCATGATTAAGTCACACTTAATACATTAAACGGGCTATCTATTCTAGGGACTTTATTAATCAACCATAATAAAGAAAATGCCTTTTAATATTAATAAATAATTCGATACAAGTACCAAAAGTATTGGCCTCTAGGGCTTACACCAACAGGGGCTACCAAGCCAGGGAGGAAATCCACTATTAGTAGTATTAATTCAGACCTTAAACCAACTATTTAATCCTATCACTTAATACCTACCCAATGCAATTTCAATCTTACACTAAGATCAGAGTTCCTACTCACTCCCCCTCAATCACCTCAGTGATTACAACCTTTAATTAAGTTTAAAGATAATAGTGAAGTCACACTTCAAACAACTCTTGATTATGCTTAACAGCTTTAATCGAGATACACAGCACTCACGCTTAAAAGCTTAGAGTGACACAACACTTACAACTCAATAAACACCCTAGTCCAATGCAATCATCTAGGTGATAATTGCTTGGCTCACAAGATACACCTAATACAAGACACACAAAAATACAGCAGTGAAGTATTATGGAACAATACAATCTTCACGCCTAAAATCCATGAGTTCTGAATGAAGGATTGCCATCCTTTTATATTGCAGCACTTGGGCCTTGTACTTGTATTTCCTAAAATTAAGGTCAAGCAAGTTAACCTAATTTCCACATATTAGGGTACTAACAAATGGGCTATTTGTTAGGTTCATTAATTGTAGCTCAGTTGTTAGTTTCCTGGATTTTAGCTCAGCTGTCGGATTCCTGAAAAATAGCCTGAGAAAAATACTGAAACAGAAAAACTAACCATCCTACAATTTAGCATATGCTGTCAGGAATGAATGTCACAACATTCAGTTTGACGTCCAGAACATAGACCATATGCTAAGTCTGTTATTTTTCTGAAAACAGACTGTATAAAATGTTGTACTGTATAAGACCAACCAGACTATATTTCAGTATCAGCTTACAGTAACAAATGTCAAAACATCCAATTTGACATTTACAGAATGTGCCTTATGCCAGGTTTGTTATCCTCCTGAAGAACAGACTGAGATACATACTGAACTGTAGCAGAAAACCAACCTGCCTATTATTCAGTATATGTTGTCAATGATGAATGTCATAACATCCAGTTTGACATTCAGACAGTAGGCCTTATGCCAGGTCTGTTATTCCCTTGATAAACATACTGAAATTAAATACTGAGTTATAGCAGACAACCAACTGTTCTACACCTCAGTATCTGCTGTCAGGGATGAATATCATTACATCTAGTTTGACATTCAGTAACTCCTGTATTAGCTAAACCTGCAGCATAGTACTCAAGTATGTCATGACATCAGTCAAGACATCAGAGTACAGTTAGATGTTCTAACACAAAATGCAGCCAATCAAACATCTCCAAAGCATGTCATGACATCAGTCAAGACATTAGAGTTCAGCTAGTGTTTTAACATAAAATGCAACCAATCAAACATCTACAATAATATTCCTGCTAATTGCAGGTACATAATAACAGATCTCTAACTTAATTATTAAACCACTAGGTAAAGTCAATACATAAGTTCCTACGGCTAAAGCAGCAACCTTTGCTCCATTGCCAACTCGTAGGTCGACTTCACCTTTTGCCAAATCTCTACTCCTTTTTAGTCCCTGCACATTTGTACAAATGTGAGAACCGCATCCAGTATCTAATACCCATGATGCTGAAGTAGATAAATTAATTTCAATAACAAAAATACCTGAAGTTGAAGTCTCTACTCCATTCTTCTTATCTTCCAGGTACTTTGGGCAGTTTCTCTTCCAGTGTCCGGTCTTACCGCAATGGAAGCAGGTGCCTTCTTTTGCTATGCCTCCACTAGGCTTTAAAGCAGCAACTGTGGATTTGGGTTTGGCAACTTCCTTGCCTTTCCCTTTATCACCCTGTTTAGTGGGCATTTTGTTCTGTCTCTTTCCATTTCCGATCATCAGAATGGACTTCCCTTTTGACTTCAGATTCTGCTCAGTAGTTCTTAACATGGCGAGCAGTTCAGGAAGAGATTTGTCCATATCATTCATATTGAAATTTAGGACGAATTGACTGAATCTATCTGGCAATGATTGCAAGATCAAATCAGTCGCAAGTTCCTTTCCGAGGGGAAAACCCAATCTCTCAAGGTTTTCCACATACCCAATCATCTTGAGTACATGGGGACCTACAGGGGCTCCCTCAGCTAACTTGCCTTGAAAAAGGGCTTTTGAAACTTCAAACCTCTCATGCCTCGCTTGCTCTTGATAGAGCATCTTCAGGTGTTCGATCATATCGAACGCTGCCATGTTCTCATGTTGCTTTTGCAATTCTGAGTTCATGGTAGCTAGCATGAGACAAGCAGTTTCATTGGCATCATCGATATGCTTCTTATAAGCATCTCTTTCTGCCTTAGGTGCAGAACTAGGAGGTTCCTCTTCAGGAACAGGTTTCTCCAAGACATACAGCTTTTTATCATGTTTGAGGACAATCCTCAGGTTTCGGTGCCAATCCAGAAAATTTGTCCCAGACAATTTTTCTTTGTCAAGGATTGATCGCAAGATGTTGTTAGAGGTGTTTGTTGTCATGGTAATCTACATAAGAATTAATGAAAATATAAGTATCATTGACATATTTAATTAGGCCTTTAATTAAATATGCTCCCACAATTTTACTCAAAATAAATGACCCTCATCATTTGATTCGGAAAATCCCGGTGGAAGATTTTCTAGTGGATCGAGATCCATATTTCACTTCGTTCTAAGTCCGCGTAGGCGGATTACACAAAAATAGGTTATTTAGGTAGGAACTCCTTCCAATTGTATCTAATACAACTCTCGAATATTTTAGTTGGGTGAATAACTCCTTATTCCAATACATCATATGGATAATTCCCAACTCTTGCTTCTAAACATATATAATCTTATTATAATTTGTTTAGTTAAGTTTGACCCATTGTTTTAACAATTGGATATTACAATTATCCCATCGCACCTTACTAATATAGAACATGCACCTCGCGTAGGCGAAACCTACATTATCTGATACTAGTCTTGATGAGTGTTAAAACTTGGAAAGCATAAACTTAATATTTAATTTGAGGGAATTTGCAATTATTCTGATCTCACCGGCTTATTTATCATATAAATCGTCTCTCACATGCATCAACATACATATATAATGAAACAGTTATGGCCCCTAGCGCAATTGTTCTCCCAAGCCAATGAGAGAACCTAAGCTAACCTAATAACGATCTAAGCTTCTCCAAGCAAGATCTTCAAGGTTGTCCTCCTTTGGCACTGACTTCTTTGCTTTCTTCATAACATTACATTACATAAAGAAACTCGTTTTACATACGAGGGAGTGAGATGAGAAAAGAAGTTATATTGAGAGATTAAAAGAGAGGCACAACACGCAGGTCGTATTTTAAAACCCAAAACAAAATAAAGGAAAACTAAGGCCATAACCGATCACCACAAGACAATAATAAACACATTATTATTATTATTATTAATTCTTTTAATTAATTTAAACCAAATTAAATCTCGACGACCGATCACATTACACAGAGTTAGTCGAACGGGTGAAGTTTGCCTTGCGTTAACCGGCTAACCATATGCGTTAACCGGTTAACACTGATTGAAAATCTGTTCATAATTTGTATTCTGTTTTGCGTTAACCGGTTAACCAAATAAGTTAACCGGTTAACACTGTTGAAAAACTGTTAGAAAGTTGTATTCCGTTTCGCGTTAACCGGTTAACCATATACGTTAACCGGTTAACACTGTTTGAAAATCTTTTAGAAAATAGTATTCCGTCTTGCGTTAACCGGTTAACCATATGCGTTAACCGGTTAACACTGTACGAAAATTTGTTAGAAAGCACAACTCTTGTGCAATCACAACCCCAATCGCATAACTCTCTGACAACACAACCCTTGTGCCGTCACTAACCCTGATGCACCAATTTCAGACCGTCAAACACATCTCGATTATTGATTCCGTATGATTGATCAACACGTCATTTCTTCACCATACTAATGTCGGATCAAGAAGCAAACGACCATTGATCGCTCAAAGGAAAACAACCATTGAGTGTTTGAATGAACGAAACAAGAACACTATGTCATATATAATGTATTTTGCATCAGGATTACTTATATCATATATATAATTTGATTGATCTCAATTTAATCTTTGATTCATTCTGTTTTAATCATATTAATACAGAAAAAATAAATAGTTATCAGATTCATGGTTTCGTAAGTGGCTCTGATACCACTGAAGAAGAATTGCCATCCAAGGCGCAGCGGAATTTAAAAATTTCTCCATTTAGTGATCCTTACGAATGGGCATGATCAGTGATAGAATTGTTACCTCTTGCGGCGATCACGAACGTTGAACGATGACAACGTCTCTACTCAGTCCACACGAACGAATTCCTTCAATCTCAGTGTTAGCTGCTACGAATGAAGGCTTTGATTAAGAGAGAGAGAAACGGAATGCAAGAGTGACAATGCTTCTACCCAAGGGTTCTATTTATAGAACCACTTGTGTGGGTTTCAAGCTAAAAAGCCCACTTAAGTGTATTTTGGCCCATATCTTATAATATGCCCAAAATCACTTAAGCGTGTGGTACCTTACCATATTTCGTATTCCACTTAAGTGCACCATACCTTACGGTGTTCCTTAGTTACTCTATTTCTCATCAATCCTTCCTTTGTGTGTGACCCTGTAGGTTTTCACGACGTTGGCAATTATATTAAATCACGCATTTAACATAATAAATAGTGAGCGGTATCTAGCAACACATCACTGCTACCCAAGACACGAAAATGTCATGTGATCTGACAAATCCTTCTGTGATAATAATTATGTGTATAATTACCATTTTGCCCTTATGTCTATATTGAACACAAGGCATAGACTGTGTCATCCTTGTCCAGTTCAATATTGGGCCCATAAACATTTATCCTGTTACGCAGGATGGGCAAATTCCATCTAGGTCACTCATGTCCCTTAGCATGCTTCGTGGAGTACCCATCAACTATCTTTATGGTTATCCAGTTACGGACAACGTTGGATCAGCAATAAAGCACTCGACTCTACATCTAGGGTCCATAGTGGTTTCAGATCGAAGAGTGGTATACACCATTATCACCATGAGAATAACTTATGACACTTTGCATAACATTCTATATAGTATTCTCATAGCGGGTCAATCCAGTATGAATATTACTCTTAATATTCATACCTATGTTTAAGACTTGATAACTCTTTATCCATGATCCATGAGACGTGATCATCAGTCTACAAACATAATAGTCTTCATGCTTTAATGTTATCCCGCTTCACAATAAAGCTTGACTACGGATGCTTTAAGAATAGTGTCCTTATGTTTAATGTGATCTCATGATTAAGTCATACTTGATACATTAAACGGACTATCTATTCTAGGGACTTTATTAAACAAACATAATAAAGAAAAATGCCTTTTATTATTAATAAATAATTCGATACAAGTACCAAAGGTATTGGCCTCTAGGGCTTACACCAAAAATGCGCACATAAGGCTTTCTCTTGGGCTACCTTACAGTGAGACCATTTATTTCTCGCACAAATCCCTTGTATTTTTCATGTATCCCTATCCCCACTTTGATGTACTTTTTACTCGCTTTCCTTTGTCTTCTTATTGCTTGTTAGCTAACCTTAGAACATAGGATCGTCACTATTTCATAAACAATAAACAAACCCTTGATCCAACGTCAAACGGTATTTCCTAAAATCAAATTCAAAACACAACAAGATACAATTAGGATTGTATGCCATGAGCCTTAAGTGGTAGAGAATGGATGAGAATGGAGTTTTCCTACACTCGTTCTGAGTATTTTGAACACAAGACGTTTGGCTTGGTAGTTCGAGATACTCACCTTTACCCATAGTCTTTAGTGCAATCCGGAATCAAGAACGGTCTCTTTTCAAAACATAAAATGAATATCAACTCATCAAACCTTTTGTTTGAGCCTTAGGGCATCATTTCGAAAACTATTTTCAAGGTATAAAATCAACAAAACAAGCAAATATTTTGTACCACGAACTACGGGGCTCTCATTTCTCACTTAAACAAGTGAGCATACGTAGGCACAAAGACCCAATTCCTTGACGAGCACACTAATTAAAAATCCATCTCCACTATGTAAATCTTTAGCAAGTAAACATTAAGATAACGACACCCATTCAGGCGTAGACATCCTAGATGGTTCCCATGGAATACCATGGATGTGAGAGGTGTTAATACCTTCCCTTTGCATAACCGACTTCTGAACCTGTTCATGGTTGCGATGACCATTCTTTTGGGGTTTTCTCGATATTTTCCCTTTCCTTTGGAATAAATAAAAACCGATGACGACTCTGTATTTTTTGCATAGCGACATTGTGCAATCGACACATTTAGATACTCTCTTTGTCCATTCAAAACTGTTTTGTTGAGTTGATTACAATCCATAAGATTGTAATTGGATTTTGAAATCAACAAAACATTAAGAAGTATATGACCAACATCGATTGCACATCAATTGTTTGATAATTTGTTTCTTTGTATTTGTTATTTTAGATTTCATTGCAAACACGTTACTATTGTGATTATATTTAAATGTGTTGGTTGTTGAAATACACTCTCTCTATAGCTTATCATTATCATTTCATATATCTTTTGTTTAAAGCGTATTCAGGCTTTCCGATAACAGTTCAAATTAGACGATAGTTGATCCGGGTGTTTTCCGCTTGCCATAGTTAACAAACTTTTATAACTAAAGTTCGAAACATAATTCTTATAAGCATATTTAACTTGGGATCTATTCAACCCTCCCTCCTCTAGATAAGTTCCATTCGTCTAACAGTGAGTACAAGAAGGTGTGTGTACAAGGTCACCATTTCTCCTTCTCTCCTATAATTATCAATGATTATCTTAGAGGAGGAAGAGTGATTACAAATGAAGGTGTCCCATTTTTTAAGACTATTGCCAAAGAAATCACGGGGAATGTGCATATGATGATTGACCATCTAAAGGCTTATGGGTTGCTTCGGACCTTAGGGTGAAGTATGTAATTCTATACAAGATTGGTGTTGCAAATTGGGAATCTTCCTCCCACAAATCAAGTATTACTCACAGTCTAACTAGTTTGTTATATCATATAGGCATTATGGAAACTTTCAATTTTGGTGATCATGTCTTTGAAGAAGTGTTTAAGCATGATGAATCTTATGTTGTGAAACTTTCAATTGGTTTCCCCTCAAATGGGTCAAAAGAGTGTTATTATTACTATTAAGAACGAAGTTGGTGTTCCTCCTCAGTTGTTAAGTTTCAATTATAAACGGTTTGTTGGGAAACATGTCCCTTCATCTCGGGATGATATTCCAGATGTTGAGAAAGATGTTGTTACAATTGATCGATGAAGACATGTCAAGTGTTGAAGAGGAAGTTAGTGTTGAGAACGAGTATGAAACTGTTTTAGATGATGATTTATCTGCTTCGTCTCAATGACCTGCTTAATGGTTTGATGTTTTTTCTGTTGTTTAGAGAAATTTTTTGTTTCTATTTTTGCTGGATTTCGTTATTTGGTTGAAGTTGTATGCTCTGATGTTACTGGTATGTTTATCTGGAAATGATCTCTTACATTTGTCTCTTTTGAGGCAAATAGGTGGAGATATAACACATTATATTTTATTATGCATATTGTTATGTTATATTTGTGTTTCTAGTTATTCGTTGTGATATGTGATATGTTTGTATGCTTGTAATCCGATTTGGATGATCGTGTGTAGCATCTTAGCTATGTTGCTTTGTGTGTTTGCTGGAAGAATATGTGTAACAATGTGCGTAACATATTTGCTATGTTAATTTTCCTTTAAAAATGGAGAGTTTATTATTACATTTGATTGACAATTTTTTATAGGCAACATGTTAAATAAGATGTACTGGCTAAGTGTGAGACATCTTGTCTTTGTTTGACTTTGAAGTACGTGCTCGTGCTCGTGCTCTGTTTGTGTGAATATCGATTTAGTATTTTGTTCCTGATTTGTTTTCTTTTTAGTTCAATCAAAAATATGTTTAAAAGTGCATTAGGGTTTTAAATCTGAATCTATTTAGTAATCTTTCTTATGATTCTTAAATTTGTCTGAAAAAGATTTAATTGTATTTGATTTTATAAAAGATTTTTATTTTAATGGTGAAAATTGAAATTGTGCATTTTAGATTCAGCTAGTTTTTATCAAAATGCTATTGAGATTTATTTAAGGAGTTGGTTCTCCTTGTTTCAAGACAAGACCTCTTGAAGTTTTTAGTGTGTTGTATTCTCTTTCTATTCCGTCTTTGCACTTTTGTTATAATATTTTATTCTTGAGTATGAGTATTTCTCTATTCTTGAATGTCTTTCTTATTTTAGAAAGATCAAGTATTCAATCTCTAATTGTGACACCACATGTACTACTTATCCGTCTTTGCACTTTTGTTATAATATTTTATTCTTGATTATGAGTATTTCTTATTTTAGAAAGATCAGGTATTCAATCTCTAATTGTGACACCACATGTACTACTTATCTTACAAACTCACCAAACTTATCTTACAAACACTTTGGTGAGTGTTTGAGTGAAATGAGCGGTCCCTACTAATTTAACGGTACACTAAACTGAGTTAATTAACGGTACACTAAACTGAGTTAATAATTACTTGTGTTATTTATTTTATTCTTTATCTTTACCTCACAATAATTATTTGTGTTATTTATTTTGTTCTTTATCTTTACCTCACAATAATTATTTGTGTTATTTATTTTCTTCTTTATCTTTCGTTGTATATCAGATGCTCTCAGACAATGTCCCAACATTATAAATTACATCTTGTGACGAACTGAATTTCAACATCCAAGACTCCAAAATAATGTTACAAAATCATTGAAAGTATTGATTAGATAGCCATCTTGATTAGGTACTTTCTGTCACACAAAAATCGCAGATAGTCTCAAGATGTATTTGAGCAGTACACCAAAAGGAGATTAAATGCATGATAAAAATTTATTCTTTTCAAATTTTCTATAACAAAACAAAAACCTCTATGAAATACCTTTTACCCTCTATTTCATTTTGTTTTTCCACAAAAATTGAATTAGACTTATCCATACTCTTTCTTTATCACTTGAGCAAGCTCAGGGAGATTTATTTTCCTGTTTTCTTTTCTTCATCATTTTCATCAAATGTTATTGAAACAAAAATTACATCATTTTCATTTCTCCCCCTTGTCTTGTGAAAGGGTGGGCCTGATGAACATTGGTTGTACCGTTATCTATCGAGTGTTGTTTGCAATCTATACTCTGCTTGGAGAAATGATGCAGTTATTGAGGTTCAAATTCCCATCTGGCTTCTCTAGGTGGGAGCAGTCAAGGAAGAATTGGAGGAAACATTTGAAGGAGTCCATGTATAGATGAGTAATCCGATGATGAGAATGATGGCTCCGGCAAGAAAGCCTGTCGGAAGTGAAGAGGCAACACCAAGGTATGGCAGTGGCAGCGTGAACAGATAGATTGATATTGGGACTGCCACATAGATAATGTATAGTTGATGTTATTATAACCAATTAACATGAATTTTTAATGAGATTACGTTTTTTTTAAAATGGAAGAAAACCAAAAACATTATACCATATTTCAGCCAATTTCCCTCTCAAATTTCATATACTAATATCATTTCATAAATTCTATAAATAAATAAAGAAAGAAGAACAAACAATAGGCAGTCCAACCCACACCCTTTACGCCTATTCATTTTCTCCACTCATTCAAGGCCCATTTGTTTTAAACTCGTATAAAATCATTTGGCAGGTTTACCTTTTAGTTATGCTTGTTTGTAATGCTAATTCCTGAGATAAACAAATCTCATACCTGATAACGTGGTGGCTAGACAAGACACAACAGCTGAAGAGATCTTGAGGAGATGAAGCAACGAGATATTGAAGCCCATGTTGACAATAATGAACAGCAAGGGAAGTAGGGGAGCTCCATCACATCCTGGAAACAAGAATTAATGTAAAGTTAAACTCTGAAATTTTTTATTACAAGTTATAGGAATTAAGAACTATCGGACATAGTTAGATATATTAGGATTTGAAACTGTTGTAAATATTAATCAGTACCTAAGAGATATGGTTATGAATTCCTAGAGTTATTAATGTTATGAATTCTAGTTATAGCAATGTGCCAAAGTTGAAAGAAATAAGTTGGATAGCTACGTAGAGGTGGATATCTATATTAGCTATAGCATGACTAAAAAGGTTTAGAGTATTTCCACCACAAACTAACAAGATTTACGAAGCAGATAAGTCCATTTTTAATAAACAATAGAGTTGGGAGAAAATTGAATGGAAGCAAGTTTCAAATTTGTATTTTGTAAAAGATGAAAATGTTAAATGACCCAGTTGAGATATTTAAGATTATGTTATTAAGATATTATGTGAGTACTTGGTTGTACTAACTTGTACATGGGAAATATTATATTTCATTATGGTTTTGTTCCTAATTAAGGGACCTTAACGTATTCATTTATTGGTATAAATAAACAAATTGATGGTAGATCTAGGTCTTGGTCATATTCATTTAGGTTTGGTTAACCACCTCATGCACATTTGTGGATACTATGTAGATCTAGGTCACAAATAGTCCTTGATGAACTCAATACGAAGCTAAACAACTAACTTGTTAACCTAAGAAGATTTGGGTTATCACCTTCCCATAAGAAATAATCATATGTAAAAGATAGTATAGCATACCACTAGACAGCGTCCCAAGATTCAGAAAGCAGGCTGCACCATCTTTAAGGTAGTTAGGCAGTTGACTGAAAGGGATGCCCCATAGTTTTGATAAGAAGGGGAGGAGGAGGCATATAAACAGTGCCTACACTAAACATATATCCATTTAGGTATCCATCAGTATTTATAATGTAATTCAAAATATGCAAATTTTATGACAGATGGCAGAGTACCTACTTGGAAAGCAGATCCGAATGAATTGACAACAAACAAGTCCAAAGAACCTCCCTGTTTGAGATGATATTGGATATTGATGATTAATATACATACATTATAAGAAAGTAAAAGCTATATTATTTTGCAAGTTTAAATGGAAATAATTTAGCAACATCTATTACAAAAGCATTTTATACTTACAGAATAAATGAGTCTATAAGGTATTACTTGTTTGAAGCTCTTAAAAATTAACTACATGCTCTCAGTTTTGTGCAGGTAATACTTAATAATTTAGCAACATCATTATCAATAGCAACGTTAAGAGGCAGATGTGTTACCAAGTGCACCAGTAGTAAGATTACTTCAGTAATATCAAACCTATGATATATCTCCTATGAAGTCATAATTTACATATATATGGATCAAAAAAAATTCATTACATACCTTGAGTTTCCGAGCTGAATCCATAAAGATTACCTCCTACATTGGATTGAAAGGCCGTCAGTTATCATTGAGAAGTAATTCAAAACCTAGAAAAATAAAATATCATCAAAATAGCAACCACCTTGAGCACAGTATCAGCTGCTTGGAATAAAAATGAAGTCATCATTAAAAGGCTCCAAAATATACCAGCTTCCTGCAATGATTTGCCGGCACCAGATCCACTACATTGAGTAAACATAGGTACATAATTAGAGATACTTAAAACACAATAAACACCAAGTTATACTTGAGAATTAGGTAAAGAATTATCATAAATGTATAGTGGAGCATAATGAGCTGGGAGTACGTGCACAATATTAATTTGAGGTTTAACTTAGAAAGAAAAAAATTATCTTTAAAATTATCTTGAAATGGAATGAAGGAGTATAAATGTATCAAGAAATAACTGCATTCGACTATGGGTCTAACTCAACCCTACAAAACCGGTTGGTAGAGTCGGGATTGCCCTCACGCTCAGGACTAGACAACTGGAGCATGGAAATAAATTGTAGGTAGCCCGATAGCGGAAACCATAGTAGGTGGCCAATCAGATCTTAAACCAGGCTCTGATACCATATTAAGAAATGTGGTTAGGCCTAACTCAACCCTATAAAACCGGTTGGTAGAGTGAGAACTTCCTCCACTTATAAACACATGTTCAAGCCATATATTATCCGATGTGGGACTTTTAACAGTTTCTATACACTTGTCACATATATACAATATCATTGGACCTTGGTTTGACATAGTGAGTACATTCTCTGTTTGAACATTGGAATTTACAAATTATATAATGCCAAATTCTGCAACTGGCTGTTCTTCAACCTTGTTGCACCCCACAATGAACATTCAATGTCAAGTTATGCCCTTAATTCTCCAAAGCATGCTAACCATTCCAACAACAAGTCAAGATCTCACCACCCAAACTGAAGAACAAATTCTTCTGAATTTGCATGTCCCCAATCTACAGCTTTACACACTCCACTTCACCTTTTCATGACTGTCTCAAACCTACACAAAATAAGGAAAATATTTGTGACGAACATCTTTGTCTTTTTCACCAATTCAATGGAAATAAAATTGTGTGCCTCTACAAATCACCATTATCACTTCTTAGTGGCCCCAAATCTTCCTACAAACCTTCAGAGACCTCCGGGTGGTCAATCCCAACGCGGTGTAAGGACTATTGAACCTTGGAATTCTCTCCATCTAATTGTTGCTTTTCTTTCCCGCCATTACACTGAACTGCTTTCTGTTGCAAACATGGCTAGAGCCATACTTTTCAGTACTTCTAAAGCGTTTCCCTTCCCTCACCTCTCATGCATCTCTGCTTCAGTCGACTTCTTGATTTGTTCTCCGCACTGCTGGTTGGAGTTAAAGCTGATTCTGCCATTCACTGAAGCTTGAGATCATGAACTTCTCTTCTCAAACACCTAAGTGGTCGTAGAAATCATTATTGAAATATTGTAAACATTTGAGAATCGAGTAGTGACTCTATTGTGATCTGAACGGGAAACCTTGGAGGACAGATTTCTCTCCAATTCTCTCTCTATCTTTTATTCTTTCTTAATCATTAAGTAAAATAGTTCTTCTTTTGAACACAATTCTGAGTTCCCAACATTACCTTTGCCACCCTTATACCTTACCTTTTCCAATTCTCTCTTTCCTTCTTGGTTTGGATTTTAGAACGTGGTTGTTTTCTTCGGTGAAACCTATTGAGCCTCCATTCTTGTCAAAAACATGTAATCATGGCCGTCTTTGAGGGTGTGCAAGGCGGGCTACCGTATAGGGCCTCAAATTTGTCAGGTTTAAACCTTAGATAAATAGGGCCTCATAAAATATATGTAAGGTTAGATCATGATTAAATAAGGTCTCTATTTGTTTTATCGTGGTTAAACTATGGGTAACCTACTCAGACCTCCAAAAACTTGAGACGGCTTTGATCTTGTGATGATTCAATTGCCCAATACTTCAGAATAGAGTTCTACTACTAGTTTCGGAGGAACTAGCCTAGAAATGATGGAAAAGAAGAATATGTATCTTTTTATTGAAATTGAGTGAAAGAATCAAGAATGGTCATGCATTTGAGAGACGTGATGTTAGGAACCCAATTTAAGAGAGAATAGAAAAGTGTTATTAATGTTTAAAAGAAACTATTAGTCTATTACTGAGAATGAATCCCCTATGATCCCATAGCATACTCCCGAAAACAAGAAAGAATCCTCCCTTTGCCCAACCCTAAGGTTCTAGGACAAATGATACTGAATAATCCCATCTTTCCCTCTCACACACCTCATATACTCCTCTAATGTGTATCTTCTCGCATTATCTCTTACTAACTTGCCAACTCAGCACTCCCCCTATCCTTTTGGGCCTTTTTCTTAATGGGTCATATTACCTAAACTCTTGTTCCAACTTTTCGAATCAAGTGCCTCCCAATGCCCTCTCCCCTCTTTTCATTATCCTTAACTCTTTTCCTAACTAAATAACACCTGCAATCAGTTAACAGTTGTCAGGTTACATTTCACAAAGGGTCTAATTCTATTTTCCTTTCTATTTCTCCAACTATACACCTTCCAAGTGGGAAGTCCCGACCCCTATCAATTCTATTTCTCCCACAAGGAGATTAGATAAGACGTGTTTGAGTTTCTGACCCCGAATTAAATGTTATGAGTCAAAAAGTTGATTGGCACTAGCAGCAAGCAAAGTTCAGCCGGGAGGGTGGATAAGGGTGAGTGAAAATACATGACAGGAAGACCAATGTGACTGAGGGGATGATAATAAACAACTTTGAACCTAGTGCAGACAATCCAGACTCGGTGATGGGCAGACAACCAGATAGCAGTGACAGCAGTTGGAGTCCCGGTTACTCCCTCTTTTTTATGTTATCTTTGGTCTTCAAAAAGAAAAAGATAGCAAGGATATCAGATATAATTTTTGTTTAGAAGAAGGGTTTACTTAGGTCCATTAAATAAGTTTCTAATACCTAGAATTAAGTAGAGAAAAATAGTAAAATACCGATGAAGTTAATTTGAATCGCTTTGGCCTTGGAATGAATTCAGCCATTTAGGATTATACACGTAGTATTAAGAAATAATTACATTTTACAAGAAATAAGGAAGAGTTCCTAGAAATCTAATGGTTCCAATGCTACTTGGGACAGTTACAAAGTCTATACCAGCCACAACTACATTACAAACAGCAACATGTATGTGCAATAAGAAGTTAAAACAAGTTTATTTATTTAAAAATAAAATAAAATAACAGCAGCTAAGGGAAATGTAACTAGTACAAGTTAAAACAGAGCTGTTTTCAGACTTCATTTGAAAAATGATACAAGTGAAGTAACACATGGAGTCACCAAGATATTGAATATCAGCAAAATTTTGACTTAGCCCTTCAGCACAAAATCTACCAACAAAATTCGAAAGTATTAAGTAGTTTTTTAATGTGTTAACCCACACCCTCTTAAACTCACTAGTGTAGTGTATATGTTGACACTCAAAACACAAGCCAGTATAGTCTAACATCCATGAAACTAACATGCCTGACCTTGCTACAGTGATAATTACACCAATGGCCACAAGAAAGCATCCAAGTAGTTGGTTGACTTTATATCTTCTCCCAAGAAGAATAGTTGACAGGAGAATTTGCCACACAAGAAAAGTCTGCAAGAAAATTGTAGGTGAATTTATCTATCTTTATTTTACCAAACTTTTAACTTTGACGGTAAAGATCATGATGGTTGGGTTTTTTCATCAGGTTTCAAGAAAAATATTTTACATCTAGGATAACTTGACCACTTATCAGGCAAGACATATATCCAAGGGCATTGGTCTTGTTTCTTTGGGTGGAAGGTACATAATGGCCAACAACTTGTAAGTTGCAAGAGCATGTGAAGTGAAGCGACAATAGTGGTATCTAGGAATTTTAGATGACTGAAACAATAGACTTTACACATTGGAGTAACAGACCGTATACGGTATCAATAATGGAATTCGTACATTTCAGTGCTGAGAATACACCAGTTGTAGCGAGGCATATTTCGTTGTCCAAAGTGTCATTACTACCACCGCAAGCCCGACATTAGAGGACAGTGTAGTATCTAGGGATTGGACATCTGATTGTAAATAATCAGGGCAGTAGATGGAAGGAGCATTTTATAAATATCTAGTTCCTAGGGATGTTCAAAATCCATCTTTTGAAAAATTATTGGACATAGGGTGTTAGGAGTTGTACAAACCCAAACTCATGTAAAATACACACATGTGTGCGATGATGCATGGTTTCTATATGTTTGTTTGACTATGATGTATGATTAATATAACTAACGACACCTATGTTTTTTAAATTATGAACAATAACGATGACACCTATGTGAAAGAACAACTACTCAATTATCTATTTGAACATTACTAACCGAGACAAAACATTGCTTAGAATAAGGACATCACAATAATTGGCAGAGAGCAATTGAATGCTGGTGATTTTTTACCTGAGACAAGATTGGAATTGATGCACCCGATAGCATTGCTGATACGAAATAAAGAGAAACAAACAATTAAATGAAATTCAGACATGCACATATTTATAAAGTTGTACAATCTTTTTTTACACAAGTTGTACAATCCAATCATAGTATTAGTTAATTATCTACTACAATATCTATGAGATATGAGAGAGGTGAATGTCTAAGATGTTTCAAAAATTATAAGTTGAAGGCGAACACCATAAAATATGGATAAAATGAAGAGACAAGCATCACCTCCTGCCGCCATTCCTGTGGCAGCACCCAGAGCTTCCAAAAGACCAACAATCAGAAACGGAGTTTTTGGCATTGATAGCATCTCATCAGTGACGATGCCAGCACGGTACCGGATATACAAAATAGAAAAGTATACAATTACATATCTGAAAAAGAAAAAAGAAACAATATATTAGTTATGTAAAGTAACTCCCCTATGTGCATTCAAAAATCGAAATAAAATAAATAAGTAAAAGCAAAAGCGGTGAAAAGCAACACATTACACAAAAGTTGAAAACTGAGCCAAGAAGAAAGGGTATTGCTTCAGAGGAACCAACGCCAGCTTATACAGAACCCTATTTCCGACGCCCATCGCCACCACCGCCGCTGCAGCAACCACCACCTTAACAGCCTGATTCACATCTTTCCGACTCCTATCCTCTGCCAGCGAGTGTGGCATCTCCTTCTCATCCTCCTCACTGAAATCCGATCTCTCTCGTGCGCCGCTGTTTCCAATAGCTTCCACTACCGGAGTCCACGGGCGACGTCGTAGCTGTAGAATGATTCCTGGATATTCACGTGAATAGCCATAGTGGATTCTGAAAATCGACGCGGAGTTCGTCGGTTGGAGCAAGCGGACCTGACCAAAGAGTGTGGCGGTGGCGGTGCCGGTGCCGGTGCCGGCAGTAGGTAACCGCCAGCAGAGTGAGGCCATAGGGAGCAGGAGTGTTAGTGCGGGAATTTAAAATTGGTAGGAATATATGTTGAAAAATGGGAGATAGATTGAGTGACTGCGTCTCGCATGGTGAAAGCGAATACACTTAAATAGAAAAAAGTTAGAAGTTTCAAAACAAAATAAATATTAATAGTGTTAGATAATACCTCCTTTTTTTTTTATTATAAGTTATTTTAAAAAAATATTTTATATCATAATAATATAAATTATTTTATAATAACAATAAATTATTAATGTTATTTTTTTATTATAAGTCGTTTTCAATATAATTAATGAAAAATGATTTTATAAAATTATTTATAATTTCTTTTTATGTCATATTTATTATATTTTTTAATATTTGTGAAAAATCAAAATAACTTATAATAAAAAAACTGAGGGAGTAAATAAAGAGTAGGGCTGGACTGGGAACCGAAAACTAGTCGAAACCGAAACTAAAAAAATTAAATTGGGTCGGTTTACACGGTTTAACGGTTCTGCGGCCCCAAAAAGCGGTTTTGTCTGGGTTCAAATGGGTGGGTCCGATTCAAGAAATTGAAACCGCAGGTAACCGTACCCGCCCATATAAGTTGATATGCAAACCTGTTTTTATCATTAGGTTACTTTCATTCACCTCAGCACATAAAAATAATATGTTATCTCTCTTCATCCACCTTCATCTCCCTTCATCTAAAAATCCTAGCCACCGTTCCTCACCACCTCCACCACGAACACAACGATCAACACTCATCCTCAACAAAACACAAATCCAACATATCTCTCACAAACCAAAAAAGAAATCACTCATCATCTTGACAATCTATCATTCATAGATTGTTTATAGTTATTTGTAAGGTTAGCATCTATTTTTGTTTTGGAGTTATAAAATTCTAGCTTTTCTTATATAGGGTTTCAAACATGGTTATTGTGTTTTGATTTTTCTGATTTTAATTTTGTTTCCTGATTTGTTTCTTGATTTTTCTGAAATTTGTTGAAGGTCTTCGACCAACTTCAAGATGTTGCATAGAGTATGTTTATTTGTGGGGTTTGATTCATTATAATATTTAATTTATTTATGCTGGATTTGGGGTTTTTATTGTTTAAATGCAAAAATAAATATGACAGGGTTACTGATTAGGTGGTGTTGAATTCAAATCCTATGTTAGTTTAGATGAGATCATGATACTGGTGTTTTTCTCTTTCAAGCAGAAACAAGAAGAATTGTGGGTCATGCCAACTTCTAGAAATTGCTCTGGTATGAATTTCTTTATCTCAATTTATTTGCTCATTCTAGGAAACTGGTCAATAGTTAAATTATGTGTTGGTTGTTAAATTGTACAGGTTCAATATCTAACAAGAGATTTAAGTTATGTGGGTAGGAATTTTTCAAATATTGATATTTATATACTATGTGATGTAAAACTATGTAGTATGTTTTCCACACATGCACTTATTTTATTGAATTGAAATGTATGACAAGAAAGATGTTATGTATCAAGCTTAATTAAACAATCTGTTGAAAAAACAAGACCATTTTGTGAAGACTATGATTTGCTTAGTTATGAGGAATGCCAAATTGCTATGAAGTGTGTATCATGGAAATCACCTTGTCTTTTTGTCTACATAACTGTGAATATTATAAGATTGATGTAGAATATTCACATCAAAGTAACTTTTAATGAGATTTTAAGCATTATCTCTAGAAACTAATTTCTGGACAATTTATTTGATCATTCTCTATTAACATAATTGCATTATTTCATTTTTCAGATTGATCTAGAAAAGTCATTAATGCAAAGTTGATGAAGATCAACTGTTATATAAAATTGATCTAGGTGCAATGAGAAACACTTATAATTTAAGGACCAAAACATTCAACAGGTATTCCGAGTCCTATCATCCAAACACCAACAATTTGCAACTGTTTGATGCCATGCTTTCAAAATTTCTCTTGTTACTCGTGTATTTTGAGTTTTTGTAAATGATACATTGATTGTAATTTATTCATTACTTTTTACTGTCTGTGGAATTAGCATAGCAACATTGATTGTTATTTTGGATTGAAGATCTTGATAATTTGGATTTGTTTTAAATCTAAGTTAAGGTAATTTGTAGCTCAAAATATGAATTATCAAAATGTATTATTGGACTCAAAATAATATCAGCCCAATAAACTGACTAAACCGATTGCATTAACCCGCAACCCGCAACCCTTCCTAACCTAACCTGTCCAAACCGATTATGAAATTAGGCTAAAATGGGCTTATATAACTCAACCGCGGGTCGGGATGGGTAATGCTTTTGGGCCCGAAACCGTCCAACCCGGCCTGTTGTCCAGCCCTAATAAAGAGTATTAATGTATGTGACAAATGACATTTCTTTCTCCAAAAGAATGTATATAATTCCAAAGGTTACTTAAAAACCTCGAGTAAAGGAATACATCGTGATGATTTCTAAAGGTATTCATTACACCAAACATCTTATACATTCCAACAAAATTTTAAAAATGTATATTTGGATGAGAGATTACCTTGCGAGGATGTCATGTGAGAGGTGGCTCCGGTGTCCATGTACCAAGAGGGGTCTGACTGAGCAAGATTGAGGGTGTTGAAAGCACTTTCAATGTCATTAGGGTTGGTAGTATTAACATTAAAAGCAGCTTGTTGAGGTTTGGGCCCAAGAATTCCACTTTGTTGGGGCTTAAGACCATCATTTGGTCTATGAAGGTGAGAAAAACAAGAAAGGGGGGGTTTGAATTGTTTGGAAAAATAAGCGCTTTTTCAAAATGAAAAACACACAATGATTTTATACTGGTTCGCTTATAACACAAAGCTACTCCAGTCCACCTGGCCAAGGTGATTTCGCCTTCAACAAGGACTTAATCCACTAATCTTGAAAGATTACAAACAACGTCTAAGAGAAAAATCTCTTAGTCCTCTCAAGTATACAGACTACACAGAGTCACTTGAGGAAATCAACAAACAAATAAATGAAGGATTAATGTAATCTAGAATGCTTCTAAGAAAGCAGATATTACAATAGTAAGAACAAGAGTTTTTTCACGTAATAAGCAAAAGCTTCGTGAAGATCTTAGAGAGCAAGAGTGTTTTTCTTGAGTGTTGATGTTTCAGTATAATTTTGGCTTGTTAGCTAATACTTGTGTAGTGCTGAATGTTGATTTGCAGTCCTTTATATATAGAAGTGAGGTAGTAGTTGAAACTGGTGGATATTAAAATGAATTTACGCCATCACTTAAATAGCTTCTGCAGGATAACTTTCTCTCCTTGAAATGACTACTTACCACAAGTAGTATCTTCTTTATTGAAATTGGAGATTAACGTCTCTTTCTTAATTAGGAAATCCATTTGCAAATCTTTACTTGACTTTAACGTTACTCTTTCATGATTAGCAATTCCATGCTCAGAGTATATGTGTTTCTGGAGAATCTTGGAATCTTGCTTCTGATGTTAATCTCTTGTGAGTTCAGATAGTTTCTTCAGATAGCTCTGATAACTTCTGAAGCTTAGAGATAGCGTTGTTCAGAGTCAGAACTTCTAGAGCTTACTTCTTGTTCAGATACTTCTGATACTTTGCTGTTTTGCTCAGAGTTAGACTTTCTTGAACTTGTTTTCACTTCAGATGCTTCTGATCATTTGATAGTTTGTATCTGATCTGGTTTTGTATCTGATGACATCATCAGATTTCTTCCTTCTTTCTTTAGAATCCTGCACACTTAGAAACTTTTCGTTAGGGTGCCATTTTTGGTTTCATCCTTTGTTATCATCAAAATCAAGGAATCTGTTGTAGAACAATTTTTGTTCTTACAATCTCCCCCTTTTTGATGATGACAAAACAACCTTAATTAGCAGATGAAACATGAATAATATTAGATCAGATAGACAGAAGCTCCCCCTGAGATAGTGTTAGGGAGTTCAGAAGTTCTTACCAGAGTTTCTTAAGTAAAGAGGTTTCTTGATATCTTCTGCAATTTCTTAAGTCCAGGTTAGATAAATTTATTTTTAAGAAAAATATGTTGCAGAATGCTTAAGGTATTAGACAATATTTTCATCAGAGCTATTAATGACTTCTCCCCCCTTTTTGTCAGAATCAAAAAGACATAGTAAAAAAAAAAAATAAAGGAAGAGAAAAACATTGTATTAAAATAGAAGCACAAAGGCAACAAGAAATAAGAAGACATCAGATCCAGAGAAGGCAGGAAACAGAAACAACAGGCAAGCAAAATAAATAAAATCCTAAGTGCCTAGGGGTTCGGAGGCGGAGGCATTCTCTGAAGCAGCATTGCAAGCATGTTCTGGATGTTGTCGTTGACAGTATCTTGCTTGTCCATTCTGGCCCGGAGTTCATTCTGATCTTGCTTAAGTTCTTTCAGAGTCTGAAGAACCATAGGGATCACAGAAGAGGACTCCCCCAGAGTCAGAGCCTGCTGAGCTTCAGCTTCAGCAGCAGCTTGTGCTTCTGCATCCGCCAGAGCCTTAGCTTCAGCTTCCTTTTCCCTTAGGATTTCAGCTTGACGAGCTTTTTCTTCTTCTTCTAGTCTTCTTGCTTCTTCTTCAGCTTCCTTGGCCAATCTCTCTTCCTCCAGCCTTCTGGCTTCAGCTTCTCTGGCAAGTCTCTCCTGGAGTCTTGCCTCAGCATCTCTGATGTAGCCATTTCTGACTTGTTCAGATATGCTCTTCAGTCTAAAAGACTCAGAGGTCATCCAGCCAATGACTCTGTTCCAGTGTGTCCTTACAGATTTAGGATCATCACTGATTTCAGAGTTAGTGGTCAGAGACTTGACTTTTTGTACTGAAGCTTCTGCTACCTGCATGATGGCTTCCTCAAGGGTAGGTGTAGAAAGTTCAGGTTCAGGTTCAGGTTCAGAGGTATGAGGTGGAGAGTTTGGAGGGCTGAGATTTAATGTGTGAGGTTCAGATTCTGATTCAGGTTGGGGTTCAGATTCTGCTTCTAGTTGAGGTTCAGATGTTTGGGGTGAAGCGTAAAGAGGGTTTAAATCTAAGGGTTCAGTTTCAGCTTCAGGTGCAGCGGAGATGTTTGGTGGGGTGATATCAGAGGTGTGGGGTTCAGAGGGTTGATTTTCAGAAGGTATGGTGGTTGTTTGTTGTGGTGGAGGTGAAGTTGCTTCAGATTGTGTTTGTGTTTGTTGTGAAGCAAGTTTATGAGCATAAATTGTGGCTATGGTTGGGGAATCAGGGTCAGAATATTCTGGGTCAGAAGAGATAGAAACATATGGGGGTGATTCTGGTTCTGAGGATGATGAAGAGGAAGTGCTTTGGTGAGTTTGCGCAGGTTTAGAGGGAGGTATGAAAGTACGGGCTACATTTAGAACTGGTGAAGGTTGGGAGGTTCTGGTGGTTGAAGGTGGGATTTCAGAAGTAGTAAAAATAGGTTGTGAAGAGAGAGGGTTAGAAGAAGCCATCAGAGGATTAGTGGTAACAGAAGGAACAGACGTACCAGTAGATATATTCAGAGGAGCTGAAGATCTGCTTCCAGAAGCTTCTTCAATTCTTGCCTTCTTTGCTGGAGGTGCTATCTTCTTCTCAGAGAGACCTCTCTTGTATCTGACGAAATCTGCTTCTGAATCTAGACAATCGTCGAGGCTGAAGTCAGAGATGTCAACACCTTCATCCAGCAGACGATTAAGATAGATGGCCACCGCATCTCTGGGTTCGTTCTTGAAGAACCTGGCAAGGCCATGAGGCATCTTCCTCTGATCTTTCAAAAAATCCCAAGATGTGTCCAGAGTGGGTCTGACTTGAATCTTCTTAATTATCCCCATACTCTTGAGATTTCTGGCATTCAGAGGCTTCCCAACATCTATTGCCAGATCTAGCATCAGCTTGGTCTTCTCCAGATGATCCACCAGCCCATTCTCAATGAAGACATCAGATAGCAATCTTCCCAGAGGAATGTAGGATCTGGGCTTCATATTGTTTCTGGTTTCTCTGACAGAATCTCTCAGATATCTGAAAAGGAGAGCAGGGAGGCAGATCTTCACACCCTTCTGAATGCAATACATAATGCATTTCTGGTCTGCATTAATGTAGTCAGAGGAGTTAGAGGCTGGACGGTGGTGAATAGTTCCCAGAATAATCTTCAACCACACTCTGAGGTTCTGGTGCAGCTCTTTGTTCTTTGAAGGATTTCCTTCAGTGTTGGGTTTGAAGATTGTTGGGTTGATTACATCAGTGATGCGCTTTGACCTAGGAGGGATGTTGTAAATCCTTTTTCCTCCACTTCTTTCCATGTTCAGTAGAGAGGCTATTGACCCTTCAGTGATAACAATCTTCACCCCCAGAACATATGAGACAATGAAGTGGTCATCTGCATCTGCAAACCTCCAGAACTCCTTGATGAGAAGAGGGTAAACAGGACCATAAAGCCTTTGGAAATAGTTTTCCCATCCTTGTTTACGAAGCTCTTCAGTAAGATCAACGTCATTTCTCTTCAAGTTGTCGAAATCAACTAGCGATTCACACAACACGTCCAGTCCTTCAAAAGGGGTTGAAAGGTTAATATGGCGTTCACGGTCAAGAATATGGGGTTCTTTGTAAACAGGGGTGATGGTGACGCCTGTAACCGTTGGTGTTGGAATGCTTGAGGTTTGAGCAGTAGAGCTTGATTCCATTTCTTGAGAGAAGTTAAAGACTTGTTGTTGTTGAGCGTCCATGGTGAAGGAGAAGAAGATTGATGAAGATGAAGAGTTTTCAGAGAATGCTTCAGAGAGGGTTTAGGGTTTTAGAGTGAGTGAGAGTGATAAGTGTGTGAAATGTGAGAAAAGTGTTTATATACTCTAAGTGAAACACATGCAAAACGACACATAAAATTGCGTTAGCACAACGCTCAAGTAAGCACGCTTGGGGGGAAAAATGATTACAGCTAATTAATGAATGTCTAATCCCACAGTACGCACACTGCTCAAGGAGATTTCAAACGTTCTGACCTTTGAATTTCTTTTGACAGCTGTCTAGAAGTTCTAGGGTTAGACGCTTAGTGCTCCACGTGTTGATGTATCTGATCTTCAGGAATACCAAAGGATGGGTTTCTGAAGATTTCTAACTCAGATATCTTCTTAACTTGGTAGAAGTATCAGAGTCAGAGGCAGAAATACATTTGTTTACATCAGAGTCTCACTTTACTTTTTTTTTAGAGCCATACTTCATTCAGGGCAATTTTTAATGTTCAGATGTTCTAAGATAAAAAGAAATCTATCTTCAGCTAGAGGCTTAGTAAAGATATCTGCCCATTGATGTTCAGTATCAATGAACTTCAATGTTACTATCCCTTTCTGAACATAGTCTCTGATAAAATGATGTTTTATTTCAATGTGTTTGGCTCTGGAATGTAGAATGGGATTCTTACTTAAACAAATAGCAGCAGTATTATCACAAAAGATAGGAATGTTACTCTCAAAGATTTGCAAATCTTCTAGCTGATGCTTCATCCAGAGCATCTGAGTTGTGCACAGTGACGCTGAGATATATTCTGCTTCTGCAGTTGATAGAGCAATTGTTGATTGTCTTTTGCTAGCCCAGGATATTAGATTGTTTCCCAGAAGCTGGCAATTTCCAGAGGTGCTTTTTCGTTCTATTCTATCTCCTGCATAATCTGCATCACAATAACCCGAGAGTCTATACTCTGATGTTTTCTCATACATCAGGCCCAGGTTAGGAGTTCCTTTCAGATACTTAAGAATTCTCTTAACTGCTGTTAAATGAGATTCTCTAGGATCTGATTGGAATCTGGCACAAAGACAGACACTAAAGAGAATATTAGGACGAGTAGCAGTCAGATAGAGAAGAGAGCCTATCATACCTCGATAGAGCTTCTGACAAACCTTGTTGCTTACCTCTTCCTTTTCCAGAATGCAAGTTGGGTGCATGGGAGTTTTTGCAGAGTTGCATTCAGTCATGTCAAACTTCTTCAGAACGTCTTTAATATATTTACTTTGATGGACGTACGTGACTTCTGAAGTTTGATTAATTTGAATTCCCAGAAAGAACTTTAGTTCTTGCATTAAACTCATCTCAAATTCTGCCTGCATTAACTTAGAAAATTCTTGGCAAACAGAGATATTAGCAGAACCAAAAATAATATCATCAACATAAATCTGGCATATCATGAGATCATTATTAAGGTTTTTACAGAAGAGTGTAGAATCAACTTTCCCTCTGATAAAATTTTGTTCCAGAAGAAAATTGCTTAATCGTTCATACCAAGCTCTAGGAGCTTGTTTAAGTCCATATAAGGATTTCTTAAGTTTAAAAACATGTTCTGGAAAATTTGAATTTTCAAAACCTGGAGGTTGGTTGACATACACTTCTTCTGAAATATAACCATTAAGGAATGCACTCTTGACATCCATTTGATATAATTTGATAGAGTGATTAATAGCAAAAGATACAAGAAGACGAATAGATTCTAACCTCGCGACTGGAGCAAAGGTTTCATTATAGTCAATACCTTCTTGTTGACTGTAACCTTGAGCTACCAGTCGAGCTTTATTTCTGACAACTTCTCCTTTCTCGTTCAGCTTGTTTCTGAAAACCCATCTGGTTCCAATGACATGAGTGCCTCTGGGTTTAGGAACGAGATCCCAGACATCATTCTTTGAGAATTGATCCAATTCTTCTTGCATAGCTGCCACCCAGTCGTTATCCTGAAGTGCTTCATCACAAGACGTAGGCTCAATCAGAGACACTAGTCCCAGAGTAGTATCTTCAGAAGTCCTGAAGGTAGATCTGGTTCTGACAGGTTCGTCCTTGTTTCCCAGAATCAAATCTTCAGATACATTGATACGACTTTTGACTTTCTTTGGGATTTCTGGAGATTTAATTTCTTCAGAGTTCTGAGTGACAGTTGCTTCTGGAGTTTTATTAGATTCTACAAGAGTGATTTCCAAATCTGCAAACTTTTCAACTAGCTTTGACTTTTCAGGGTCAAGCTTATCATCAAATCTGACATGAATTGATTCTTCCACAATTTTGGTTTCTGTGTTGTATACTCTGTAGCCTTTAGAGCGTTCTGAGTATCCTAACATAATACCTTTCTGTGCTTTGGAATCAAACTTGTTCAGATGTTCTTTAGTATTTAATATAAAACAAGAACATCCAAAAGGATGAAAATATGAAATGTTTGGTTTTCTTCCTTTACACAGTTCATAGGGAGTCTTTTCTAGAATAGGTCTTATAGAGATTCTATTCTGAATGTAACACGCTGTATTTACAGCTTCTACCCAAAAGTGCTTTGCTACATTAGTTTCATTGATCATGGTTCTGGCCATCTCTTGGAGTGTCCTATTCTTCCTCTCTACAACTCCATTTTGTTGTGGAGTTCTAGGGCAGGAGAAATCATGGGATATTCCATTAGAATCAAATAATTCTTCAAAATCTTTGTTTTCAAATTCTCCACCATGATCACTTCTGACTCTAATAATTTTAGAGTCAAATTCTTTTTGCACTTTGGAACAGAAACTGGTGAATACAGAGTGAGACTCACTCTTGTGCTTTAGGAATTTTACCCATGTCCAGCGACTGTAATCATCAATAATGACTAGTCCATACTTCTTTCCATTAACTGATGCTGTTTTCACAGGACCAAATAAGTCAATGTGAAGAAGTTCCAGAGGCTTAGAGGTAGAAACAACATTTTTCTTTTTAAAAGATGTTTTTGAAAATTTTCCTTTCTGACAAGCTTCACACAGAGCATCTGAAGAAAACTTCAGTTTAGGTAGACCTCTGACTAACTCGAGTTTAGTTAGCTGAGAAAGTTTCCTCATGCTAATGTGGCCCAAGCGTCTATGCCATACCCATTGCTCTTCGTGAACTGACATTAGACATTTAACATTTTGATCTTTTAAATCGGAAAGATTTATTTTGTAAATGTTGTTTTTCCTCTTGCCTGTGAAAAGGACAGAGCCATCGTTCTGATTAATGGCTTTACATGTTTTTTGATTGAAGATTACATCATAACCGTTATCACTTAATTGACTTATGGATAACAAGTTATGCATTAATCCTTCTACATAAAGAACATCAGATATAGAGGGAAGAGTACCATTACCAATAGTTCCGGAGCCTCTGATCCTTCCTTTCTGATCTCCTCCGAAGCCTACAAATCCAGCATCTTTAAGTTCCAGACTTTGGAACATAGACTTTCTTCCCGTCATGTGTCGCGAGCATCCAGAGTCCAGGTACCATGACTGGTGTCTGAACTTTGCTGCATAGGATATCTGCAACATACACAATCTTATCTTTTGGTACCCAGAATCTCTTGGGTCCTTTCAGATTAGTTTTCCCAGAGTTTCTTATAACTTTGGGTTTTCTAGCATTTTTAAATTTTTGTTCTTGTGTGTGTGTGTAATGATATGAAAAGGGAGACTTAAGTTGGTTACTGGTAGAAGTTTTATCTTCCTTAGAATCATACCCAATTCCCTTTTTATGGTTCTGACTAACTCCATAAATCATGGATGCCATAATACTCCTATCTATCCCATTTTTCAGAAATTCTTGAAAGGCTTCTTCGTATTTATAAATTATTGCATTTGAAGTTTGTGGAGTTTGAGATAACGCTTCTTCTAATTCTAAGCTTTTTCTTTTTGCTCCATCTCTTTCTAATGTTAACAATTTAATTTTATCTTCTTGTGCTAGAATTGTCATCTCAAGCTCGCCACAATCTTCAAATTTTGCTTTAAGACAGCCTTTAATGTTTTTAAACTTTTGTTTTAATTTCTGATATGAGCTAAGAGTTTCTGACAAACAAGATTCTAGATCAGATCGGGAAAGTTCAGAAAATACCTCTTCAGATTCTTCATCTGAGCTACTCCTGGATGTGGTAGCCATAAGTGCCACATTGGCCTGTTCATCAGAGTCAGATTCTGATGATCCAGATTCACTATCATCCCAGGTAGCCATCAGTCCTTTCTTTGTCCTGAAGGTATTCTTCTTGAAGCTTTCTTTTCTAGGTTGTCTTTCTTTAGCTTGGGGCATTCATTTCTGTAATGACCTGTTTCTTTACATTCATAACAGGTAATATCTTTGTTAGATTTACCTTTTGAAGTTGATTCAGATCGATCCCCTCTGGGTCTTGGTCTTCTGAAGTTGTTGTTCCTCTTTTTCCAGAGTTGCTTAACTCTTCTGGTTAGTAGGGACAACTCTTCTTCATCATCAGAGTCTTCTGGTTCAGAGTCGTCAGTGTCTTCAGTTTCTGCCTGGAGAGCTTTGGTTCTGTCAGGTTTCCGTCTTTCAGATCTGGACTTTAGCGCTACGGACTTGTTCCTTTTCTGAGGCTCATCTTCCTCTAGTTCTATCTCATGGCTTCTGAGAGAACTGACAAGTTCTTCAAGGCTGATATTGTTCAGATCCTTTGACAGCTTCAGAGCAGTAACCATAGGTCTCCATTTCTTTGGCAGACTTCTGATTATCTTCTTAACATGATCTGCAGTTGTGTATCCTTTGTCTAGCACCTTGAGACCTGCAATAAGAGTTTGGAATCTAGAAAACATAGCCTCTATAGCTTCGTCATCTTCCATCTTGAAGGCTTCATATTTCTGGATAAGCGCCAGAGCCTTCGTCTCTTTGACTTGGGAGTTTCCTTCATGAGTCATCTTCAGAGAGTCAAGTATATCTTTGGATGTCTCTCTGTTGGTGATCTTTTCATATTCGTTGTATGATATAGCATTTAGAAGTATTGTTCTGGCCTTGTGGTGATTTTTGAAGATACGTTTCTGATCTTCTGACATCTTATTTCTGGGAACTTCAGCTCCATTTTCTGAGACTGGAGGTGTGTATCCATCTGTGACAATGTCCCAGAGGTCAGCGTCATAACCAAGAAAGAAACTTTCGATTCTATCTTTCCAGTAATCAAATTTCTCTCCATCAAAAACAGGAGGCTTAGCATTGTAACTATCTCTTTCATTTGAGTGGGCCATGGTTTTTCTCGTACTGGATCTCTCTACACTGTTAAGTGTTTGATTAGAAAATCAATAACAGAGCCGGAGCTCTGATACCAATTGAAGGTGAGAAAAACAAGAAAGGGGGGGGGGGGGGTTTGAATTGTTTGGAAAAATAAGCGCTTTTTCAAAATGAAAAACACACAATGATTTTATACTGGTTCGCTTATAACACAAAGCTACTCCAGTCCACCTGGCCAAGGTGATTTCGCCTTCAACAAGGACTTAATCCACTAATCTTGAAAGATTACAAACAACGTCTAAGAGAAAAATCTCTTAGTCCTCTCAAGTATACAGACTACACAGAGTCACTTGAGGAAATCAACAAACAAATAAATGAAGGATTAATGTAATCTAGAATGCTTCTAAGAAAGCAGATATTACAATAGTAAGAACAAGAGTTTTTTCACGTAATAAGCAAAAGCTTCGTGAAGATCTTAGAGAGCAAGAGTGTTTTTCTTGAGTGTTGATGTTTCAGTATAATTTTGGCTTGTTAGCTAATACTTGTGTAGTGCTGAATGTTGATTTGCAGTCCTTTATATATAGAAGTGAGGTAGTAGTTGAAACTGGTGGATATTAAAATGAATTTACGCCATCACTTAAATAGCTTCTGCAGGATAACTTTCTCTCCTTGAAATGACTACTTACCACAAGTAGTATCTTCTTTATTGAAATTGGAGATTAACGTCTCTTTCTTAATTAGGAAATCCATTTGCAAATCTTTACTTGACTTTAACGTTACTCTTTCATGATTAGCAATTCCATGCTCAAAGTATATGTGTTTCTGGAGAATCTTGGAATCTTGCTTCTGATGTTAATCTCTTGTGAGTTCAGATAGTTTCTTCAGATAGCTCTGATAACTTCTGAAGCTTAGAGATAGCGTTGTTCAGAGTCAGAACTTCTAGAGCTTACTTCTTGTTCAGATACTTCTGATACTTTGCTGTTTTGCTCAGAGTTAGACTTTCTTGAACTTGTTTTCACTTCAGATGCTTCTGATCATTTGATAGTTTGTATCTGATCTGGTTTTGTATCTGATGACATCATCAGATTTCTTCCTTCTTTCTTTAGAATCCTGCACACTTAGAAACTTTTCGTTAGGGTGCCATTTTTGGTTTCATCCTTTGTTATCATCAAAATCAAGGAATCTGTTGTAGAACAATTTTTGTTCTTACAGTCTATTCCAATTTGAGGTTAGGTAAGGGCAGGGTGGGTAATTCCAAGGACCCCATTATTGCCAAGATGGGTAATTACATGGCTGCCACTGTTGTTGTTGTTGTTGCCCGCGATTTCCTCTTCCGGAATTTCGACCGCCACGATTCGGTTTCTTTCCTCTATGACCGAGATATGTCGATGGAGATAGTTGGGAGTTTGAAGCATAGGATGACGGTTTGGGTGCAGGTTCGGTGGCTGGAGCTTTGGCCATGAGAGCGGCCGAAATAGAGGAGGCGTGTGATTTGCTAGCGGCACGCTACAACATGGTTGATTCCTCGAGTTCCAGCGGTGATCGTGCTATGGCGAAGGTGGGAAGAGGGTTGTGTTGTTGTATATAGGTGACAAACCCAACGTATGCATCAGTGAGACTAGATATCATTTTAAGCACCAATCGTGTGTTAGTGACCAGAGAGTCGAAGTTGGCGAGTTGGTCATATAGAGTTTTAAGGCGGTTGCAGTATGCTTTTGTCGATGGAAAATCTTCCAGGTTTGTGTTACTGAATTGATTTTCTAACTGTACAACACGTGAATGCTTGTTATCATGAAACATAACGGTGATGCGCTTCCATCATTCTTCGGCAGTGTCATCGACGACGAGGATTGATTGAAGAATATCCAACGAGACGGTTGCGTACATCCATTGCAGTACCACCGCATCAAGCCGGTTCCAAAGTTCAGAATCGTTAGCCTTAAGGTCTGCTGATGCTTGTATGGCATGTGCATCCGATGACGGGATGATGTGATCAGGTATGATGTGAACACGTGCTTGCACCTTGAAGAGGGCATGCCATGAGAGGTAGAGATTAAAATCATTTTCCAACGTCACCAGGATTATGTTTTTGACGTTATTGATGGCGAAGGCGGAGTGGAAGTTGGGTTTTTTCGCCTGAGGAGGGTTGGTTTGAGAGGCCGATGAAGTGTCATCAGAAGTTTGGGAATGGGAGTTTGTTTCTGTCATGGTAAAACAGAGGACTAGCGACGGTGAGAAGGGTTTAGGTTAGGATCGTGACAAAACTGATACCATGTAAGTAATTTAATCCCTGCCTTTTCATTGATAAGAATACTCATTATATACAAGTATGACAATGTCTATATTTGAAAGCTAATAATATACAATTATGATGTATACCAATTATAGAGATATTCTAATAATTATACTAATTATAGAGATATTCTAATACGGACATCCTTCCAAACAATATGATAGATTCAGCATATAACTTATGAGTAGAAGAATTTATTATAACATTTCAAGCATCAATTATGTTTTCCAATACCACACTAGATTTGATCATTTCTGCGTCTTCACCTTTGATTTGTTTGGTTCCTACCATATACTTAAGTTTACTTCTCATATTTTTTGTTATATTATACCTACACAATAAAGTAAATGATGTAGAAGACACATTGACAACCCAATTCCTTAGTGCAATATTATGATCGGTGACAATCACATGTGGCATGTTTTCTTGGTCTTTCAACATAGTCCGACTCACTTCCAAAGCTCACGTAACATTGTCTTTGTTTCACTTTACAAAAATGCAAATCCAACTAAAAAAGTCATATATGTAAGAGTTGTAAGAACAAAAATTGTTCTACAACAGATTCCTTGATTTTGATGATAACAAAGGATGAAACCAAAAATGGCACCCTAACGAAAAGTTTCTAAGTGTGCAGGATTCTAAAGAAAGAAGGAAGAAATCTGATGATGTCATCAGATACAAAACCAGATCAGATACAAATTATCAAATGGTCAGAAGCATCTGAAGTGGAGACAAGTTCAAGAAAGTCTAACTCTGAGCAAAACAGCAATACATTAGAAGCATCTGAACAAGAATACGCTATAGAAGTTCTGACTCTGAACAAAGGTTGTCTAACTCCAGAAACTCTCAGCGATATCTAAAGAAATCCATCAGAACTCAAAAGAGATTAACATCAGAAGCAAGATTTCAAGATTCTCCAGAAACACAAATACTCTGAGCATGGAATTGCTAATCATGAAAGAGTAACGTTTAAGTCAAGAAAAGATTTGCAAATGGATTTCCTAATTGAGAAAGAGACGTTAATCTCCAATCTCAATAAAGAAAATACTACTTGTGGTAAGTAGTCATTTCAAGAAGAAAAAGTCATCCTGCAGAAGCTATTTATGTGATGGCGTAACTTCATCTCAATATCCACCAGTTTCAACTACTACTTCAACGAATATATAAATAGGCTGCAAATCAACCTTGAACCATCAGCAAGCCAACAAGCCAAAATTATACTGAAACATCAACACTCAAGAAAAACACTCTTTCTCTCTAAGATCTTCACAAAGCTTTTGCTTATAACGTGAAAAACTCTTGTTCTTAACACTGTAATATTTGCTTTCTTAGAAGCACTCTAGATTACATAAATCTTTCATTTATTGTTTGTTGATTTCCTCAAGTGACTTAGTGTAGTCTGTAAACTTGAGAGGACTAAGAGATTTTTCTCTTAGACGTTGTTTGTAATCTTTCAAGATTAGTGGATTAAGTCCTTGTTGAAGGCGAAATCACCTTGGCCGGGTGGACTGGAGTAGCTTTGTGTTATAAGCGAACTAGTATAAAATCCTTGTGTGATTTTCATTTTGAAAAGCGCTTATTTTTTCCAAACAATTCAACCCCCCCCTTTCTTGTTTTTCTCACCTTCAATTGGTATCAGAGCTCCGGCTCTGTTATTGATTTTCTAATCAAACACTTAACCGTGTAGAGAGATCCAGTACGAGAAAAACAATGGCCCACTCAAATGAAAGAGATTCTTACAATGCTAAGCCTCCTGTTTTTGATGGAGAGAAATTTGATTACTGGAAAGATAGAATCGAAAGTTTCTTTCTGGGTTATGATGCTGACCTCTGGGACATTGTCACAGATGGATATACACCTCTAGTCTTGGAAAATGGAGCTGAAGTTCCCAGAAACAAGATGTCAGAAGATCAGAAACGTATCTTCAAAAATCATCACAAGGCCAGATAAATACTTCTAAATACTATATCATACAACGAATATGAAAAGATCACCAACAGAGAGACAACCAAAGATATACTTGACTCTCTGAAGATGACCCATGAAGGAAACTCCCAAGTCAAGGAGACGAAGGCTCTGGCGCTTATCCAGAAATATGAAGCCTTCAAAATGGAAGATGATGAAGCTATAGAGGCTATGTTTTCCAGATTTCAAACTCTTATTGCAGGTCTTAAAGTGCTAGACAAAGGATACACAACTGCAGATCATGTTAAGAAGATAGTCAGAAGTCTGCCAAAGAAATGGAGACCTATGGTTACTGCTCTGAAGCTGTCAAAGGATCTGAACAATATCAGCCTTGAAGAACTTGTTAGTTCTCTCAGAAGTCATGAGATAGAACTAGAGGAGGATGAACCTCAGAAAAGGAACAAGTCCGTAGCGCTAAAGTCCAGATCTGAAAGACGAAAACCTGACAGAACCAAAGCTCTCCAGGCAGAAACTGAAGATACTGACGACTCTGAACCTGAAGACTCTGATGATGAAGAAGAGTTGTCCCTACTAACCAGAAGAGTTAAGCAACTCTGGAAAAAGAGGAACAACAACTTCAGAAGACCAAGACCCAGAGGGGATCGATCAGAGTCAACTTCAAAAGGTAAAGCTAACAAAGATATTACCTGTTATGAATGTAAAGAAACAGGTCATTACAGGAATGAATGCCCTAAGCTAAAGAAAGACAACCCTAGAAAAGAAAGCTTCAAGAAAAACACCTTCAGAACAAAGAAAGGACTGTTGGCTACCTGGGATGACAGTGAATCTGGATCATCAGAATCTGACTCTGATGAACAGGCCAACGTAGCACTTATGGCTACCACATCCAGCAGCTCAGACGAAGAATCTGAAGAGGTATTTTCTGAACTTTCTCGATCTGACTTAGAATCATGTTTGTCAGAAACTCTTACCTCTTATCAGAAATTAAAACAAAAGTTTAAAAACATTAAAGGTTGTCTTAAAACAAAATTTGAAGAATGTAATGAACTTGAGATAACAATTCTAGCACATGAAGATACAATCAAATCTTTAACGTTAGAAAGAGATGGAGCAAAAACAAAAAGCTCAAAATTAGAAGAAGCGTTGTCTCAAGCACCACAAACTTCAAATAAAATTATTTATAAATATGAAGAAGCCTTTCAAGAATTTCTGAAGAATGGGATAGATAGGAGTATTATGGTATCCATGATTTATGGAGTAAGTCAGAACAATAAAAGGGGAATTGGGTATGATCCTAAGGAAGATAAAACTTCTACAAGTGATCAAATTAAATCTCCTTTTTCATATCACTACACACACACAAGAACACAAATTTAAAAATGCTAGAAGACCCAAAGTTATAAGAAACTCTGGGAAAACTAATCTAAAAGGACCCAAGAGATTCTGGGTACCGAAAGATAAGATTATCTATGTTGCAGATATCCTATGCAGCAAAGTTCAGACACCAGTCATGGTACCTGGACTCTGGATGCTCGCGACACATGACGGGAAGAAAGTCTATGTTCCAAAGTCTGGAACTTAAAGACGCTGGATTTGTAGGCTTCGGAGGAGATCAGAAAGGAAGGATCAGAGGCTCCGGAACTATTGGTAATGGTACTCTTCCCTCTATATCTGATGTTCTTTATGTAGAAGGATTAATGCATAACTTGTTATCCATAAGTCAATTAAGTGATAACGGTTATGATGTAATCTTCAATCAAAAAACATGTAAAGCCATTAATCAGAACGATGGCTCTGTCCTTTTCACAGGCAAGAGGAAAAACAACATTTACAAAATAAATCTTTCTGATTTAAAAGATCAAAATGTTAAATGTCTAATGTCAGTTCACGAAGAGCAATGGGTATGGCATAGACGTTTGGGCCACATTAGCATGAGGAAACTTTCTCAGCTAACTAAACTCGAGTTAGTCAGAGGCCTACCTAAACTGAAGTTTTCTTCAGATGCTCTGTGTGAAGCTTGTCAGAAAGGAAAATTTTCAAAAACATCTTTTAAAAAGAAAAATGTTGTTTCTACCTCTAAGCCTCTGGAACTTCTTCACATTGACTTATTTGGTCATGTGAAAACAGCATCAGTTAATGGAAAGAAGTATGGACTAGTCATTGTGATGATTACAGTCGCTGGACATGGGTAAAATTCCTAAAGCACAAGAGTGAGTCTCACTCTGTATTCACAAGTTTTTGTTCCAAAGTGCAAAAAGAATTTGACTCTAAAATTATTAGAGTCAGAAGTGATCATGGTGGAGAATTTGAAAATAAAGATTTTGAAGAATTATTTGATTCTAATGGAATATCCCATGATTTCTCCTGCCCTAGAACTCCACAACAAAATGGAGTTGTAGAGAGGAAGAATAGGACACTCCAAGAGATGGCCAGAACCATGATCAATGAAACTAATGTAGCAAAGCACTTTTGGGCAGAAGCTGTAAATACAGCGTGTTACATTCAGAATAGAATCTCTATAAGACCTATTCTAGAAAAGACTCCCTATGAACCGTGTAAAGGAAGAAAACCAAACATTTCATATTTTCATCCTTTTGGATGTTCTTGTTTTATATTAAATACTAAAGAACATCTGAACAAGTTTGATTCCAAAGCACAGAAAGGTATTATGTTAGGATACTCAGAACGCTCTAAAGGCTACAAAGTATACAACACAGAAACCAAAATTGTGGAAGAATCAATTCATGTCAGATTTGATGATAAGCTTGACCCTGAAAAGTCAAAGCTAGTTGAAAAGTTTGCAGATTTGGAAATCACTCTTGTAGAGTCTGATAAAACTCCAGAAGCAACTGTCACTCAGAACTCTGAAGAAATAAAATCTCCAGAAATCCCAAAGAAAGTCAAAAGTCGTATTAATGTATCTGAAGATTTGATTCTGGGAAACAAGGACGAACCTGTCAGAACAAGATCTACCTTCAGAACTTCTGAAGATATTCCTCTGGGACTAGTGTCTCTGATTGAGCCTACGTCTTGTGATGAAGCACTTCAGGATAACGACTGGGTGGCAGCTATGCAAGAAGAATTGGATCAATTCTCAAAGAATGATGTCTGGGATCTCGTTCCTAAACCCAGAGGCACTCACGTCATTGGAACCAGATGGGTTTTCAGAAACAAGCTGAATGAGAAAGGAGAAGTTGTCAGAAACAAAGCTCGACTGGTAGCTCAAGGTTATAGTCAACAAGAAGGTATTGACTATAATGAAACCTTTGCTCCAGTCGCGAGGTTAGAATCTATTCGTCTTCTTGTATCTTTTGCTATTAATCATTCTATTAAATTATATCAAATGGATGTCAAGAGTGCATTCCTTAATGGTTATATATCAGAAGAAGTGTATGTCAACCAACCTCCAGGTTTTGAAAATTCAAATTTTCCAGAACATGTTTTTAAACTTAAGAAATCCTTATATGGACTTAAACAAGCTCCCAGAGCTTGGTATGAACGTTTAAGTAGTTTTCTTCTGGAACAAAATTTTATCAGAGGGAAAGTTGATTCTACACTCTTCTGTAAAAACCTTAATAATGATCTCATGATATGCCAGATTTATGTTGATGATATTATTTTTGGTTCTGCTAATATCTCTGTTTGCCAAGAATTTTCTAAGTTAATGCAGACAGAATTTGAAATGAGTTTAATGCATGAATTAAAGTTCTTTCTGGGAATTCAAATTAATCAAACTCCAGAAGTCACGTACGTCCATCAAAGTAAATATATTAAAGACGTTCTGAAGAAGTTTGACATGACTGAATGCAACTCTGCAAAAACTCCCATGCACCCAACTTGCATTCTTGAAAAGGAAGAGGTAAGCAACAAGGTTTGTCAGAAGCTCTATCGAGGTATGATAGGCTCTCTTCTCTATCTGACTGCTACTCGTCCTGATATTCTCTTTAGTGTCTGTCTTTGTGCCAGATTCCAATCAGATCCTAGAGAATCTCATTTAACAGCAGTTAAGAGAATTCTTAAGTATCTGAAAGGAACTCCTAACCTGGGCCTGATGTATGAGAAAACATCAGAGTATAGACTCTCGGGTTATTGTGATGCAGATTATGCAGGAGATAGAATAGAACGAAAAAGCACCTCTGGAAATTGCCAGCTTCTGGGAAACAATCTAATATCCTGGGCTAGCAAAAGACAATCAACTATTGCTCTATCAACTGCAGAAGCAGAATACATCTCAGCATCACTGTGCACAACTCAGATGCTCTGGATGAAGCATCAGCTAGAAGATCTACAAATCTTTGAGAGTAACATTCCTATCTTTTGTGATAATACTGCTGCTATTTGTTTAAGTAAGAATCCCATTCTACATTCCAGAGCCAAACACATTGAAATAAAACATCATTTTATCAGAGACTATGTTCAGAAAGGGATAGTAACATTGAAGTTCATTGATACAGAACATCAATGGGCAGATATCTTTACTAAGCCTCTAGCTGAAGATAGATTTCTTTTTATCTTAGAACATCTGAACATTAAAAATTGCCCTGAATGAAGTGTGGCTCTGAAAAAGTAAAATGAGACTCTGATGTAAACAAATATATTTCTGCCTCTGACTCTGATACTTCTACCAAGTTAAGAAGATATCTGAGTTAGAAATCTTCAGAAACCTATCCTTTGGTATTCCTGAAGATCAGATACATCAACACGTGGAGCTCTAAGCGTCTAACCCTAGAACTTCTAGACAGCTGTCAAAAGAATTCAAAGGTCAGAACGTTTGAGTTCACCTAGAGCAGTGTGCATACTGTTGGGATTAGACATTCATTAATTAGCTGTAATCATTTTTCCCCCCAAGCGTGCTATTTTGATTTTTGTGCTAACGCTGGAATGTGTGTCGTTTTGCATGTGTTTGAACTTAGAGTATATAAACACTTTTCTCACATTTCACACACTTATCACTCTCACTCACTCTAAAACCCTAAACCCTTCTCTCAAGCATTCTCTGAAAGCTCTTCATCTTCATCAATCTTCTTCTTCTTCACCATGGACGCTCAACAACAAGAAGTCTTTAACTTCTCTCAACAAATGGAATCTAGTTCTACTGCTCAAACCTCAAACACTCAAACTCCAACGGTTACAGGCGTCTCTATCACCCCTGTTTACAAAGAACCTCATGTTCTTGACCGTGAACGCCATATCAACCTTTCAACCCCTTTTGAAGGCTTGGACGTGTTGTGTGAATCGTTAGTTGATTTCGACAACCTAAGAAGAAATGGTGTTGATCTAACTGGAGAACTTCGTCAACAAGGGTGGGAAAACTATTTCCAAAGACTTTATGGTCCCATTTACCCATTTCTCGTCAAGGAGTTCTGGAGATTTGCAGATGCAGATGACAACTTCATCGTCTCATATGTTCTGGGGGTGAAGATTGTTATTACTGAAGGGTCTATTGCCTCTCTGTTGAACATGGAGAGAAGTGGAGGAAAAAGGATTTACAACATCCCTCCTAGGTCAAAGCGCATTACTGATGTTATCAACCCTACAATCTTCAAACCCAACGTTGAAGGAAATCCTTCAAAGAACAAAGAGCTGCACCAGAACCTCAGAGTGTGGCTGAAGATTATTCTGGGAACCATTCACCACCGTCCAGCCTCTAACTCTTCTGACTACATCAATGCAGACCAGAAATGCATTCTGTACTGCATTCAGAAGGGTGTGAAGATCTCCCTCCCTGCTCTCCTTTTCAGATATCTGAGAGATTCGGTCAGAGAAACCAGAAACAACATGAAGCCCAGATCCTACATTCCTCTGGGAAGATTGCTATCTGACGTCTTCATTGAGCATGGACTGGTAGACCATCTGGAAAAGACCAAATTGATGGATGATCTGGCAATAGATGTTGGGAAGCCTCTGAATGCCAGAAATCTCAAGAGTATGGGGATAATTAAGAAGATTCAAGTCAGACCCACTCTGGACACATCCTGGGATTGTTTGAAAGATCAGAGGAAGATGCCTCATGGCCTTGCCAGATTCTTCAAGAATGAACCCAGAGACGCTGTTGCTATCTATCTTCAGCGTCTGCTGGATGATGGTGTTGACATCTCTGATTTCAGCCTCGACGACTGTCTGGATTCTGAAGAAGACTTCGTCAGATACAAGAGAGGTCTTTCTGAAAAGAAGGTAGCATCTCAGGCAAAGAAGGCCAGACTTGGAGAAACTTCTGGAAGCAAATCTTCAGCTCCTCTGAATATCTCTACTGGTACGTCTGTTCCTCCTGTTACCTCTAATCCTCTGATGGCTTCTTCTAACCCTCTCTCTTCACAACCTATTTTTACTACCTCTGAAATCCCACCTTCAACCACCAGAACCTCCCAACCTTCACCAGTTCTAAATGTAGCCCGTACTTTCATACCTCCCTCTAAACCTGCACAAACCCACCAAAGCACTTCATCTTCATCATCCTCAGAACCAGAATCACCCCCATATGTTTCCCTCTCTTCTGACCCAGAATTTTCTGATCCTGATTCCCCAACCATAGCCACAATTTATGCTCATAGACTTGCTTCACAACAAACACAAACACAATCTGAAGCAACTTCACCTCCACCACAACAAACAACCACCATACCTTCTGAAACTCAACCATCTGAACCCCACACCTCTGATATCATCCCACCAAACATCTCCGCTGCCCCAGAACCAGAATCTGAACCTTTAGATTTAAACCCTCTTTACGCTTCACCCCAAACATCTGAACCTCAACCAGAAGCAGAATCTGAACCTCAACCTGAATCAGAATCTGAACCTCTTACACTAAATCTCAGCCCTCAAAACAGCCCTCCAAACTCTCCACCTCATACCTCTGAACCTGAACTTTCTACACCTACCCTTGAGGAAGCCATCATGCAGGTAGCAGAAACTTCAGTACAAAAGGTCAAGTCTCTGACCACTAACTCTGAAGTCAGTGATGATCCTGAATCTGTAAGGACACACTGGAACAGAGTCATTGGCTGGATGACCTCTGAGTCTTTTAGACTGAAGAGCATATCTGAACAAGTCAGAAATGGCTACATCAGAGATGCTGAGGCAAGATTCCAGGAGAGACTTGCCAGAGAGGCTGAAGCCAGAAGGCTGGAGGAAGAGAGATTAGCCAAGGAAGCTGAAGAAGAAGCAAGAAGGCTAGAAGAAGAAAGACTTGCTAAGGAAGCTGAAATCCTAAGGGAAAAGGAAGCTGAAGCTAAGGCTCTAGCGGATGCAGAAGCACAAGCTGCTGCTGAAGCTGAAGCTCAGCAGGCTCTGACTCTGGGGGAGTCCTCTTCTGTGATCCCTATGGTTCTTCAGACTCTGAAAGAACTCAAGCAAGATCAGAATGAACTCCGGGCCAGAATGGACAAGCAAGATACTGTCAACGACAACATCCAGAACATGCTTGCTATGTTGCTTCAGAGAATGCCTCCGCCTCCGAACCCTTAGGCACTTAGGATTTATTTCTTTGCTTGCCTGTTGTCTTTATTTTCTCTGAATCTGTTTTTCTTATTTTCTTGTTGCCGTTGTGCTTCTATCTATGAATTCAAGTTTTTCTCTTTACTTATTTTTTTACTATGTCTTTTTGATTCTGACAAAAAGGGGGAGAAGTCATTAAATAGCTCTGATGAAAACATTGTCTAATACCTTAAGCATTCTGCAACATATTTTTTTCTTAAAAATAAAATCTATCTAACCTGGACTTAAGAAATTGCAGAAAGTTTCAGAAACCTCTGTACTTAAGAAACTCTGGTAAGAACTTCTGAACTCCTTAGCATTATCTCAGGGGGAGCTCTTGTCTATCTGATCTGATATTTTATATGTTTCATCTGCTAATTAAGATTGTTTTGTCATCATCAAAAAGGGGGAGATTGTAAGAACAAAAATTGTTCTACAACAGATTCCTTGATTTTGATGATAACAAAGGATGAAACCAAAAATGGCACCCTAACGAAAAGTTTCTAAGTGTGCAGGATTCTAAAGAAAGAAGGAAGAAATCTGATGATGTCATCAGATACAAAACCAGATCAGATACAAATTATCAAATGGTCAGAAGCATCTGAAGTGGAGACAAGTTCAAGAAAGTCTAACTCTGAGCAAAACAGCAATACATTAGAAGCATCTGAACAAGAATACGCTATAGAAGTTCTGACTCTGAACAAAGGTTGTCTAACTCCAGAAACTCTCAGCGATATCTAAAGAAATCCATCAGAACTCAAAAGAGATTAACATCAGAAGCAAGATTTCAAGATTCTCCAGAAACACAAATACTCTGAGCATGGAATTGCTAATCATGAAAGAGTAACGTTTAAGTCAAGAAAAGATTTGCAAATGGATTTCCTAATTGAGAAAGAGACGTTAATCTCCAATCTCAATAAAGAAAATACTACTTGTGGTAAGTAGTCATTTCAAGAAGAAAAAGTCATCCTGCAGAAGCTATTTATGTGATGGCGTAACTTCATCTCAATATCCACCAGTTTCAACTACTACTTCAACGAATATATAAATAGGCTGCAAATCAACCTTGAACCATCAGCAAGCCAACAAGCCAAAATTATACTGAAACATCAACACTCAAGAAAAACACTCTTTCTCTCTAAGATCTTCACAAAGCTTTTGCTTATAACGTGAAAAACTCTTGTTCTTAACACTGTAATATTTGCTTTCTTAGAAGCACTCTAGATTACATAAATCTTTCATTTATTGTTTGTTGATTTCCTCAAGTGACTTAGTGTAGTCTGTAAACTTGAGAGGACTAAGAGATTTTTCTCTTAGACGTTGTTTGTAATCTTTCAAGATTAGTGGATTAAGTCCTTGTTGAAGGCGAAATCACCTTGGCCGGGTGGACTGGAGTAGCTTTGTGTTATAAGCGAACCAGTATAAAATCCTTGTGTGATTTTCATTTTGAAAAGCGCTTATTTTTTCCAAACAATTCAAACCCCCCCCTTTCTTGTTTTTCTCACCTTCAAGAGTAACACCAATAATTTGAAGAAGTGGTAGCATGTACTTATTGGTCTTACATGTTAAATCAATTATCAACACAATAGAAAATATGTTGAACAACTTGATGGAATTCGGATGAGTCTAAAATATATCTCGAATGATTTTTCCACCCCCTCACACTATAACTAGATACATAATGATAATCATCCAAAAGCTTCAACAATTGTTGCATTTCAGATATGGACATCTTATTGCCTTGTTGTTTCGGGTGTGAACATTGTATACTCATCCGATATTTGCGACACTTTCAGGTCTTTTCCTTTTTAAACTTGTGAATATGTTTTTTTGGGTGAATCATGTTCAATGTGATGTTAGAAACAAGTTTCTTCTCTTCAGAATTCATACGACATACAATGGAGGATGACTGTAACACCCCAAAAATAATTAAAATATTATTTTAATGTTATTCAATTTTTTAATTGTGTTTTAGATGAATTATTATCTTTATATTTATTACTTATTATTTTTATTATTATTATTATTATTTAGAATTTAATTATAATTTATAAAAATGAGAGAAATAGAGAGCTTCGCGGGGGAATTTCTGCAATAACAAAGTAAGGGAGTGTATTCTATAACATTGATATTTTAGCGTTTAAAGTAGTGGACTTTTCCTTGAACCCTAAATTCATTCAAATTCATAAATTTAACATTGATTTGTTTTGAAACTTAGATTTGGGGTTTGCTTCTTGAATGATAGATCTTTATGGTATTATGTAAGTTTGTATGTTTGCTCATGGTTATGTGTATAATTGATGAATTCATGTTTGATTTGATGAATATGTGTTAATATGGATTGATCTTTGTGTTCAATTTATGTTTTAATAATGCCTTGGTGTGTATATTTTATAATTTCTTGAGGATGGATTGAGAATATACGTGTGTACTGCTGCGAAAAAGTGAAAATTTGCACAACGTAATTGATTGTCATCCCTTTAAAAGTTGTGAATTATCAAAGAGAAAAGTAGTGCAATCGATTGTGCAATCAATTGCCACCCCTTAAGAGCTGAGAAAACTCAATCGGAATTACAGTGTAATCGATTGTGCAATTGATTATACGTTTGTGAGCTATTGAAAATGTCATATCTTGAGTTAGAAACTTTGATTGAGGCGCGGTCAGATACCTTAGAAAGCTAAAGCAAGGACTTATCTTGTGGTAAAGTCTCATGATGCCTACATGTACTAGTAACATTTTGAATGATTAACGATTATGAGGTAAAACTTAGGACATGAGTCCAAAGTTAGGTAAAATCATTGTGAAGCCCTAATGTGTCAATTGAATTGAAAGTTTGATAAAACCATTGTGAAACCCTGATGTGGAAATCAAAGTGAATGTATGGTAAAACCTTGTGAAAAACCTAATGTGGTAATCAAGGTAGATGTGTTTCAAAAGAGGAAGGAGGTTTGAGAGGAATTTGTGCATGTCTGATCATCATGCATCATGCTAAAATAGGAATAGGTATGTGTCTAGAGAGTGTTGTAGTACAGACATAGCTCACATGTACTCCTAGACAGTTGAGAGTTTACGGAAGTCTAGAGAGAGTGTTGTAGTACGAACGTAGCTTGCACGTCCTCCTAAATTAGAATTTATCGAGAGTGTTATAGTGCTTGTGTAGCTCGCATGTACTCCTAAAGTGTTGAGAGTCTACAGACGTGTAAAGTGAATGTTGTAGTACGGAACGTAGCTCATATTTACTCCTAAATTATAAAACTCATGAAGAGTGTTATGGTAAGTAAGGTGTCCTGCATGTCTCTCCCGAATAAGTCATGAGTTCAGTGATTGGTATCACATGCATATGGAGTAGAGGATAAAGTGCATTGCATGATAATTCATGGTATATTGTGTAATGTAATTATATATTGTGTAATATCGTGTAATTCTTGTAATATTGTATGATTGTGCATATGTAGAATGTTGTGATTTATGATACCCTTTGTTGTTGTTATATCGTATAATTTGTTGACTGTATTATCACCCATCTGTTAGCTATGTCCCTATAGTTTGAATCAATGTGCAGGATATCCTCATATTGAGATTGGGGAATAATTAAGTTGTTGTAAGGATATTGCAGGTGGTGTAGAAGACCAATCCAATAGTTTCTTTTGTGTTATTGTGTGACGAATTGTTAAGGCAGCTAGTATGTTTGAGTCTATAATAAGTCTTTGGTATTATGACATCAAAGTCAGGATTCACTTTTAAATTTCCTTGTTTGATTCAATGTTTGAACAAGTACTCATATATAATAGATGGTCTGGATCAAACGAGGATGATGTCTGAATCAAGTGCTTTGGCTAGGATTTCGGCCTATATGGCTAAAAATAATTTAATAGCGGCGTTAGAGGCTGAATCATAGGAAATGATGGTTGTCAAAGCCATTATACTTGAAGTTCATAAGGGAATTTTCCAGAATGGCCAAGAAAAAACTTAAAAAATTCACACGCTCGATTGTATATACGATGATGAGCCTTTGGGGTTTGAGAAAGATCCATTAGCCTCTACCAAAAGGATGCAAGCTCAATATCCTTTGGAAGAGATAGATTTAGGGGATGGGACGACTAAGAGGTCAACTTATATAAGTGTCAAGCTCGACATAAGTGATCAGTGCATTTTGATGCACATTCTTCTATATTTATACTTATGCATTTCCATGTTTTAGTTTGGTTATTTTTCCCTTTTAACGTGTTTTTATAATTTATCTTATTTTTACACTTATTTGTTTTTCGCAGTTTATTTTCAGCATTAGCAGCTTTCGCGAGAAAAATTATATCTTGAGCTAGGAGTATCGGATTGAGACGTACTACCAGTCGATGGAAAGCTAAGAAAAAGATCTACAACTTTCACGAAGAAATCAGAAGCTGATTCAGCCTGTAACAGGGCCAGAAAATTCGTTGAAGTTGCAGCATTAGTTTTATTTAAGTTTTGGGTCATTAGTTTTGGACTTGGGTTATCTTTTCGATCCAGTTGGGTTGTAAACCAAATTCCTTGTTTTCCATATACCTAGCAGCCGCATAACATTAGGAGGAGGACTATTCACGAAATGCTAGAAAGCTTTGGCAAGAATTCTCATGAAGAACTAATCGATCCAAACAATTTGCTGTATTCGGGTTCCGATACCTTGAGATTTTAGTAATTCTTATTCAGGTTTTTTTATTCCTTTCAATATTAATATATGTATTTTGTTTGCTTAATCCAATTTACATATGCTATATTGATTTAATCCGATTGATTGTGTGATCCTAAAGTCACGATTTCGTTTGCTTAATTCGTTATCGAGTCCGTTTAATTCATGTTTGCTTAATTCATGAAACTTAATCCCGTTTGCTTAATTTGGATAATAGGAACATACAACTTATACTATCAATTGCGCTTGTCAGTTGATATTATAATCAAATAAGAATAGTTAATCTGCGGTTGGAATTACGATAGTCGATGATAGGCAAAGACCGAATCAGTAAATTGTTGCTACAGCTTATTTCAATAATCACTTATTTTAATCTATTTTTTTAATTGAATCCTAAACCAACCAAAACCCCATTAATCGTTACGATCATTGGTTAATTCATTCAAGAATCCTTGTGAGAACGATAATCCGAGTCAATTTGTCGCTAACTACGTTTTGTCAAAAATACTCGTTTTTGATCCGCGCGCGACAGCGGATCAAATTGGCGCCGTTGCCGGGGATTCTTGTCGAATTAGCCAATAGTTTAGTTTTAAGTATTGTGTGTGTTGTTGTTCTGCAATTTCCTGTTATTTTTCCGAATTTTTCTACAGTTTCGCGTTCGGAGTTGCGTCTAGAGTCAGAAAAAACCGGTTTTTGGAAAATTTGTGTTTGATTGTATAAGTTGTTTGCCTACTGGAAGCAGAAAAATCGTGCGATCAATACTCCTTTACTCTTGAGTAAGGGACTCTGACGTCAAATTTGCCAAATTCCTTGTTTTTCTATTTTTAATTAATTTTTTACTGTTTTCATAGTGTCGAAAAAATCCAAAAAAAATCTCAAATTTTTTATTTCACATCATTAGATTAAGTTTGGTGCTTTTGTATTTTTCTGAATTTATTTTAATCGTTTTTCTTCTTTCTATTTGTTTTTGTCTATTTCAGACATAATTGATATTTCTGTTTTTTTTATTACATGGATGATCAAAGAACATTAAGGCAGTTTGATGCTCCTGATGTTAATTATAATGACTTTTGTATTGAATATTCTGATGTTTCGGTTCCTTTTGAATTGAAATTTGGCTTAATACACTTGTTTCCAAGGTTTAGTGGTCTTGCAGGTGAGGATCCGCATGAGCATCTGAAGGAATTTGAGGTTGTGTGCTCTGCACCTTCTAGACCTTCACTAGAAGATATTGTCAAACAAATGACTGCAAATAATCTCCAGTTTCAGCAACAAGTAGATTCTACTTTAAAGACTTTGCAAACACAGATTGGGCAGCTTGCCATTTTGGTGAATGCCATGCAGCAAACTCAAGGATCAAACCAACAACCCTTGGAAGAATATTCTGTTTTTCAAATAGATTTGATTTCTGAAATTGTTGATGATACTTGTAGTGATTTGTTTGCATCTGATTTTCCATCATTGTCTGGTTTTGATGATGTTTATTCTTGTGATATTTGTACTGAAACTAAAATTTGCTCTGTTTATGCTGAAATTGAGGCTGCCTTGCAAGTTGATATTCTTACTGCAGATGAGGTTGCAAATAAAGTTGTTCATGTAGATAAAGTTCTTGACATCCCGGCTGCCCCAAACACTCCTTCTATTGAGCAGCCACCTTCCCTCGAGCTGAAGCAACTTCCTGAAAATATGAAATATGCTTATTTAGAGATGAATGAAAAACTACCGGCTATAATTTCTTCTAACCTTGATTTCGATCAAGAAAATAAGCTTTTGCAGGTTTTAAGGAAGCATAAAAAGGCATTTGGTTGGACATTGACTGACATTCCAGATCAGATCACCTTCACGTGCCCATTTGACACTTTTACTTTTAGAAGATTCTTTGATCCTGGAATAAGAGGCGAAGATACTAATAAAAATTTCAAGTTCAATGGACATTACCCAAAGCTATTCCATGACAGCCACACTTTGGAAGAAGAAAATGTAGAATATATCTCTTTGAGAAATGCTGCTTATGTGATCACCTATCCTCCTTGACTACTCAGGTGTGTTCTTTCCTCTCTCTTCTCTCTCTTATTTTATGTTTGTTTCTTTCATTGAGGACAATGCATATTTTAAGTGTGGGGAGGGAATACTTTATTTTCTTTGTTTTTGTTCTTTGTTTTGTTTTGTTTTTGTTTTCTTTCTAAAAAAATTGCATTTTTGTTGAAAGTTTTAGGCTATAGAATAATTTGAGGTCGAGTTTGCGGAGACTTGGGAAAAATTCACAAGATCGGTATTGTTTTAACACCGTAAGTCTCCTGCATATGAAAATTGAGTTGAATTTTTATTATGTTTTAACCTTACATTCTCATCCTCTGACAGCTCTTTAGTAGTTTATTTCAGCAGTCAGCACCATCTCACACACACTCTACGCAGGGAAGCCGATGAATATAAGTGAGTGCTCCGAAGAAAAAAAAACAAGGAATGCACCTTCTAAGTTTGGTGACCCTACCGGTCACTTAACCCAACGGTTGTGGAACCTTAAAAAAAAGTTGGAAATAAGACTCTTTTGTAGTTGGTTCAGTGGTTTCTGGTGCTGAACTTGGTAGGGCGGATTACGGTCCGATCCCCCGCAACTACAATTGAGTAAGCAAAGGGTTATGCCACTTAAGTACCAGAATCCCGTGCAGAAAAGGATCAGAGTCACTAACCGGTCGCCTTGCTATGAGTGTGTGGAGATAACGGGCTTAATGTGATTGCGCCTGAATGAAAAAGAGTCAAAGAAGGATGAGTAAGTTAGACTTTAACATAATAACATGATTCGAGTTGATTTGTGTATTCAGGAGGTTTATGACTGCACAATTGTGGATTAGTGTTCCTATGATATCCTTAGTGTGCAAGATTAGTACCTATCGATGCAAACTTAACCGAAGAAGACTTGTAACCTAGAATGAGTAACTAATGATGTGTTTGTGTTTTGTTTGTTTTCTTTTAAATTTTGCTCGGAGTGCAAAAGTTCAAGTGTGGGGGAATTTGATCAGTGCATTTTGATGCACATTCTTCTATATTTATACTTATGCATTTCCATGTTTTAGTTTTGTTATTTTTCCCTTTTAACGTGTTTTTATAATTTATCTTATTTTTACACTTATTTGTTTTTCGCAGTTTATTTTCAGCATTAGCAGCTTTCGTGAGAAAATTTATATCTTGAGCTAGGAGTATCGGATTGAGACGTGCTACCAGTTGATGGAAAGCTAAGAAAAAGATCTACAACTTTCACGAAGAAATCAGAAGTTGATTCAGCCTGTAACAGGGCCAAAAAATTCGTTGAATTTGCAGCATTAGTTTTATTTAAGTTTTGGGTCATTAGTTTTGGGCTTGGGTTATGTTTTCGATCCAGTTGGGTTGTAAACCAAATTCCTTGTTTTCCATATACCTAGCAGCCGCATAACATTAGGAGGAGGACTATTCACGAAATACTAGAAAGCTTTGGCAAGAATTCTCATGAAGAACTAATCGATCCAAACAATTTGCTGTATTCGGGTTCCGATACCTTGAGATTTTAGTAATTCTTATTCAGGTTTTTTTATTCCTTTCAATATTAATATATGTATTTTGTTTGCTTAATCTGATTTACATATGCTATATTGATTTAATCTGATTGATTGTGTGATCCTAAAGTCACGATTTCGTTTGCTTAATTCGTTATCGAGTCCGTTTAATTCATGTTTGCTTAATTCATGAAACTTAATCCCGTTTGCTTAATTCGGATAATAGGAACATACAACTTATACTATCAATTGCGCTTGTCAGTTGATATTATAATCGAATAGGAATAGTTAATCTGCGGTTGGAATTACGATAGTCGATGATAGGCAAAGACCGAATCAGTAAATTGTTGCTACAGGTTATTTCAATAATCACTTATTTTAATCTATTTTTTTAATTGAATCCTAAACCAACCAAAACCCCATTAATCGTTACTATCATTAGTTAATTCATTCAAGAATCCTTGTGAGAACGATAATCCGAGTCAATTTGTCGCTAACTACGTTTTGTCAAAAATACTCGTTTTTGATCCACGCGCGACAGCGGATCAATAAGCATAAAAATAAAGGTAATCGAGATTTTAAGGGAGTTCAAATATTGATTCGCATGGGATTACTATGAGATGTCGGGACTTAGTAGGGAGTTGGTGGAGTTGAAACTACAAATAAAGCCTGAAAAGATACCTATAAATCAAACCATAAGATGATTTGCGCCAGAGGTCATGTCGAAGATCATGGCAGAGATCAAAAGGCTGCTCAAAAACAGGTTCATAAGACCTGCCAAGTATGTCGAATGGCTAGCCAACATTATCCTAGTAATTAAAAAGAATGGCACTCTCAGAGTCTGTATTGACTTTAGAGATTTGAATGTTGTCACTCCAAAAGACGCATACCCAATTCCAGTGGCAGAAATGCTAGTCGACTCGACAACTGATTTTGAGTATTTAAGTCTTTTAGATGGTTATATTGATTATAACCAAATTTTTATTGCAGAGGAAGATATGGCTAAAACAACATTTTGATGCCCATGAGCCTTAGGCATGTACGAGTGGGTGGTGATGCCTTTTGGTCTAAAATTGTCGGCGCAACCTATGAGAGGGTAATAAACTCTATGTTTCACGACTTTATTAAATCATTTATGCAAGTTTATATAGATGACATATTCATCAAGTCCTTATCATAAATTGGTCACATAGATCACCTTCGACAATCCTTTAAAAGGATAAGGAAATATGGATTGAAGATGAATCCGTTAAAGTGAGCTTTTTATGTTAACGCATGTGATTTTTTGAGCTTCGTAGTTTATAAGAAAGACATTGATATAAATCTGAACAAGACGAAACTGATACTCAATACAGAGCCTCCGACAAATAAAAAGCAGCTTTAGTCTCTACTTGAAAAAATGAACTTTTTGAGAAGATTCATATCTAATCTAAGTGGGCAAGACAAATGTTTTATCGCCATTGTTGCGTTTGAAAAAGAAGGAAGGCTTTTGATGGAAACCAGAATATCAAAAAGCATTTGATGATATCTAGTCATATTTGTCGAACCCTCATGTATTGTTACATCCCATGAGAAACAAGAGTATGAAATTGTACATTTCTTCATCAAACTCGATAATAGGCAGTATGTTAGCCCAAGAAGATGATGATAACGTCGAAAGAGACATATATTATCTTAGTCGATTGCAAAACGATGCAGAAACTAGGTATATATTGATAGAAAAGTTGAGTCTTTCTTTGTATTTCTCTTCCATAAAGTCAATTATATTTACATATTAAAACATCTAACATTTTCAATGTCTAAATCCTAAGTCCTAATATTTACAATTACTTCAATTTCCTTCAACTTCCTGCATAGGAAGTTCTTAAACTAGCCACAAAAGACTTGTCCATTTCATCCATCCACCAATAGCTGCACCTTGAGGAAATGCACAACAGAGCACCAAACAAGTTTCACCCGCAGGAAACAAAGCAACTCACGTTTAGCACCATATACCACAAAATCACTCAACCTGTGAATTCATAAAGTTATAACAGTTCCACTTGCAATCCCATACACATATGATTCAGCTGGCAAATGCATTCCAATGTAACAGATCCCACCGACATCGATTAAGTGGTTCACCTGCAATTTCATTTCCAACTTGCCATTTCACATAGCAGAACCAAATCTAATAACTTTCACTTACCACGTAATATAATTTTACATTTAACTAACCTCCAAAATATCATTTAGATTTCACTAACTCTAAGTCAATAACCTAACTACACATCAAGCAGTTGTTAACAAGTTTTTTCATATTTGAATTACTATCCAAGTTTCATTCATACCATAATCGGCATCTAACATTTCATCAATCAAATAATTCCATAACCATATGCCATGTTTTTTCAATAGCAAATACATCAATAGTTAGCTTTTCATCATACACTAAGTATTCAAAACAGTGACAGTTCCATAACACATCTCGCCAGCTCAAACCTTCATTTCATTATTCCATAGATTCATACAACAACAATCCACACTTCAATACTTAAAGCCAAACAAAGACCATTGTCATTCCAACATACTGACCACAACAGTCCCCATGTTTCAGCATAACTTACCTAACAGCAAAAAGGGGCTCGGCTTCACCTATATCATCCAATAAAACTAGTTCAATTTAACACACTATTAATAGAAATTAAAAATAAGTTAATAGCAATTCTAATAATGCATTATGATTTAACAACTAACAGAACATTTCCATTTCAAATTTCTACTAACCTTTATTTCAAATATTAACATGTTACTAACAGTTTTAAAACCAACTCAATAAATTAAGCTTCATACCAACCAATTAACATTGCACATATTAACACAACACTCCAATTAACTCTAACCGCAAGCAGTTTTTTAACTGAAGCAGAGTTATAATTAACATATTTCAACCTAACACTCAACTTAAACTAATCTTCAATTCCTAACATTCATGTTGCTAACAGTAAAACCAATTGCAACAAACTAACAATCCTTTAGGAGGCCATTTGTACATTCAGTGAAAAGTGAACAGAGAAATCTAAGAACTGAACTCACCTAGCAGAATGTTACAATCTGAACTAATCAAGTTTCAAGCCCAACCTCACCAATGGGTCCTGTAACAACCTGCAAATGGAAGTATTAGTTTAGGAACCTACATAATAAGAAGAGTTTCGATTTTTAACTGCAGTAATCAAATGCAACAATGTCTAATAACCTCACTTCAAAGAATTAACAGAGCAACTGACATCTCAATCCTAACTAACAGAATTTGCCAGCTGGACAACTAACTAATTTGGCACGGAATTAGAGGATTAACAGAGTTAGTTAATCCCTAACTAACTTGAACGGTGAACTCTTAACAGTGTGAAGTTCTTATGTCAAGTTCATTTTCTATAAATCTTGAGCAACATTCATTCTTCACCCCTCTCCAATTCACTGCTTCACAATCATTGCAATCCTCACACATCATTCATAGAATCACATGATTTTCATCCCTCTTCTTCACTCACTCACTCTCTCTCTCTCTCTCTGAATTCACCCTCACAAAAGCTTCATCATCCGACCATTGGAGCTTCACTTGGAAGCTTCAATTGGTTGAGTTGAAGCCTCTAACACCCAACCTCTATCACTCTCACGCACCTCTTATCAATATTGATCGCATAACAACTTCACCTACAGACTAACCATGGGAAGGAGAAGAAGAGAAGAAGTTATGCACATTTGACATAAAGGAATTAGGGTGAAGATTTACCTGGAGGAGTTACAGACTTTGGAGCTTCGTTGTTTAGCTTCGGCCAACATGAAGAATCGCCGGAATTGCTCCGGTAGGTAAGTCTTTCCGCTCTTCATCTTTAATCCATAGCAACCACTATGCAGATTGCTAATGAGGGAGCCAAACCCCGATGGTTTGGACTCCAAATCACTCCTAATTGACATTTAATTTCCTAATATGAGATTTAGGGTTCGTAGTTTTAGTTTCGATTTGGGGTGGTGTTAGGGAATTGACGGAAATCAGGGATGTATCGAGGATGAGAGTGAAAAGTCGGTTCCATTGATATAGATTTGGTGGTGGTATAATCTCTGTCGCCGCCGGAAGAGATTTCCGGCACGGCGGAGGGAGGACGGAGAAGAAAGCAGAACGCGTTTTAATTTTGAATCTGAACTTTCATGTTTAGCATTTATCACGTGCCTTTTCCTCAAATGAAGCGGATATGGCTTGCAGACTCAGATCCAAATCACATTGAGCTGATACATTTGCATAGTCAGCTTGTTCACCTCGTGGGCCTTAGTATCTTGGGCTTTTGGTCAATTTTGTCAATTACAGCATGGTTCTGCTGGTGCACTCCTGGACTCGTTTTGAACACGGGCCCCTATTTGGGCCACATGCAGGAACTACTAATGGCACCCTGTGTTGGTTAATGTACCCTGTCTTGGACTTTATTATAATTATTATATTTTTCTTCTTTTAATTTGTGATAATTCTTGTTAATACAAATTGATAGAAACTAATTAGATTTTAATTTTTTATTAGTTAATTCGAGTATTAGATTTTAGAATTAGATTGGTAGAAATATTGAAAGTTTATAAATCTTGATTAATTCATAGAAATTTTAGATATTAGAATTAATTAGGTTGTTAGAACAATCAAAATTATTTAGGATTTAGAATTGATTTTAATTAGGATTTCATGATTAGGAATTAATCCTTGATTTGTGAAATGAGTATTTTCTCCCTAGGTTTATAAATAGCTTGGTTTTGCATGCTCCCCTAGTTTTAGGACTTGTAGAGATATTCATTTTCAACTATTATTTTAACCCCACTAATTAGTGTTGACCAAAGGTCACTTTGGTCAACCGAATCCTTTGTATTATGTTGTAAGCCCCAAGCCTATTCAAGTGATCAAAAAAGCATTGATCACTTGATAGGGAAAGTTCATTATGCTCAAGTTGTTGCGGATACGTTGAATCTCAAGAGCCCAAGACCTCAAGGTTCAAATACAAGATCAAGGCTTCAAAGTCAACATCAATCAAGCATAGCTAGCAAGGTGGACTACTTCTCAAGCATTGAAAATGTATCAACACTTGAAGATCATAATCCAGAATGTGTGACACAAGCCTTAAGTAATAGGGAATGAATGAGAGTGGATAATTCATTAACTCATTCTGAATATCTTTGGGTACGGGACGCTTGACCCAATTGCTCATTGTATTCACCTATATTCATAGACTTTAACATAATTTGAATTACGTGATTGTCAAGTCCTCTTTTACAACAACTAACACTACATCAATAAGATCAACACACAAGATCTCCTATCAGCAACTTGTTGATTCTGATTTGAGTTGCACATTATGAGCCTTAAGAAACAAAGAATGATGAGATTGGAGAATTCCTATCCTTGTCTAGGATATCCTTAGGTACGGGACGCTTGACCCAGTTGCTCAAGGTATTCGCCTTTGTTCATAGACTTTAATGCAATTTGAATCATACAATTGACAAGTCTTCTGCAAGCAAACCTCAATCATTCAACACTTCAACAGTGAAGCATCATTGTGCGTCAATCCTCCTTCAGTATCAAACTCTCCTCCTGGATCTTCATACATTTCTTGGGATCATTATCTTGGGGTCACATACCCATTTCTAAATCAATTGCTTCATGCATTGCCTATTAGTTCAGACTATGGCATACTTTATTACTTTCCCTTAAGATGCAGACCTTGGAAACTTCTTTTAGCCTATGAAGTACATACTTTGGTTTTGTCCCCTGCATATAAGGTGCAAACCTTGGCAACTTCCTTCAGCCCATAGAGTATAGACTCTGGCTTTATTACTTTCCTATGAGGTACATACCTTGGTATCTCGCCCATACAGTTTAGACTGTGGCATCTTTTATTCCTTGCCTATAAGGTGTAGACCTTGGTATTCAGCCCATGGAGTACAGACTCTGACTTTGTTTCTCGGTCACAAGGTGTAAACCTTGGCGACTTCTTTTAGCCTATGGAGTTCAGACTCTGGAAACCTTTAACATTGTTTGGAAGTTCAGACTTTGGCATCATGTTCCTCTGCCCTAATTGAGTTCAGACTCTGAGAATATGTTCCTTGCCTTGTATTTAGTTTAGACTATGATATTCATCTATATTTCCCTTTGGAGTTTAGACTTTAGCTATATCTCATTTGTCCTTATGATCGATCACCGTCTTTAGTTAGTACCACATTCCTGCTTGTTAAGCAATTTGCCTTTCGGTAATCAATCTATCTCTCTTTATTTTCAGCCGTAGTGGGATGAACTATGATTTCTCTAATTTTCTCATTGCATGGTGAGAATACGTAGGCACGAGGGTTCGAATCCTCCGTGAGCATACTTATTTATTCCTCCTTCCGCCTTAGGGCACCATCCATATCTTTCATGACGCTTAATCCACCTTCAATCATTGAATCGTTCACCCTGGTGACATATTATTTCTTTGAAACCGAAATACCGTTTTCTTTGGAATTCCATATATACCATTTTAGGATGCCTAATGAAAAGTCCGCGTTTGTACTAAGAGTTGTTTGGCTTGTACCCAAACATTTAATTCTTCTTTTTCGGCCCAACCATATAATGATACCATGCCTTAGGCCCCTCACTTGTGGTCTATGTCACCTTTCCTCTATGGTACATTCTCTTATGGGTTCCAATATACCTTGGCCTTTGGTTTCAAACTATACCGTTTCAGTCACTTATTACCAAATATTCAATTTTGTGACTTTGGTCATTCATTCCATTCATTTCCATAATGCATCCATATTCTACCTTCATTCACTTCATGTGATAAACCCGATTCTTGGAGCCAAATACACTACCATTGTGCTCCATTTTGTGTCAGCTTATGAACCAAGAGTTGTTTTGCTTGTATCCAAACACCTAATTCATTCTTTTTGGTCGTGACAATATAGTGGGTATGCCTCTGTCCCTCCACGTCTTAGTCATACAAGTTTTACTATTGGGTTCATATTTTCACCCCTTGTTGGAGTCCAAATTAGATTATCCTTTGGTTCATACCATACTGTTATCACAATTCTTTTCATCTCCCACCACTAGTTCCATGAACTACGAAGCTTTGAATTCCTCATTGCACTATGAGGATACGTAGGCATGAGGGCCCCAATCCTCACCGATCACTTTATCTATTCTTTTTCTTTTCCCTTATTCTTTCGCAAGTAATCTGAGATATAACACCTATTCGAACAAGACTAATCAAAACGGTTCCCATGGAGTACTATGGATGTTAAGGGTGATAATACCTTCCCATTGCATAATCGACTTCCTTACCTAGCATATCTCTTTCCCCTGGGTTTTATCGATGTTTTCCCTTTCCTTCAGGAATAAATAAAGTTTGATGGCAACTCTGTTATATATTCGAGCATGCGATACATTCGGGTATATTTCTGCTAGCATCAGTTATTATCATCTGAAAACCAGACAAGTTTTACAAATGAACAAACACTAAACAAATAACAGAAAGATTACAAATGAGACATGATTGAATAATATGATATTACTGACATGACTAGCCTTGATACTCATCCATGGAGGTAACAGAATCTTAACATTCTCCACCAACAACTGCATTCATCATTTGTCCACTGTGATCTGGCAAAAAATTAGTTATGACATTGGGCCCTACCTTAGAGAAGGACAAGATCTTCTAGTCGATAAGCTCTTGTACCCTGGTTTTGAACAGTTAAAAATCCTCGGTTAAGTGCCCTATATAGCCGGCATGAAACACACAAGAGGCATTAGGATTAGACTTCTGGCTATAGGGGTAAACAGCTGGTGGTATTTCCTTTAGCATAATTTCCCCTTGCTGGATAAGATATGGTAGCAACTGAGCATACAATACATGGATCTAGTCACAATGAGGATGCTTTCTGTCATTTTGCTTGCCCTAACCCTGACTTTGGTTTCTGTTATCTTACGGAGGTTGCTGATTCTAAGGAACCGGAGCCTGTGGAAGTTATTGATACTGAGGTTGGCATGTAGGTTGCTGATATTGGGCAGCGACAACGTACGAATAAGGGTAGTATGGCATTGAGGCCATATGAGCTTGAACTTGAGGGTAGACATTTACTATCATAACCCTTGCCTCAATCGCTTTCTTCTTAGCAAAACCCTAAGATTTCTTGGCCACTGTTTGATTATCAATGTTGGCAATATTCCCCATTTTCAGCTTATTCTCAATTCATTCTCCAATGGTTACTATGTCAGCAAAACTGGACGAGCTACTGACCATCTTCTCACAATACATACCTTGAAGAGTGCTCATGAAAATATCAACTAATTCAGCGTCTATCATCGCAGGTCTAACTCGGGAAGCCATTTCACACCACCTCTGAGCGTACTCTTATAAAGTTTTGTTGCTCTTGCAGGTTTAATTTTGCAGCTATATCCTGGTGGGATCCATATCCAAGTTATACTTATATTGCTTCAGAAAGGCTTCAGACAAGTCCTTCCATGATCTGATTTTACTGCACTCCAAGCTCATGTACTAATCTAAGGATGCCCCAGATAGGTTGTCCGGGAAGCAATGGATAAGAAGCTCATCATTATCAATGTAGGACATCATCTTCCTATAATACGTAATAACATGACTTCTAGGACAACTTAAACCCTTGTATTTCGGCAAGTCTGGAATTTTAAACTTCTGGGGAAGCACCACATTAGGAACTAGGTATAACTCCTTAACATAAATACTGAAAGCAGAGAAACCTTCAATGGCTCTTATTCTTTCATATAATAACCAATAGTATGCCCGTCTATTCTGGTATGTACCAAAAGCAATCTGACTAGCAGGCAGAAGATTAGTTTGATGATTTGGGAGTTGAACACCCTAAAAAGTTTCTTGAGCAAGGACTGGAGGAGAAGTAAACTAGGGATACCCCTAAGGATATATCAATCCTAAATTAAATATCTGATCAACATACTGACCAAATAGACCCTCGTATGAAGCACAGGGTACCCTAGGATACACAAATGGAGGTGCAACAATAGAAGATGCCCCCAAGATAAGGAGGAGATATTTAAACACCTTGATTTAAATTTTGAACAATAGTTTGAGTAGCTTGAGGAGGAACATGAAAATGAAGGCGAAGGCCATTGCATTCATCTTCGTTATCATCAGGAGTTTCAATAGTAATTGGATAGAAGTCTGAAGAGCCTATTCCTGGTTGATCTCGTGGTTGTCAGCACCAACCATCTGAGGAGAGTGAGTGGTCATGCCCCAAGGATAAGCAACAACGTTCCTATTGGCAGGATGCATAACAAAAGGTTGATATGGCACAAAAACATTCCCATTAGCAACTTGGGGAGTAAAGTTTGGAGGCAACACGGATAGGAAGCAGCATGCCTACTAGGACCTGCCTGACAGATGGACTGACTTACCACATGTTATATCACAATATTAATAATAGTATCAACAGTAGTGGTGACAAAGAGAGTAGCATTAGTACCATAGTAGTAGCAGGATTGACAGAAGTGGTATATGAGCTTGAAGGTTCTCCATTATAGTGTTCATATTACCCTGGAAAAGATCCATCTTGCCTTAGAACCGAGCCAAGGTTTCCCTGTATGTAGCATTATCCCATTTCATATATGCCATAATTCTTATTTTATTATCTCTTGTGAAGTACTGGTGTCGAAGAGTCGTCGTCTTTCTGTTATGAGGAAAGGATAATGTGAGCTCTTTCTGATTGATAGGCATGATATGCAAATGAGTGAATGCATATGTTGGGGACGAAATGCAAATAATTATGCCACATCCATAGATTCAAAGCATTGATGGTGTAATAACCCATGTTCAAAATTTCGACATATATACAGTAATTCAATAATGATATGCAAGAATATATGTTAACAACATAAAATAATCCATATAATTTATGTATACTTCCTAATGCATGATCAAAGATCCTACGTATCCATGAGAGTAAAGGTATGTACAGTCCATGGTTTCCTACAAAAAAAAACATATCCCTATCACATGTAGGTTTCTAGTCTTCAAAAGGTAGTTCCTAGAAGGTTCCCTAGAGTCATCGATCCAAAATGAAAATACCCTACCGTAGCAAATTCTCGCAGGACAAAAGTACTTCCAAGTGAATCCAGTATGAGTGTGGTTCTCGTGACAACCCAATGCCTAAAACGCAGGTGAACACGACTATCCACGAGTCTATCCTGTGTATGTACTCAACTCGGGTTTATAGCTTCTCTCATGTAGCATCATTCCAACCCAACAGAGAGTATAACATATATCCAACATATAATAAATATTTAAATCAATAAAGAATGCCATAAATAACTTAAAGATAAAGTGAGTAAAGCGATAAAGATAAATACCTAAAGCAAGTGCAGAAAGCAATCAAAACTAGGCTCTGTTGGTGTAAGCCCTAGAGGCCAATACTTTTGGTACTTGTATCGAATTATTTATTAATAATAAAAGGCTTTTTCTTTATTACGTTTGTTTAGTAAAGTCCCTGGAATAGATAGTCCGTTTAATGTATTAAGTGTGACTTAATCATGAGAACACATTAAACATAAGGACATTATTCTTAAAGTATCCGTAGTCGAGCTTTAGTGTGAAGTGGGATAACATTAAAGCATTAAGACTATTATGTTTGTAGACTGATGATCACATCTCATGGATCATGGATAAAGAGTTATCAAGTCTTAAACATAGGTATGAATATTAGGAGTAATATTTATACCGGATTGACCCGCTATGAGAATACTATATAGAAAGTTATGCAAGGTGTCATAAGTTATTCTCATGGTGATAATAGTGTATTCCACTCTTCGACCTGAAACCACTATGGATCCTAGATGTAGAGTCGAGTGCTTTATTGCTGATCAAACGTTGTCCGTAACTGGATAACCATAAAGACAGTTGATGGGTACTCCACAAAACATGCTGAGGGACATGAGTGTCCTAGATGGAATTTGCCCATCCTGCGTAACAGGATAAATGTCTATGGGCCCAATATTGAACTGGACAAGGATGACACGGTCTATACCTTGTGTTCAATATAGACATAAGGGCAAAAGGGTAATTATACACATAAGTATTATCACAGAAGGAATTGTCAGATCACATGACATTTTCGTGTCTTGGGTAGCAGTGATGTGTTGCTAGATACCGCTCACTGTTTATTATGTTAAATGCATGATTTAATATAATTGCCAACGTCACGAAAACCTACAGGGTCACACACAAAGGACGGATTAATGAGAGATAGAGTAACTAAGGAATATCGTAAGGTACGGTGCCCTTAAGTGAGTTATAGAACATCGTAAGGTACGATGTACTTGAGTAGAATACGAAATATGGTAAGGTACCATGAGCTTAAGTGATTTTGGGCATATTATAAGATATGGGCCAAAATACACTTAAGTGGGCTTTTAGCTTGAAGCCCACACAAGTGGTTCTATAAATAGAACCCTTGTGCAGAAGCAAAAATTTGCGGTTGCATTCTTTTCGTTTTCACTCTCTCTCTCTCTCTCTCTCTCTCTCTCTCACTCAAAGCCTTCATTCGTACCAGCTAGCACTGAGATTGAAGGAACCCGTTCGTGTGGACTGAGTAGAGACGTTGTCATCGTTCAACGTTCGTGATCGCTTCGTGGATCTGCATCAAAGGTTTTGATCGTCACAAGAGATCTGCACCAAAGGTTTCAATCGTCACAAGAGGTAAATATTCTATCACTGATCATGACCATTCGTAAGGATCTCTAAAGGAGAAAATTTTAATTTCCGCTGCGCTTTGGGTCGCAATTCTCCTTCAGGCTCGACTCCTACCAGCCTAAGCAAGGACTCCCTAGAAGGGTCGCCAGTTGAAGCTGGGGAGTCTCAAGAAGAGATCCCCAACTGCAAGTTATCCCCAACAGAGTCGCCAACTAAAGCTAGTGAAAATATACTTGAATGCATCGCATGTTCGAAGGCACAACAGAGTCGCCATCAAACTTTATTTATTCCCGAAGGAAAGGGAAAACATCGATAAAACCCAGGGGAATGAGAAATGGGTAAGGAAGTCAGTTATGTAAGAGGAAGGTAATAGCACCCCTAACATCCGTTGTACTCAATGAGAACCGTTTTGATTGTTTTTGGCTTGAATAAGTGTTCTATATAAGGTTACTCGTAAAAGGGGAAAAAGAATGGAATAAATAGAGTGCTCGGTGAGGATTATGGCTCTCATGCCTATGTATCCTTATAGTATAATAAGGAATTCAGAGCTCCGAAGTTCATAGAACTAATGATGGGAGATGAAAATAATAGTGATAACAAATATGGTCTAAACCAAAGGATAATGTTTATTGAACCCATATAGATAAGTATATCTGAACCCAAGAGGAAAACTGGCATAAACCAATATATGGGGAGCCTGAGGCATGTAACCACTATATGGTTGGGCCGAAAACAAAGGGAATTTCCAATATACGGCTGCAAAGTAAGTAAGGAGGTGTTTGTCTAAGCAACGAGAGGACTTACAAGACAAACAACACGACTCTCGGTTCAGAGGTGGACACTGGTTATTTTCCCAAAAGTATGTATGATATCCAAATAAAAATTGTATTTGGATCAAAGATAACAGTATATCACATGAAGTGAATGAAGGTAGAAGATATGAATATGAGTAGTGAATAGTGAATGATGGGTGGTGAATAATAGGAGAACAAGAAAGAATAAATAAATATGCTCACAGAGGATTTGAACCCCCGCGCCTACATATTCTCACCATGCAATGAGAAAGTCAGAGCTCTATAGTTTGTGGAACTACGAAAACAAAGAAAGCTATTTGATTAGGTTGTCAAGAAGCAAAGCAAATTTCTTAAAAAGTAAGGGTGTGACATTAACCAATTAGTGGTATTTAGCCCAAGTAATAAAAGAGCTAATGATTGGCCTACACCTGAGAGGATTTACAAGGTAACAGGGATTCGTCTAAGCACGAGAGGTCTTATAAGACAAGTAGTGAATAAGAGATGGTTTGCCAACACACGATAGGGTTTATAGGGAAAAAAGATTTAAAAGGTTCGCCTAATCACGAGAGGTCTTATACGAAGAATAATGAATATGAGATAAATTGCTAACACACGAGAGGGTTTAAGGGCATAAGAGCTCAAGGGATTTGTCTAAGCATGAGATGTCTTATAAGACAAACAATGATTAGGGGTTTGCTAAAACACAAGAGGACTAATATAGGCAAACAATGATTAAATAGAGTGGGCCTAAGAACAAGAGGACTGATAAGGCTCACAACGATTGAATTGGGTTTTCCAAAGCACAAGAGGATTGACAAGGCAAACCATGAATGATTGATTTTCCTAAGCACAAGAGGGCCGGTAAGGCTCACAATGAATAATGGTTTTCGAAAGCACAAGAGGACTGATAAGGCAAACAATGATTGGGTTGATTGATTAAGATTTAAAGACTTGACCACAAGGGAATTAATCCAAAGAATATTTGAATATCAAGGAGAGTATGATTGGTGATCCAAAGAGGAAAGAATGATTTATGTGCTTGAAGTATGAAGACTTATCAATTATATGATTCAAATTGCACTAAAGTCTATGAATAAAGGTGAATACCTTGAGCAACTAGGTCATTCGTCTTGTACCCAAAGATATTCTAGACAAGGATATGAATGTTTCACTCTCATCATTCTTCGTTACTTAAGGCTCATGACATACAACTTGAATCATGATTGATAAGTTGCTGATAGAAGCTTTTGATTGTTGATCTTGATGATATAATGTTACTTATTATGGAATAAGACTTGACAATCATCTGATTTAAATTGTGCTAAATTCTATGAATATAGGTGAATACAATGAGCAATTGGGTCATTCGTCTCGTACCCAAATATATTCAGAATAAGTTAAGGAATTATCCAATTTCACTCCTTCTCTATTTCTTAAGGCTCATGTCACACAACTTGAATCAGGATTAACAAGTGTTTAGACCTTTGTTGTGCTTGAGAAGTAGCCCACTTTGTCAGCTATTCTTTATTTGTATTGACTTTGAAGTCTTGAACTTGGATTTGAATCTTGAGGTCTTGAGCTCCTGAGATCCAACATATCCAGTATAACTTGAACACCACGGACTTGCCCTATCGAGTGATCGAGGGTCTTTTGATCACTTGAATATGCTTGGGGATTTAAGCACGACGCAAAGGATTTGGTTGATCAAAGTGACCTTTGATCAACACTAATCAGTTGAATTATGTATAACAACCTAATGAATTAATCAGTTAATTGAATTAGTTGCCTATATACAAACCCTAAGTTAGAGGATCATGCCAAAATCAAGACTTTCCTAAATGTAGAGGCAAAATGGTCAATGTACACAAATTGATTAAATGGAATTAATAATCAAGATTATTTAGAATTAATTAAAACCAATTAATTAATTAAAAATGATACATGAATATATAGAAAAAATTAGGATAAGTTTATTTACAGATTTCAATTAACCGATTAATCACAATTAACTAATTAAATGACAATTAAGTAATTAACTTACAACTAGCTCTATTAATCACAACTAAAGAATTAATCTAATAATCATAATTAATTATATTAATCCTAGTTATATACTAACCAAAAAATTAAAAATTAGAATTAATCATAATTAACAAATTAAATCAAGAATTAATTGAGATTAAACAATAATCACAAATGAAAGGGGGTACAGGCCCAATGTGTGGGGGTGAGGGATGCATGATGGAAATATACTTGTGTGGGCCCTAGGACTGAGCCTAATGCAACCTTAGTCAGACTCAGGGGTATGAATGTCGTTTGGAAGGTGTGTGAAGCAAAATAAATCCAACGGGCCTTAGAATCTTAGACCTAACACAATGTTGGCAAGACAAGGGAAAGATGCTACGCAACTCATCTCACTCTTGCTCAACTATCAAAACTTTCCCGCCTCCAAACGAACCCTATTCGTTCACCCGCTGCGCCAGAAATCGCTTTCGGCGGCGGCGGAGCTTCAATGGACCTCAAACTTACACCAAAGTGACCATCTATCTCTCCTCTATTAAATCTCCAACCCAATTTCATCCAATTCCCCGTTAGTAAACCAAATCGCAGCCCACGGTGGATGAACCCTAAGCGTCTTCAAACTCAAATTAGACATTAAACATGCTCAATCCTTACTTGCAAACACGTGTTCATGGAATTTCTATGCTAGTACAATCGTTTGGTAGAAGAATAAAACAAGATGGATGAAAGATGGATAACCTACCTTCGAAGCCATGGACTGCTTCGATCAATGTTCCAAGTCTCGAAAGTGAAAATTAAACAAGAATTCCAGAGATCTCCACTGAGGTAACCAAACTGAATCCTTTCTTGAACATGTCACACTTCTTCTTCTTCTACTCACCTTAGTCCGTAGGAATTTCTTGTATGTGTGTGTGTGTTGTTATTGTGAATTGTCGGTGGCTTGTGTAAGTATAGTGGGAATGGTTTTCAGCTCAAGCACGATTTGGAACTTCAATGTGAAGCTCTGATGGCTACTAAGGAGAGCTTTAAGTGAGGTTTTTTTCCTGTGAAAGAGAGTGGAGAAGAATTGAGAGCAATTGGTGACGATGATTAATGATTGAACTTAAGGAGAATTGCGGTCCAAAACGCAGCGGAAATTAAAATTTTCTCCTTTAGAGATCCTTACGAATGGTCATGATCAGTGATAGAATATTTACCTCTTGTGACGATTGAAACCTTTGGTGCAGATCTCTTGTGACGATCAAAGCCTTTGATGCAGATCCATGGAGCGATCACGAATGTTGAACGATGACAACGTCTCTACTCAGTCCACACGAACGGATTCCTTCAATCTCAGTGCTAGCTGGTACAAATGAAGGCTTTGAGTGAGAGAGAGAGAGAGAGAGAAAACGAAAATAATGCAACCTCCATGAATGCTTCTGCACAAGGGTTCTATTTATAGAACCACTTGTGTGGGCTTCAAGCTAAAAGCCCACTTAAGTGTATTTTGGCTCATATCTTATAATATGCCCAAAATCACTTAAGCCCATGGTACCTTACCATATTTCGTATTCTACTCAAGTACACCGTACCTTACGATGTTCTATAATTCACTTAAGGGCACCGTACCTTACGGTATTCCTTAGTTACTCTATCTCTCATCAATCCGTCCTTTGTGTGTGACCCTGTAGGTTTTCGTGACGTTGACAATTATATTAAATCACACATTTAACATAATAAACAGTGAGCGGTATCTAGCAACACATCACTGCTACCCAAGACACGAAATGTCATGTGATCTGACAAAACCTTCTGTGATAATACTTATGTGTATAATTACCCTTTTGCCCTTATGTCTATATTGAACACAAGGCATAGACCGTGTCATCCTTGTCCAGTTCAATATTGGGCCCATAGACATTTATCCTGTTATGCAGGATGGGAAAATTCCATCTAGGTCACTCATGTCCCTCAGCATGCTTCGTGGAGTACCCATCAACTGTCTTTATGGTTATCCAGTTACGGACAACGTTTGATCAACAATAAAGCACTCGACTCTACATCTAGGGTCCATAGTGGTTTCAGGTCGAAGAGTGGTATACACCATTATCACCATGAGAATAACTTATGACACTTTGCATAACTTTCTATATAGTATTCTCATAGCGAGTCAATCCGGTATAAATATTACTCTTAACATTCATACCTATGTTTAAGACTTGATAACTCCTTATCCATGATCCATGAGATGTGATCATCAGTCTATATACATAATAGTCTTAATGCTTTAATGTCACCCCACTTCACAATAAAGCTCGACTACGGATACTTTAAGAATAGTGTCCTTATGTTTAATGTGATCTATGATTAAGTCATACTTGATACATTAAACAAACTAGCTATTTTAGGGACTTTATTAAACAAACGTAATAAAGTAAAAGCCTTTTATTATTAATAAATAATTCGATACAAGTACCAAAAGCATTGGCCTCTAGGGTGTCGCACCTCGAAAAATGGGGATACGATTACAAAGCGAAGCGCGATCGCATGCTCGGAATGATGGACTGAACAGAGTCGCCACCGAACTTTATTTATTCCTAAAAAGGAAAGGGGAAATATCGATAAAACCTCTAAAAGAAAGGATAAGATAAGGTCATCGCAACCAATATCAGGGTTCGGGAGTCGATTACGCAAGGGGAAGGTATTAGCACCCCTCACGTCCGTTGTACTCAACGGGAACCATTAGGTTAGTTGTGTGCGTTAGTGTTAGTTGAAATATTAGGCTTTTCAAATTATTAGGTGGGAAAGAAAGAAAAGATGAGAAGAGAATGTTTTTGGATTTTTGACGAAGGACTAAACCTAAGTTTTTTATTAGTGGGCCTGATAAGATTTACAAATCCTGCTCCTACGTATCTCAAAAGAGAAATCAAGGCTTACGTAGTTCTGGATAGAAAAATGTTTGTTTGTTGGTCGATTTTAGCGAAAGCTATATTGTATTAATCGACGAAAACATTGTTTTACCCAAAACAGATGTGGAGTGGACGCATACCACACATCGAACGGATTTATAAATCTACATTCGGAAAAGCGTCATTTATCTCTACTCAACAATCGTGGCCGAAACATTATTTTGCATCACCTTAAGACAATATATCTTTCATTTATGAAAAAGGTTTTTTGATTAGTCGCACGGCGGCGAAAAAGAGTTTGATTGGTTGGATGTATTTTGAGTGATGGCGAGAACTTGGATGAGCGAGATATACATCTCGAATCCTAGCCTCAGGAGTGCACGGTATACACCATGTTCCATTTCCATCTTCATTGGCAAAAGTATTTGATAGAGATTAAGTATTTTTAGGTTTGATTGAGAAAGGGTTTGAAGAAACCACATTGACAATTTTAGACGATGGCGAGAGCTAAGATAGGCGAGGCATACGTCTCGGATCTTAATCTCAGAAGTGCACGGTATACACCATGTTCCATTTCCATCTTTATTGAAAAAGTATTAAGGTGGGAATTAGGTATTTTGAAGTTTGAAAGACGAGCACTTATGACTTGCAAGCTCTTACAACTTGGGTCTAGTACTCGGGACTACGTCTAGACATTCCACCCAGGCAGTCTGTTTCTTTCCAATTTTATTAAGAAAATGATTCGAATATTTTCGAATTTTTTGGAGGGAAGACGAATATTTATGACTTGCAAGCTCTTACAGCTTAAGCCTAATATTCAGGATTATAACTGGATATTCCATCCAGGATAATCTTTTTCTTCACGTTTTATTTAGAAAATGATTGGAATATTAGACTGTAGAAGGGAAGACAAATATTTATGGCTTGCAAGCTCTTACAGCTTGAGCCTAATATTCGGGATTATAACTGGATATTCCCTCCAGGATAATCTTTTTCTTCACGCTTTATTTAGAAAACGATTTGAATATTAGAGTGTGGAAGGGAAGACGAATATTTATGGCTTGCAAGCTCTTACAACTTGAGCCTAATATTCGGGATTATAACTGGATATTCCCTCCAGGATAATCTTTTTCTTCACGCTTTATTTAGAAAATGATTTGAATATTAGATGACGTGAAGGTTTGAGATTCAAATGATCGAGGTACGGAAGTTTGAAATCAAAGGAAGTTGAATGGATACTCTCACAAATACTTGATACAAAAGGACCCCAAAATAAGTCGATTATAAATAAATAAATAAATATACAAATAAATATATAAATAAACAAATAAATATATAAATAAATAAATAAGTTTCATTTTTGACGCATTTAAAAATTAAAAAAAACAAAAATAGAATAAAACCAACAATGCTTTAAAATAATTTAAATTAAATAGGGGATACAAAACTAATTAATCTAAATCAAATAGTTACGAAATGAAAATAAAATAAAGAGAATAAATTAATGAAACCAAAATTGTCAAAAGCCAAGTATTGATTGGAATATTAGACTGTAGAAGGGAAGACAAATATTTATGGCTTGCAAGCTCTTACAGCTTGAGCCTAATATTCGGGATTATAACTGGATATTCCCTCCAGGATAATCTTTTTCTTCACGCTTTATTTAGAAAACGATTTGAATATTAGAGTGTGGAAGGGAAGACGAATATTTAAGGCTTGCAAGCTCTTACAGCTTGAGCCTAATATTCGGGATTATAACTGGATATTCCCTCCAGGATAATCTTTTTCTTCACGCTTTATTTAGAAAATGATTTGAATATTAGATGACGTGAAGGTTTGAGATTCAAATGATCGAGGTACGGAAGTTTGAAATCAAAGGAAGTTGAATGGATACTCTCACAAATACTTGATATAAAAGGACCCCAAAATAAGTCGATTATAAATAAATAAATAAATATACAAATAAATATATAAATAAACAAATAAATATATAAATAAATAAATAAGTTTCATTTTTGACGCATTTAAAAATTAAAAAAAACAAAAATAGAATAAAACCAACAATGCTTTAAAATAATTTAAATTAAATAGGGGATACAAAACTAATTAATCTAAATCAAATAGTTACGAAATGAAAATAAAATAAAGAGAATAAATTAATGAAACCAAAATTGTCAAAAGCCAAGTATTGAACTAAGGACCTGGTAGGAAACAATGGATGTTTCAACCACCAGACCCTGAATGACTAGCTGGAAATTAAACACGCACATTAGTACAAATAAATAAACAGTCCCAATATTTTAAATAAAATAAAAGAATTGGACCCAAAGTGGACGAATGAAAAGGGTCTGGAGCGGCGGGTATCACCCGACCCAACTCGGCCTTGAATCAAAAGAAGCTGGGGGAACCCTAAAATTCCCAGCGGCCGCTTCCAACAGAAAAACAAAGAGAATTTGTTTCTCTGAAATCTCACGCCCATGATTTCCTCCCCATGGTCGAACCAATGTTTCCAACAGCAAAAAGGAAACGATTCTGAAACCTTTTCCTTCCCTATCCTTCACCTTTATTTTATCAAGAGGCCTTAAGTTATGGCGTGAGAGAAGAAAAGGATTTTAGGGATTCGGAATGGAAAGGAATTGTACGGAGAACTAAGAATTCAGAATACGTTTAACAAATAACAGTTGTGTTGATATGAAGAAAATTATGAAAACCTAGAAAGATATATACATAAAGAGATGGGAAAGAAAACAAATTGTCTACCTGTTTGATTCATGTTTTTATGAAAACCTAGAAAGATATATGATTCACTGTGAACCCAGGTCCTTGCACAGGTTTTTTTTTACTATATGTTTGATTTCCTGTTTTTTTTTGAACTCTTGTTGGAGGTAGAAGCTATCGTTCTTATTCCTCCTCCCTGGTTTTTATGTTAGATTTTTTTTTAAGGTGTGATGTTGATGCATAAAATGATGCATCTGGTCCAACTTTTCAAGAGATAAACTTTTTTTTGTTATTTTGATATAAACTCTGCCACCACTTATATTTGTTAACAAACTGCTCTTCAACCTTTTTAATTTGACTCTTTTTATTTGTGTTTGTTTCCTGTAAATGTGTTAAGCTACTACTCTGCTATCACTGCCTATACATGACAAATCTCAAGGAACAGAGGGAGGCAAGATAACAACAGGTCCATGAAGATAAAAAAAGTTTTATTGCAATACTGTGGAAACTGTGGAAACTGTGTTCACTATGTACTTTTATCATTAAAAAAAATAAAATAAAATATTTTTGTTGTGATATAGACAAAACGTAGCATAAAATTAATTTTTTTTTTTTTTTTAAATAAAATAAAATAAAAATAATTTAATTATAAATGTCACAAAATATTCAAATAAATTTAAATGAAATGAGTAAATTGTAAAAACAAATTAAAATTGTAAAATAAAATGTAAAATAAAATGTAAATAAAATGTAAATAAAATGTAAAACAAATTTAGAAGATTTTTTTTTTATCATTATCATTTTTTTTAAATTCATATCTTAATTTGTGAAACAAAAATTTATTTGTCAATACTTATTTAAGCATAACATAAAACTTACTTGCTAGAAATTTAAAAATAGTACCAAGCACTTAATGTAATGCAACAAATGTTGATTATGGGCATGTGGTGCACATGAATATGGATGCTTGTGAATGAAGATCATATATTTTTTTTTATGTGAATTGGTAAAATAGAAAAAAGTTCTAATGAAAATTAAATTAATGATATTAAAATGAAATTAAAGAAAGGAATAATGTATGAATATGAATGCTTATGAATAAAGATCATGTTTTTCATGTGAATTGGTAAATAGAAAAAATTCTAATAAAAATTAAATTAATGATATTAAAATGAAATTAAAAAAATGGAATAATTTATGTCAATGAGTGGATGCAAATTGATAAATACAAATGCTTGAAATGTAAATGAATGCCTTTAGGCGGGACAAAATTTAGGGTATGACATAGGGCTTACACCAACATGAACCCCCTTAAATGATTAGGGTCATGATTATTTATAGGAATGAATGATTAACAGGGTTAGAACTCTGTTAATCCAAATCAGTACAAGTTAGTTGGACATCTCTGACTCTGTTAAGCATAAAGGTTCATTTGGAAAGTCAGTTAAAGATAGATCATGGTTAGTTTTAGTTAATCACTGGATTCTGTTAGAACTTAATGGTTAATGTGAATGGTAAAGCAGTTAGGGCTAACCGATTTTGCTGTTGTTAGTTGAATGCACTAACTCTATAAAGTTAGTTAAACCTTGTTTAGGTGAATGTTAATTGTTTGAATTTTGTTAGTGGCGCATCTCGAAAAATATGATTTCTCGCGATGGTCGCGGAAAAAAAATTAGTTCGGACAGAGTCGCCACCGAACTTTATTTATCCCAATGAAGGAATAGGAAAATCTTGATAAAACTTTTAGAAAATAAAATAATGGTCGTTGCAACCATATTCAGGTTCGGGAGTCGATTACGCAAGGGGAAGGTATTAGCACCCCTCACGTCCGTTGTACTCAACGGAAACCTTTTAGTTTAATTTGTGATTTGAATGTTAGCTAATGTTATTTGTTTTCTTCGAGTGGTAAAAATACTGAAAAGAGATGGATGGAAACCTCGGAACGGGAAAAAGGAGGTTTTTTTATTAGTGTGCTCGCCAAGATCTTGCAATCTCGTGCCTACGTATTCTTATGGTGCAATAAGGAAATCAGAGCATTCGTAGTTCGGGGAACTATGGTTGGTTGGTGTCTTTTAGTGAACAACCGCTTAGATCGCGTTCTAAAGACTAAATGTTGGCTTGTTTTACTCTCGGCGGAGGCTTAATCACTAGTTTGTTATGCGTATTAGAAATGATTAAATAGTGTTCTTTATGAAAAGAGTCTTAATCACGCGAGGGTGACGAGTTGAATTAATATGTTGGATGTTTTGTTTGATGGGTTTCAATCGCACGTGGGCGATAAAGAGATTTAATATGTTGAGATATTTTGTTGGATGACGATTACTCGGATGATCGAGTAAGACAACTCGTGTCCTAATAGTCGAGGAGAGAAATCGAAGGCTCAAGACCATCTCCCTTTTCATCCTTAATTATAAAAGGATTTAATAATAATTACAATGTTTTGAATGGATGATGAATACTCGAATAGTCGAGTAAGACAACTCGTATCCTAATAGTCGAGAAAGGGAATAGAAGACTCTAAACCACTTTCTTTTTCATCTGAGTGATCATAAAAATAGGTTTATGTATGGCTGGCGTACTTTTTATATGTACGACAAAGACTCAAATGGCCGAGTAAGACAACTCATATCCAAGCATTTGAGGAGAGGAATTGAAGGCTCAAGACCATTTCCCTTTTCGTATAGTTTATTGTGAAAATGATTTTATTAAGTTATGAGTTTGTGGAAAAATGACAATTGTTTGACTAACCGAGTAAGAGAACTCGTATTCAAACAATCGAGGAGAGGAGTTGAATGCTCAAAACCATCTCCCTTTTCATTTAACTTATTATAAGAATGTTTTGATTTAATCGGATTTATGAGTTTGTAGAGAAACGACAATTGTCTAACTGACCGAGTAAGAAAACTCGTATTCAAACAATCGAGGAGAGGAGTTAAAGGCTTAAAACCATCCCCTTTTTTATTTCATTATGATGAAAATAGTTTGATTAGGTAAGTTTGGGCAAGTTAGAAATGACGATCATTTGACTAACCGAGTAAGAGAACTCATATTCAAATAATCGAGGAGAGGAGTTGAAAACTCAAAACCATCCCCCTTTCTGATTTCTAAATGAAATAGTATTTAATTGTGATTAGGTATATTAATTTTGAACAAAAATGCTCGACATTGGGTCGAGGTTTGAATATGTGCTTGCGATAAATTGGATTATAGTGAATCAATCATCTAATCGATTAATTAATAACCGAGTAGGTCTCATTGTAAGAAAGCCCAAGAGTCAGCTATGTGAGATTGATGACGATGCTAAAAGCGATCGACTTACAAAGGTATTGAAATTGGGCTTGATGTTATATCAAGAATTGTGTGATGTTAGTGGTTTATCATAGTTTTGGATCGATGATGATTGAAACGGTTGTGAAAGAATTCGATAGACACTTAATTATCAAAATTAGTTGATTAAAGTTCGATGGAATCGATTAATTAAATTAATTAAGATTAATTATCAAAATTATTTAAGTAAAATTAAAGTCAAATTAATTAAAATTAATTAATGGTAATTAATTAATTGGACAAAATTTAATTAATTAATTTGTTATAATTAAAAGAGAAAGGATTAAGTAACAATGACGACTTAATTGATTGAATTGAATCGGTGATAATGTGCTCATAAATCGGTTTGTATATTGCGATAATGGAATTTGAGTGTCGTATGTAAAAATCAAAATGCGGTGAAATGTTCTATTAATTTATTGAAATTTGGCGACATATCGACATGAAATTGCCGGATCCGCAGATTAAAATTCCGATTAGAAATGAAACGAGATAGTAGCAAGGTAATCATTATTTACATTTTTATAATATTTACAATGCTTTACTAATATCCAAATGTTATCATCATTATCACCTTGCCATAAGCATGTTTTCAATTATATGCATCTTAAAAATATTTCTACATATTAAACGTATAAAATGAATCACCAAACTGAAGCATGCTCTTTTAAATAAACTAAATTAAATTAATGACTTGCAGCAAAGCACAGTGAAGCTCAGCACAAGACTAAGTTTGCTATGAGAATTTGAAAACCACTAAGATACAACTCTTTTTAAATAAATTATCCATAGAATACCAACATGATACAAAAATAACAACAACGCCCAATTAAATTGAAATGTTTATCTAATCAAGCTTTTGATAGACCATCAACCCCACTGAAAATTAGTAATATTGGTGATTTTTTTAAAGAAGCCATTGATCTTGCCAATCATAAACTATCAGGCTATCAATAAAATAATGTCTTAGAAGCAACGTCCTTAAATGAACATGGTTACAAACAGTATATTCTATACCTTTAATGAATTATTTAAGAATGAAAACAACAATTCAAATATTCAATTATCAAAACATTGACTTATTATTAAGAACCAATAACTACAACATCCACTATCAGGAACATGTGAGACCATAGTATTAACATGAGGTAAATATGCTATTTGAAATACCTGTGATTACACAAACATAAACTCACATTTTCAATCCCTTTCTTAGGCAACCAACAGGGTTAACATAACCCACACCACGACAAAACGCACCGTATCGAATAGTCTTTCGGAATAATAGAATCACAGTCCAATATCAAACCATATACATTAATGCAAGTAGCTCAATTTCACCATGACTCAATAGAGGTAGTAATTACCCCAAATGTCAAACTGAAAAGTTGCAAAATCAAAGTCGAAATATTCAAGAAAAAAACAAAACTGCAACATATGGTTCACCATTTCTCATTTATCCAAAAGCCAATACAGTAGACAGGAAAATCTTTCTATAATAATAATATTAGTGCCAGAAAAACCAACAATATTAACAACCAAATTGGAGAAAAATTAGTGACTTTCCAATTCTTAACTTAAAACATTTAATAAAGAAAATCCAATAATGAGATCAAAATTTAGCAGCATGAAGAGCTTACTCTCACTGACTTTGCTCCCACCGAAATGCATAGCAATAACTGTTGACCTGAGGTTACGACTTGATGCAGATTATGTCATGAATGTATCCAAAGTTGGTTGAAACAACACGATAGAAATGCAATATCTCGATGCGGATTTTGAATGTTGATGGTGGGAGATGAGAGGCGAAGGGATGAATGCGGGGAGAGAAGAAGACCGTTATGGAAAAATCCCAAAAGATCGTCCTCTCCTTTTTCCTTTTTTTGTTCTTTTTTAAGGTGGACATCTGCCCCCCATCTAATGAGCATGTGAGGCTCTTTTTCTAAGGCCTTGTTTGGATGACCACAAATCGCAAAACCGTTTTTTCTTTTTTTTCCAATAGCAACGCGCCACGTGGCTCTTGGAGAGAGGGGAGCCAGATTTTTTTGAGAAGGATCCGATGCTGTGCTGTTCATGTGGGTGGATAATGAGATATTTTATTTTTTTTATTTTTATTAATTAATTTAATTATCTAAATTTTAATTTTTGATTGGTTAACAAAAATGTACATGGATCACTAGTATGAGCCTTTGATTAATCCTGATCTAACGATCACAATTAACTCAAAGAAACACGTAAAGAAACACAAATTGTAACTAACTTTAAAAATGTCTTAAATGCCCTTTCTAGATGATTTAATTGATTTAAACCATTTAAGTCAATTAAATCAAATAAATTTGACAACTCCTTAAATTAATGTGATAAAAATAAACTAAGGACATGAAAAATTCTATTTATTTTTTCTGAATATTTTGGCGAAAGAATAAAATTAAAACGACTAGAAATGAATAAAAGTCGGGCGAAAATTTGCTCGAAAAATTAAATCGGACATCCTAGAATGATCAACACGAAATAAACTTATTGAAAAAATACAGCGTTTCTTTTAATTTTGAAATAAATTTTCATCGGTTAAAAGGCTCAGACGGATTAAAGTGCAGTTGAAGAAGTCGTCAAAAAATATAACAAGTATACCAGATTAAGCTACGCGGACTGTAAGCTAATAAAACTGATGTTTGCAAGTTTAATTTCGAAACTTTTTACCCGCTGATTTTGCACGTACTTGAGAAATGATTTAATCAAATTGTCTGTATATTCAAGAATTTATTCCGACTTATATTTTAGGTATTATTCATGATGAAATGCATATTATGTTATACATATGATGCAAACTAAAATTAAAATCGAATTTATGAAAGTTTTAAAATGCCGGGACAAAATTGGGGTATGACAGTTGTCCTTATTTAATTACCTTGAATGAGAAGGTATGAATAACAACGGTCTTCGTACATTCGTGGTGGAAGATAATTAAATACGAAAAAGACCCGAATTTTGTACTTTGAAATGCAAGGAAAAAATGCAGAAAGAAAATGTAGTGAGAAATACAGTAAGAAAAGTTATTAGAAGGTAAAATGAAACAATCAAGACTCTTTGGGAATCATCGAAACAATATCTTGGATGTCAGGATCGAGATATTCCAATAGTGGAAGGATACCTCGATTGAATGTAAGACTTTCTGAAAACTAACAGAACAGTGTCTTGAACCAAACACACAAAATTCTTTGAGGATCAACGAAGCAGTATCTTACATGATATAATCGAGATATTCCATCAAGGGAATGATACCTCGATCGTTCTAAGATTCTCCGAGGATACTATAGCAGTAGCTAAAAATAAATGAGATTCTTCATATCAATGAAGCAGTATCTCAAATAGATAAATGAGATTCTTCAGATAAATGAAGCAGTATCTCAAACAAATAAATGAGATTCTTCAGGTAAATGAAGCAGTATCTCAAACAGATAAATGAGATTCATCAGATAAATGAAGTAGTATCTCAAATAGACAAATGAGATTCATCAGATAAATGAAGCAGTATCTCAAACAGATAAATGAGATTCTTCAGATAAATGAAGCAATATCTCAAACAGATAAATGAGATTATCTGTATCAACGAAGCAACATCTTATATGATATGATTAAGATATTCCAATATGGGAATGATACCTTAATTGAATCTAAGACTCTTCGAGGATACTAGTGTAAGACCCCAATTTTGACCCTAAGATCCCTCATGCATTTCATCATAAGCATTGGCATTGGGATCATATCTTGGCATCCTCCTTACCCCTTTTTCATTGGGTGTGTTTTAAGAGAGATCACCAAGCACTTGGTGATTATATAACCAAAATGCCAAAAATATGTCTTTGTAGTTGTCTAACTCTTTTGTAGGGGAGGGACATGATTTCCTTGATTCATTGATCACATCTAGGGTTTGAGACCCTCATGAACAAAGAGCACAATCAAGAATTGATTCAAGAATGGTTATGAGCATCATGTATGAGTCCCAATTGTTTCTACATGTTATATTGATCAAGTTTTCTTCAAGAGTTTGAGGGTGATTTGCATTGGAAACCCTAGTTTGACTGGGTATCTTGAGTAACTTCTCCAACAAGCTATCTCACCAATTGATCAAATTTCTCAAGGGACACTTCAAATTTCATCATCTTATGTATATATGATCTACCATGAGCCAATAAAAGTCAAGAGAATTGGAAATTAGCAAGTTGGTTGATGGTGGTTGGCCAGATGGATTCATCTAATCAAAATTGGGTCTCCCTAGACCCTATCTCCTACAATTTTAATCACATGAAAATGACTCCAAGATAAAACTTACTCTAAATGACATTATAAACAACTTTCATGTTGAGACCTAGAGCTAGTTTGGCTTGGAAAATCATTTTCTTTGTTGAAACATTATAGGTCATTTTGTCTAAACCCTAATTTGAAAGTCAACTTCCCAAGAACATAACTTGCTCAATTTTTATGATATGAAAGATTTACAAGTTGCACAATAAAATTCAATGTGTCTACTTTAACTTTGATGTTTGGAGTGAGAGCTAATTCAACTTCTTTGCACATGTGATATGAGGCTACATTATAGGTCACTTTTGACCTATACCTTTGATCAAGTGATTTGCCAAACTTCAAAAATGCATAACTCTATCATTTCAAATCCAAATTGCATGAAATTGGTGACCATTTTGAAGGTCTTTGATACAACTTTGATGAAGACACTTTTCTCATTTGAAGCTCCCATAAAAAGTTAAGCAAGGTGGAATATTGTGACATATGGCTTGACACTTAGAAAATTTTCAATATGTGAAATTTTTCCAAACTTCCACCTCAAATATCTCAAAGTTCCAAGCTCCAAATGAAAAAGTGTTCAACATCAAACGTGTTCCTCTTGATCTCACCTTTCAAAAGAGCTAAAATTCATGCATTTTGGATGAGAAATGCATAGGCTGCACATGGCTTAAACAGACTGGTATCATGTGTCATGGATCAAACTTCAAATTCAAATTCTCAATTGCCTTGCATTCCAAGCTTGCTTCAACATATCTGAACTTCAAATTTGGACTTATGGCAATCATTTGACGGGCCTATGCACGCCCATGCATCAACTGACCTCACTTTGCCAATTTTGGAAACTTGAATGGAGTGTGCAATTAACACTTGAATCCTCTATAAATTGAAGCTCATTTGCTCATAATCAACACACGCACTGCGCCAACTTTGATTCCCCACAGAAAACCCTTCACATTGAGAGGATAAACCTGAAAAATTCAATTGAATTTGAGCTTGAATCTCCATTGTTTTGGAATTCAATTCTCCAGGAGTCCATTGATTCTAAGCCATTCCATTCTTCTTCTGCAAGCTATTTGAGTGAAGCAAAGCACAATTCAGACCGAGATCTAGCAAGTTCAGACCTCCATTGAAGGTAAATTTCAGAAAATTTGATCTCTTCGGTTCTCCTTGTTTCTTGCTCAATTCTCTTGATTATTGTGTTGGCTGAAGTCCTACCAATGTAGGCAAGGTGTTTAAGTTGTTTTGATGATGAATCGAAGCAACTCAGATCATGAATCTCATTTTTCAATTCCATATATCTCTAAATATAGTTAGAATTGGAAGAAATGGAGGTGATATTCTTGCTTAGTGATGTTTTCTCTTTAAAATCATGTCCCTATTGTGCATTTTGGTGATGGTTCATCTTAACCAGACCGGTGGAGCTCACCGGGGAAGATGAATGGAGTTCTGGCTCCGGCGATGAGGTGTCTCACCTCTGGACCACTTAATTCAAGTCCCACATTATAATCTGGACCGCTTGATTTGATTACTCATTTTGCCACGTTGTTGACTAAGGAACACATGGAACGCGTAAATTGGATCATCAGATCTGCCACCTCAATTAATGAGGGAGATCTGATGGTCCATGTTTTTTTGTAATTTCTGATTTTCCATTTAATGCCATTATTTTCAGTAATTCATAATAAATTTAATATTGATCCAAAAATTATGGGACTTTCAATGAAAAATTTCAAATATTTTTCTCTTTCATATTCTGAATTAAAATTATTTTTTGGATCATTATTAATATTTTTCATGAATTAATTGATTTTTCACTTGTTTTTAATTGTTTAAAAATATTTTCAAGTGTCCAAAAATTATGAATTTTTTTATCCAAGGTCCTTTGACCTTGTTTGACCTATGATAAATCACACGGCTATTTATTTGGTCTTTTGATATGATTTTAGGATTTGGACAAAACATATTTGAATTTAATGCATTATTTTAATATTTTTAATTGAATAAATGTCATTTTAATTGTGTTGACCATTTGGATTGACTTATTTGAGTTTCTCACCTGTTGTTGGGCCTTGGTCAAGGTTGATTTGACTTTGTCAAGTTAATATTATTGAATTTAGGGGATTGATGGAATGTACATTCCATCTCCCAAAATGAATGAATAATATTAATTTGGTAAAAGTCCTCCTTTGACCAATTTGTGATCTCATTCATCCCTTTCCCTCTTTATCTAATTCCCCTTCTTCATCCATTCATTTCCATTGGCCAATGATATCTCTAAGTCCTAATGCTAGTTGATTGAAAGATTAACATGAGTATGGATGAGATTAGGCCACACCTTTGCATATTTTGTGTGTGTGGTATGTTTAATGAGTATAGTTCTTAATACTATGTCTCCAACATGCACTAAAACCAAAAGTCTATTGCCCAACCTCAAATAGTTGTGACTTCTACATAAGTCCAATTACGATTGCTTAACATAGCGCTAAATTTGTGACACAAAGGCATAAGCATTCTAGTTAGTGAGATTGTAAGTCTCCCCTCTTCCATGGTATTGTGTGGAAACTTGACCTTCTTTCCTTCCTTTGGAAGATGTTTTGGTTCAAGGATCCATGCTTGTGGCAAGTGGGTTGAGTGTTCTCCAAAGAATGTCTTGAAATCAAAAGCAAAACAAAACTAACTATTAACTTACTAACTATTAACCTTTACTTTCAAGCTTTTACTTTTAATGCAATTTATTTTTATTATCATTTGTCATTGTACATATCATTATAATTGTTTATGTTTATGCAATTTTAACTTTGTCCACTTGGACCATATTGTGTGATATACTTTGTTGCTTTGTTTGTTTGATTGGTCTTTGACCATTAATACACATAATAATAACAAAAACCCTAAAAGACAATTTGAGTGGACTGTTGTTTTGATCTCTCCCAATTGGACTTAGAACTTAGGCAACATTCCTTTGCTAATGGACTTGGTCAATGCCAATTTGTTTAAGAACCAAAAACTTGCAAGTTTGAATTCATCTGATACATCATTCAAGATCTCTCCAGATTCATCTGCAACATTGATCCTTGTCAAGCTGTTATGTTGAACCTGTGACTTGTGGAATTCATCTTCTACATAGACTATTTTGAAGAAGATCATTGAAGTGGATAAGCTTGGATGAGGCCATCTTTATTTGATGCATTTGCTCTTCAAGATTGATATAATTGTGCATTTGTGTGTTGCTTGATTCTAAAAAGTCAAAGGGAATTTTAGGTTTCTATTGACATACTTGTCTATTGGATTGCTCCCATTTGGTCAGATCTTTTCAACTTTAAACTTTTAAATTTCTTGTGTCTAGGGTAGTCTCTTCATCTTCTTCCCACTTCTTTAATTTCAAAATCTCTCCCACCATTTTCAAAATTTCTTTGTGTGAACTATTTTTGTTCTAAACTTTGACCACTTTCAAAAAGGTAGAAACCTTGGCCTTATGCCATTGCATTTTTAAACTTATTTTCTTAAATCAAACTTGTAAATAAATTTAACTACATTTGACTTAAACTTTCAAAAAAACAAAAAGAACTAACTCATTCAAACCATTTTAGGCCTTTGTGCCTTTCCAAAAACTCAATTTTTGTTAAAATCAACATACTCACTTTGAAATTTCTAGCACGAACTACGAGGTTTTGATCCATCATTTTTATGTTGGTACGTAGGCACAAGACCGAAGGTCTTGTCAAACACAAAAATATAATTAATCAATTCTTTTCTCATCCCCCCATTCTATTTGTTTGTAAACATCACTTTGTACAAAATACATATGCACACAAAAAGGGCTCCCTAGGAGTACCTATGACACTTTGGGTGCTAACACGTTCCCTCTGTGTAACCAACCCCCTTAACTGCGATCTCTGATTTTTATTAGTTTTTATTTGAAAACTTCTTACTATTTGGGTTTTGTTCGCATTTTTCCCTTTTCCCTTGGAAATAATAAAATCGCGGTGGCGACTCTTGTTAATTGATCTTTAGCTTGTCAATAACTTAATGATCATGAATTTTCCGCTACAGAAATTAAGTGGCGACTCTGCTGGGGAGTAGTCTCCAGTGGGTTTAGCCTACTTTTTGTGTGAATATATTTGTATATATGTGATGTTTATATGTATGTGTGATATAATCTGCTTGATGTGCTTGGTGATCTCTTAGTGGTGAGATAAGTTCTAACCCGAACTTGAGTGCAATTAAGATAGGAGGATGATATAGTCATGTTTGACTTGTGTGGAGTAGTCCTTAACAAGTTGGCTTGAGATCCATCTGCTCAGTGGAGACTCCTTTGGATTTGGAAATGTCACACAAGTATTTGTGGTTAGGCATTACTATTTCTAATTGGGTCTGAGAAGTTGAGGACCTTAGAACGCCTAACCCATCTTGGCCTATTTAGGACGTAGTGCGGAGACTGTTAAGTTGTATACGTGATAACAGTTGTTACACGATACTACACTCAGACGAGTTTCTCTTGAGATTATTATGGGTCGATGAGTCAATCATCTTAACCTATAATATCCGGTAGATGGAATTAAGACTTTGGGAACTTTTTAGAACATGATCTACAAGTTTTTATCCTTAGTTCACTCCTTTGGGATGGTTCTTACCCAAACTCCATGCTCGTGACTTGCAACAAACCCTTGATTCTTGGTTGATCCAATCAAGTCTTGTCAATATCAATGGAACTTGGGTGTTGATAAGGTGCAAACCATAATCCACCAAAATGGATGATTGATCTTGGCAATGACTTGATTCATCCCTTGACCTTTGTTTGCCTTGTGTGTGATCCCTTATTTGTGATTGTTGCATTCATGCATTTCATGTGCATCATAACATTCATCACACAAAAGTTCAAGGAACTAAGGTGTCATTTGCAAATATTTTTAGACCATGGATTATGGACGAAGGAACACTAAGAAGTACAGTTTCAGATGTCCCGACTTGAAAGAGTTAAGGAAGCTAGCATCTTTTATATTAAATCCCTTGGACTTCAAACAACGTCATGGGAAGCTTCTGTCCATTTCGTCTGCTGATGTAGTGGAATGATTGTTGAGTGTATTGGTGCAGTTCTATGATCCTCTCTACCGTTGTTTCACTTTCCCAGATTTTAAGCTTGTGCCTACCTTGGAGGAGTATTCTCATCTTTTGGGGATACCTATTTCTAGTAGAGTGCCTTTTAGTGGATTGGATGAGATCCCCCCACCTAGCATTATTGCTGAAGCTCTTCACTTGAAGAAGTCTGAGATAGAGGCTCATTGGGTGAAGAAAGGAGGGTTATTTGGATTGTCATATGTTTTCCTCATCAAGGAAGCTACTACTTTTGCTCAAGCTGGTAGTATGGACGCTTTTGAAGCTATCTTTGTGTTACTCATCTATGGATTAACTTTGTTCCCTAACATTGACAGTTTTGTTGATGTTAACGCCATTAGAATTTTCTTGATTGGGAATCCTGTACCTACTTTGTTGGGTGATATGTATTTCTCTTTGCATCTAAGAAATTCTAAAGGTGGTGGAACTATTGTCTGTTACATTCCTCTTCTGTACAAGTGGTTTATTTCGCACTTGCCTCAGACACCTGCTTTTGTGGAGAACAAACAATGTCTAAGGTGGTCTCACAGACTTATGTCTCTCATTAATGATGATATAGTTTGGTATGATCCGTCATTAAGCAGTTTGGAGATTATTGATAGCTGTGGTGAATTCTCTAATGTGCCTCTCATTGGTACACAAGGAGGAATTAACTACAATTCTGCTTTGGCTCGTCGTCAACTTGGGTTCCCCTTGAGAGACAAACCTAATAACACTTTGTTAGAAGGTCTTTTCTATCAAGAGGGTAAAGATCCCCAACATTTGAAGTAGAAGATTGTGCATGCTTGACATAATGTGCATAGGAAAGGAAGATCCGAGCTTGGTCCGTGCAATTGTGTAGCTTTGGAAGCTTATACTCTTTGGGTGAAGAAGAGAGCTTTGGAATTGAAGATGCCTTATCCTTGTGAGAGACCTATGTCTATGGTTGTGGCTGAGCCATTAACTCTCCCTAACCAAGATGCAGAGGAGTTGGAAGACGCGCTTATCAAGATGAAGCAAGAGAAAGATATGTGGGAAGAGCATTTCCATGCTTTGAGCAAGAAGCATGAAGAGTTTCTATTGGAGTCTAAGGACAAAGATGCACTGATTGAGCTACTTGAAGACCGAGTGACGAAGAGACAGAGAGAGCCAGAGGTTTCATCTTCTAGCATGCCTCAGCCTACCATTGCTTGGAAGAAGATTGTTGACCAGCTTGTCCTCGAGAAGACTCAGATGGAGGCTTCTTTTGAGACCGAGATTCGTCACATTCGAAGGAAGTACGCACCTTTAGCCAGATCTGCTGACACCGTTGTTAAGGATCCTTAGGATGGCTAGTCTCCTTTTCTCTTGTATTTTTAATTTGGTTTCTGAAATTGTACTCAGTGTAATCCTTCCAATTTATATAAATGAAAAAAGATTTTTGGTCATATCAAAATTATTGCAATTGCCATTTCAACTTTTAGATATTTGCAAATGATATAGTAAGTTCCTTGGAAATAAAAATAATCAAGCATTGCATTTCATGCATCATTTTCATAAGCAGGTTTTGGCCAGGTGTCTAATCAGTGTTCTTCTATGCTTTAGCCAAGCTGACTCACCGGTACAACACTCGAGCCAATCATTCAAAGATCATGGAACACCTTGAGCAAGAGAATCGAGACTTGAAAGAGGAGATTGCCCGCCTGAATGCCATGATGGAGTCAGTTCTTGCTGCCCAGAGCCAAGCTTCTCCAACTCCTACAACTCCTCCCGCGAGGACTGTCATTTCTGAAGTGGTTACCTCTTTTGTGCCTGCTGCCACCGCCCACTTCGCTCTAAATCTGCATGCTGGATTCCCTTGGGAAATGCCACCTAATTTTGTGCCAGAGGGTTTCGCTCCCACTTTTGCTTCCATGTCGGCATCTAGCCCGGTCATGTCTGTGCCACCTCCCTTTGTGCATACTTTGCCGTGAGTAGAAGACACCATCTATCACTCTGAGCCATCTGAGGGCCCAGACGTTTATGAGAAGATGGATGAGATGAAGGACCAATTCCTTGAGCTGCACAAGGAACTGAAGACACTGAGAGGCAAAGATTTATTTGGGAAGAGTGTTGTTGAACTGTGCTTAGTGCCCAACGTGAAAATCCCCGTCAAATTCAAAGTGCCTGACTTTGAGAAGTATAAGGGAAACTCATGTCCACTCAGTCATCTTGTGATGAATGCCCGTAAAATGTCAACCCAGACAAATAATGATCAACTACTGATTCACTATTTCCAGGATAGCCTGACAGGTGCTGCGCTCCATTAGTATATGGGGTTAGATAGTGCAAGCGTCCGTACTTTCAATGATCTAGGAGAGGCTTTTCGAGAAACAATATAAGTACAACGTGGATATGGCGCCAGATAGGGACCAGCTGACGTCCATGTCTCAGAAGGACAAGGAGACATTTAAAGAGTACGCCCAATGTTGGAGGGAGTTGGCTGCCCAGATTACTCCTCCTTTAGAGGAGAAGGAGATGACGAAAATCTTTCTCAAAACCCTGAGTTCATTTTATTATGAACGTATCATTGCCAGTGCCCCCAGTGATTTTAACGAAATGGTAAACATGGGAATGAGACTTGAAGAGGGGGTCCGTGAAGGACGATTGTCGAAGGAAGAGGCGTAAACTAGCAAGAAGTATATGAGCAATTTTAGCAAGAGGAAGGAGAATGAAACGAATGCAATAAGTAGTGGGAGGCAGAGGAGGCCTCAAGCAAGAAGGAATTTACCACCCCGTCAACATCACCATCATCAAGTATCTTCTATTATTCCAGTGTTTTCAAATTAATCAACAATACCAATTCAACAACAACAACAACATCAATATCAAAATCAACGTCAACAACAACAACCGCAACAAAGAACAAACACCTACAACAACAACAATTCCAACAACAATAATCACCAACAACAGAACTTTGAGAGGAAGAAGGTCTTTTTTGACCCGATTCCTATGTCATATGCCGAACTATACCCATCTTTAGTCCTCAAGAATTTGATTCAACTGAGGAATCCACCACAGATCCCAGAACCACTTCCCTGGTGGTATAAACCCGAGCTTCGCTGTGCTTTTCACTAGGGTGCACCTGGGCACGATATTGAGAACTGTTACCGAATGTGAAAGCTAATCCCTTGCCCGGTCATGGGAATACCTCAGTGAATATGGTGGACGACTGTCCAGGTGAATTCAAAGTTTTCGATGTTCAGTTTATCCGAAGAACTTTGGTGCAAATGCATAAAGATATTTGTTTGGTGAGTGAATGTGAACATGATCACGAAGATTGTGATATTTGTAGCGTGAACCCAAGGGGGTGTGTTATGGTGAAAAGGGACATCCAGCGTCTGATGGATGAAGGCATGATCCAGATCGTTCAATCCTGTCATGTAGATGACGATGTCAATGTCATTGTTCCTATTTTCAAGCAACCAGGGCGGTTGGTGATTCAGTATGATAATATCAGTAACCGGAACGTCAGCAGTAGATCAGTTTCGCCATTGGTAATACGGTTGGCGGGCCCAGTCCCGTATGCATCTGATAAAGCTATACCATATCAATACAATGCTACGATGATTGAGAAAGGTCAAGAGGTCCCGTTGCCTACAACCAGTTCAGTAGTAAGCATTGCAGATGTTACGAAGGTGACCCGTAGTGGTCGATTTTTTGGGCCAGTTGTCCCTGAGAGTAAGGAAGAGTTGATTGTTGGTAAGAAGGTGGAGGTACCTGTGGTAGATCCTGTGGGCTGTTCAAGAGATAAGTCTGGTGAATCCATCAATTTGAAAGCCAATAGTGATGATGATGAGGTACTCCGGCTGATCAAGAGGAGTGAATTTAACGTGGTTGAGTAGTTACTTCAGACTCCCTCAAAGATTTCCGTGTTGTCTCTGCTTTTAAACTCTGAAGCGCACAGAGAAGCACTCTAGAGAGTTCTTGAACAGGCGTACATGGAGCAAGATGTTGCCCGTGGCTCAATTTTATCACATTGTAGCTAACATCACTTCATGCAACAATTTGAGTTTTTGTGATGAAGAACTCCCTGAGGAGGGAAGAAATCACAATCTGGCTTTGCATATTTCAATGAATTACAAAGAAGATGCTTTGTCAAATGTGCTAGTTGATACTGGGTCATCACTCAATGTGCTTCCAAAATCAACATTGTCAAAGTTATCGTATCAAGGAGCTCCCATGAGGTATAGTGGAGTAATTATCAAAGCCTTTGATGGCTCGCGCAAGACATTCATTGGAGAAGTGGACCTTCCAGTCAAGATAGGTCCGAGTGATTTTCAGATTACTTTCTAGGTAATGGATATTCACCCGGCCTATAGCTGTTTATTGGGAAGGCCATGGATTCATGAAGCAGGAGTTGTTACATCCACTCTGCACTAGAAGCTCAAGTTTGTCAAGAATGGCAAGTTGGTGATTGTGGGAGGTGAGAAAGTGTTGTTGGTCAGCCATCTGTCATCTTTCTCCTATGTGGAAGCTGAGGATGAGGTTGGGACGCCATTCCAAGCCTTATCTATTGCTGCTGAGAAGAGAGTTGGGGCACCCATGTCCTCTTTGAAAGATGCGCAGAGAATTGTTGAAGAAGGTTCTGTTGATCAGTGGGGGCGCGTGGTGGTTGCCGACAACAAAGGAAGAACTGGTTTGGGGTTCCAGAAGGGCTCATCAACCGTTAGATCTGAAGAGATGCAACTTAGCTTCCGTAGCGGAGGGTTCATTCATGGGAATGAACAACACTTAGCTGCTGTGCTAGAGGATAATGAAGAGGAAGACTGCACCAACTTTGTGACGCACAGACAGACATGCAACAATTGGACTGTTGTTGATATTCCTGTTATTTTGCATCGATCTAAGTAATTTCCTTTTTATATTTTAAAAATCCTTCTCCTATGCCTAAGGGATAAGTGAACATTGTTTGGGCATTTTAAATTGATCATCAATAAAATTCATTCTATTCATCCACATCTTTGATGTTTTGTTTTTACTTTTTGCTTATTTCTGAAAATGGTAATCACAAAAAACATAGATAAACAATATAATTGTCCATCTGCATAATATTTGGTCACAAATTCACTTCTCTAAAATCAAAATATCAAATCATTATGCAGGTTGGTTCCTAACCCCATTGAATACAATGATCCTTCTCCTTCTCCAAATTTTGAATTCCCTGTGTTTGAAGCCGAGGAGGAAAGTGATGTAGATGTGAGTGATGAATTGTCCCATCTTCTTGAGCAAGATGAGAAGATTATTCAGCCGTTTGAAGAGCAGATTGAGCTAGTCAACTTGGGTTCCGAGGATGATGTGAAGGAAGTCAAGATTGGGTCTCGACTGTGCCCAAATGCTAAGAAGGGGTTGATTGATCTTCTTCGAGAGTATTCAGATGTGTTTTCTTGGTCTTATCAAGACATGCCTGGGTTGGATTCTGATATTGTGGAGCATAGATTGTCGTTGAAGCCAGAATGCCTGCCAGTCAAGCAGAAGTTGAGAAGAATGCATCCTGATATGGCTGTGAAGATTAAAGAGGAAGTTTAGAAGCAGATTGACGCTGGTTTCCTTGTAACTCCTGAGTATCCGCAATGGGTGGCCAACATTGTGCCTGTGCCGAAGAAGGATGGAAAAGTCCGCATGTGTGTCGACTATAGAGATTTGAATAAAGTCAGTCTGAAAGATGACTTCCCTCTGCCATATATTGATATGTTGGTAGACAATACTGCTAAATTCAAAGTCTTTTCGTTTATGGATGGATTTTCCGGATATAATCAGATTAAGATGGCACCCGAGGATATGGAGAAGACCATATTCATTACACCCTGGGGAACATTCTGTTATAATGTGATGCCTTTCGGTTTAAAGAATGCTGGTGCAACTTACCAGAGAGCAATGACTACTCTTTTTCATGATATGATGCATAAAGAGATTGAAGTTTATGTCGATGACATGATTGCTAAATCAATTGATGAAGAGGAACATGTTGAGCATTTGTTGAAGCTATTCCAGCGTTTGAGGAAGTATAAACTCCGCTTGAATCCCAATAAGTGTACTTTTGGTGTTTGTTCTGGTAAGTTGTTGGGCTTTATTGTCAGTGAGAAGAGTATTGAAGTTGATCCTGCCAAGGTCAAAGCAATACAAGAGATGCCTGCACCCAAAACTGAGAAGCAAGTCAGAGGTTTTCTCGGCCTCTTGAATTATATTTCCAGATTCATTTCCCACATGACTGCCACATGTGCGCCTATATTCAAGCTTCTTCAGAAAGATCAGTCTTGTGATTGGACCGAAGACTGCCAGAAAGCATTTGATAGTATCAAGGAATATCTGCTTGAGCCTCCGATTTTGTCTCCACCTGTTGAAGGAAGACCGTTGATTATGTGTTTGACTGTGCTCGAAGAAATTATGGGTTGTGTTCTTGGTCAGCAAGATGAGACTGGGAAGAAAGAATTTTCAATTTACTACCTCAGTAAGAAATTCACCGATTGTGAGACTCGGTATTCAATGCTAGAGAAAACTTATTGTGCATTGGCTTGGGCTGATAAGCGTCTGCGTCAGTATATGTTGAATCATACCACTTGGTTGATATCCAAAATAGATCCAATCAAGTATATATTTGAGAAGCCTGCTTTAACTGGGAGAATTGCCCGTTGGCAGATGTTGTTATCAGAGTATGATATCGAATACCGATCTCAGAAAACGATCAAAGGTAGTATCTTGGCTGACCATTTGGCTCACCAACCAATTGAAGATTATCAGTCAGTACAATATGATTTTCCAGATGAAGAGATTTTGTACTTGAAAATGAAAGATTGTGATGAACCATTGCTAGATGAAGGGCTAGAGCCTGGTTCCCGTTGAGGCATGGTATTTGATGGAGCTGTTAATCAATATGGAAATGGCATTGGGGAAGTGATTATTACTCCTCAAGGCACGCATCTACCATTTACAGCTAGATTGACTTTCAAGTGTACAAACAACATGGCAGAATATGAAGCTTGCATTATGGGGCTTGAAGAGGCCATGAATCTCAGAATCAAATATTTGGATGTCTTTGGTGATTCAGCTTTGGTAGTGAATCAAATCAAAGGGGAATGGGAGACGAATCAACCCGGTTTGATACCGTATAGAGATTATGCGAGGCGGATTTCAACTTTCTTTACAAAGGTTGAGTTTCATCATATTCCTCGAGATGAAAACCGGATGGCAGACGCTCTTGCAACGTTGGCGTCAATGATTGTAGTAAAGTATTGGAATGAAGTTCCCAATTTATCTGTGACGCGTCTTGATAGGCCATCTCATGTGTTTGCTATTGAAGAGATCAAAGATGAGAAACCGTGGTATTACGACATCAAGTGTTTCCTCCAAAGTCAGATTTACCCGCCTAGGGGATCTTTGAAAGATAAGAAGACTTTGAGAAGGTTAGCCGGTAACTTCTACTTGAATGGTAATGTACTGTACAAGAGAAACTTCGACATGGTTTTGCTCAGATGCGTGGATAGACACGAAGCAGACGTGTTGATGACCGAAGTGCATGAAGGTTCCTTTGGTACTCATTCCAATGGACATGCAATGGCGAAGAAGATATTGCGAGCAGGTTACTATTGGATGACAATGGAATCTGACTGTTGCAAGTTTGTGAAGAAATGCCACAAGTGTCAAATCTATGCTGATAAGATTCATGTTCCTTCGACACTATTGAATGTTATCTCTTCCCCATGGCCCTTCTCCATGTGGGGAATTGACATGATTGGGATGATTGAGCCCAAAGCTTCGAATGGACATCGTTTCATTTTGGTGGCAATTGACTACTTCACAAATGGGTTGAAGCGGCATCGTATGCAAATGTAACCAAGCAAGTTGTTGTAAGGTTTATCAAGAATCAGATCATATGCCTCTATGGTGTGCCAAGTAAGATCATTACTGATAATGGATCGAACTTGAATAACAATATGGTGGAAGCTCTTTGCAAAGACTTCAAGATTGCACATCATAATTCTTCTCCCTATAGATCCAAGATGAATGGGGCTGTTGAAGCTGCAAACAAGAACATCAAGAAGATTATCCAGAAGATGGTTGTCACGTACAAGGATTGGCATGAGATGCTCCCATTTGCTTTGCATGGGTATCGTACATCTGTTCGCACTTCAACAGGGGCAACCCCTTTCTCTCTTGTGTATGGTATGGAAGCAGTACTTCCCGTAGAGGTTGAGGTTCCTTCATTGCGTGTGCTCATGGAAGCCAAGTTGACTGAAGTTGAATGGTGTCAGACTAGGTTTGACTAGTTGAATTTGATAGAAGAGAAGAGACTGACTGCCATGTGTTATGGTCAGTTGTATCAGCAAAGGATGAAGAAAGCTTTTGATAAGAAGGTCAAACCTCGAGTGTTCAGAGAAATGAGACCTTGTGCTAAAGAAGATTTTGTCGTTCAAGCCAGATTCCAGAGGAAAATGGACTCCTAATTATGAAGGCCCATATGTTGTCAAGAGAGCCTTTTCAGGCGGTGCATTGATTCTTACAACCATGGATGGTGAAGAGTTCACTCGTCCTGTGAATGCAGATGCAGTCAAGAACTAGGGTTGTCTCCCATTTTTATGGTTTCGAACTAAAATTCCCTACAGTTGGATGCGTATTTCCTCAGCAAATCTCCTCCTTCAGCTAGGGTTGAACCCTTTGGGATGTTGATCTCCATGTTCTCCGGCTGTTGTCTCCATTTTGTGTGGATTGACTGAGGATTGTACCGGTGGTTCAATTTCTTTGCGACACCTCTGTATCCTTTGCGATCATTTTGTTAGCATAATCATCACATATACATATACATATACATAAACATTCATATAATTTCATAATTTGCATATCCTGCATCTTCATATTTGATTTTTTTGAGATTTTCATTCTCTATTATGGAGGTACTTTATCCCCATACCAAATCTGGTGTCTATCCTCTTTCAATTGTAGAGTGTCAGCCCCTTAGGCAGAAAGACTTGAACCTTTCTCTGTTTCCCCACTGAGTTTGTTTCCTCGTGGACGGCTATTATTTCAGTTTTCTTTCCAGCAAATTTTCTGGATGGAATTGCTCCCCTTGAGTTATATCCTCATTGGGTTGAGTCTTGATTGACCATTTTCTTTCTAGCTCTTACCTAGATAGATATTTTGGTCCCCTAAGAGTCTATTACCCAGTAACTGGTAATATTCTTCTTAGTTTTGCAGTGTGTTACTTCTTGCCCAATACCCGACAATAGTACCCTTTTTCACCCCTCAGTAGATCTCCCAGCGGATCTATTCCCCAGAAAGTATATCCTTGATATGTTCACCTTAAATGGTGATGGATATCTTTTCTTCCCCGAAGGAGTCTATCCTTGATATGTTCACTTTAACTAGTGATGAATATTCTCATTTTTGGTATTCTACCCAGTAAAAAGGTAGTTGTAATCCCTATTTTGTTCCCTAGAGAGTTAATCCTTGATATGTTCATCTTAGCCGATGATAGGTTTTCTTCTCCTTGTTGGTTTTCTACCCAGTAACTAGTAGTCATAAATCCTACTTTTTCCTGTGCAGAGTCTATCCTTGATATGTTCACTTTAACTAGTGGCGAATTTTCTCTCCTTTGGTATTCTATCCAGTAACTGATAGATATAATCCCTATTTTTGCTCCCTTTTCAGAGTCTATCCTTGATATGTTCATCTTAACCGGTGACAGATTTTCTCTTTGATGGTCTTCTACCCAGTAACCGGTAGTTGTAAATCCTAGTTTGTCCCCTCGCATAGTTTAATCCTTGATATGTTCATCCTAACCGGTGACGGATTCTCTCTCCGACGGTTTTCTATCCAGTTTCCGATAAATGTAATTCCCCTTTGTTGTTCAGTTGGTATATCTTTGATATGTTCATACTAAACGATGACGAATATCTTCTTTGACATCCCCAGGCAAGTCTATCCTTGATATGTTCATCTTAACCGGTGATGAATTTTCTTTCCTGTCGAGTTTATCCTTGATATGTTCATCCTAACCGATGGCGGATACTCTCACCTTTGGTTTTCTGCCCAGTAACTGGTAGTTATAAATCCTATTTCCCTGCAGTTTTCCCCAGCAAGGCTATTCTTACCCAGTAACCGGTAATGAATATTTCCTCTGGACTTTTCCTCAGCGAGTCATCCTTGATATGTTCATCCCAACCGATGACGGATGGTCTCTCTGTCAGATTTTTATCATCTCCTTACCCAGTAACAGGTAGTAGAGAATAGATTTCTGCTCCTCCTGTGTTGAAATTTTATTTTCTCCCCAGTCGAGTCGAGTGCGTATTTCCTTAGTGAAATCGCTTTTCCATGCACGAGTCGAATACTTCAGTTTTATCCTGGCTTATTCATATCCCCTGCAGATGTGTTTGTTTCCCCGGCTGAGTCTTTCCATTTTATATGGATTCCCTTAAGTCCCCCAGTAGTTTTAAGTCGTAGCCTGGCCTGCGCATAATTCCTTTTATCCCCCTAGAGTCTTTGTCTCCCCAGCGAGTTTTCCTTATGGAATGCATTATACTCCTGCGGACTTTCGGTTTCCCTGATTTCTTTTTCCTTTGTGGCAACATTTCCCCACAAAGCATTAACTTTTGCATTCATATCATATGCATCATGAGGTCTCTTATAGACCAAAATTTGTTACTCTATGTTGTTATTTAAGCTCATTCTATTGAGTCGACATGAAGATTTAAACCTTCGCCTCCTCAGTTAGAATGTCCTTAAATAGGGGCAGCTGTAAGACCCCAACTTTGACCCTAATATCCCTCATGCATTTCATCATAAGCATTGGCATTGGGATCATATCTTGGCATCCTCCTTACCCCTTCTTCATTGGGTGTGTTTTAAGAGAGATCACCAAGCACTTTGTGATTATATCATACTTGTATTTTTATCATTTTTTACTAACCAAAATGCCAAAAATATGTCTTTGTAGTTGTCTAACTCTTTTGTAGGCGAGGGACATGATTTCCTTGATTCATTGATCACATCTAGGGTTTGAGACCCTTATGAACAAAGAGCACAATCAAGAATTGATTCAAGAATGGTTATGAGCATCATGTATGAGTCCCAATTGTTTCTACATGTTATATTGATCAAGTTTTCTTCAAGAGTTTAAGGGTGATTTACATTGGAAACCCTAGTTTGACTGGGTATCTTGAGTAACTTCTCCAACAAGCTATCTCACCAATTGATCAAATTTCTCAAGGGACACTTCAAATTTAATCATTTTATGCATATATGATCTACCATGAGCCAATAAAAGTCAAGAGAATTGGAAATTAGCAAGTTGGTTGATGGTGGTTGGCCAAATGGATTCATCTGATCAAAACTGGGTCTCCCTAGACCCTATCTCCTACAATTTGCATTATATGAAAATGATTCCAAGATAAAACTTACTCTAAATGACAATATAAACAACTTTCATGTTGAGACCTAGATCTATTTTTGCATGGAAAATCATTTTCTATGTTGAAGCATTATATGTCATTTTGTCTAAACCCTAATTTGAAAGTCAACTTCCCAAGGCCATAACTTGCTCAATTTTTATGAGATGAAAGATTTACAATTTGAAAAATCAAATTCAATGTGTCTACTTCAACCTTTATGTTTGGAGTGAGTGCTAATTCAACTTCTTTGCACATGTGATATGAGGCTATATTATAGGTCACTTTTGACCTATACCTTTGATCAAGTGATTTTGCCAAACTTTAAAAATGCATAACTCTATCATTTCTAATCCAAATGGAATGAAATTGGTGACCATTTTGAAGGTCTTTGAGATAGCTACAACTTTCATGAAGACACGTTTCTCATTTCAAGCTCCCATAAAAAGTTAAGCAAGGTGGAATATTGTGACATATGGCTTGACACTTAGAAAATTTTCAATATGTGAAATTTTTCCAAACTTCCACCTCAAATATCTCAAAGTTCCAAGCTTCAAATGAAAAAGTGTTCAACATAAAACTTGTTCCTCTTGATTTCACCTTTATAAAGAGCGAAAGTTCACGCATTTTTGATGAGAAATGCATAGGATGCGCATGGCTTAAACAGACTGGTATCATGTGTCATGGATCAAACTTCAAATTAAAATTCTCAATTGCCTTGCATTCCAAGCTTGCTTCAACATATCTGAACTTCAAATTTGGACTTATGGCAATCATTTGATGGGCCTATGTATGCCCATGCATCAGCTGACCTCACTTTGCCAATTTTGGAAACTTGAATGGAGTGTGCAATTAACACTTGAATCCTCTATAAATTGAAGCTCATTTGCTCACTATCAACACACACACTACGCCAGCTTTGATTCCCCACAGAAAACCCTTCACATTGAGAGGATAAACCTGAAAAATTTAATTGAATTTGAGCTTGAATATCCACTGTTTTGGAATTCAATTCTCCAGGAGTCCATTGATTCTAAGTCATTCCATTCTTCTTCTGCAAGCTATTGGAGTGAAGTAAAGCACAATTCAGATCGAGATCTAGCAAGTTCAGACCTTCATTGAAGGTAAATTTCAGAAAATTTGATCTCTTCGATTCTCCTTGTTTCTTGCTCAATTCTCTTGATTATTGTGTTGGCTGAAGTCCTACCAATGTATGCAAGGTGTTTGAGTTGTTTTGATGATGAATCGAAGCAACTCAGATCATGAACCTTATTTTTCAATTCCACATATCTCTCAATATAGTTGGAATTGGAAGAAATGGAGGTGATATTCTTGCTCAGTGATGTTTTCTCTTTAAAATCATGTCCCTGTTGTGCATTTTGGTGATGGTTCATCTTAACTAGACTGGTGGAGCTCACCGGGGAAGATGACCGGAGTTCTGGCTCCGACGATGAGGTGTCTCACCTCTGGACCACTTGATCCAAGTCCTACGTTATAATCTGGACCGCTTGATTTGATTACTCATTTTGCCACACTGTTGACTAAGGAACACATGGAACACATGTTTTGGATCATCAGATCTGCCACCTCAATTAATGAGGGAGATCTGATGGTCCACGTTTTTTTGTAATTTCTGATTTTCCATTTAATTCCATTATTTTCAATCATTCATAATAAATTTAATATTGATCCAAAAAATATGGGACTTTCACTGAAAAATTTGAAATATTTTTCTCTTTCATATTCTGAATTAAAATTATTTTTTGGATCATTATTAATATTTTTCATGAATTAATTGATTTTTCACTTGTTTTTAATTGTTTAAAAATATTCTCAAGTGTCCAAAAATTATGAATTTTTTTATCCAAGGTCTTTTGACCTTGTTTGACCTATGATAAATCGCATGGCTATTTATTTGGTGTTTTGATGTGAGTTTAGGATTTGGATAAAACATATTTGAATTTAATGCATTATTTTAATATTTTTAATTGAATAAATGCCATTTGAATTGTGTTGACCATTTGGATTGACTTATTTGAGTTTCTCACCTGTTGTTGGGCCTTGGTCAAGGTTGATTTGACTTTGTCAAGTTAATATTATTGGATTTAGGGGATTGATGGAATGTACATTCCATCTCCCAAAATGAATGAATAATATTAATTTGGTAAAAGTCCTCCTTTGACCAATTTGTGATCTCATTCATCCCTTTCCCTCTTCATCTAATTCCCCTTCTTCATCCATTCATTTCCATTAGCCAATGACATCTCTAAGTCCTAATGCTAGTTGATTGAAAGATTAACATGAGTATGGATGAGATTAGGCCACACCTTTGCATATTTTTTATGTATGGTATGTTTAATGAGCATAGTTCTTAATACTATGTCTCCAACATGCATTAACACCAAAAGTCTATTGCCCGACCTCAAATAGTTGTGACTTCTACATAAGTCCAATTACGATTGCTTAACATAGCGCTAAATTTGTGACACAAAGGCATAAGCAAACTAGTTAGTGAGATTGTAAGTCTCCCCTCTTCCATGGTATTGTGTGGAAACTTGGCCTTCTTTACTTCCTTTGGAAGATGTTTTGGTTCAAGGATCCATGCTTGTGGCAAGTGGGTTGAGTGTCCTCCAAAGAATGTCTTGAAATCAAAATCAAAACAAAACTAACTATTAACTTATTAACCATTAACCTTTACTTTTAAACTTTTACTTTTAATGCAATTTATTTTTATTATCATTTGTCATTGTACATATCATTCTAATTGTTTATGTTTATGTAATTTTCACTTTGTCCACTTGGACCATATTGTGTGATATACTTTGTTGCTTTGTTTGTTTGATTGGTCTTTGACCATTAATGCACATAATAATAACAAAAACCCTAAAAGACAATTTGAGTGGACTGTTGTTTTAATCTCTCCCAATTGGACTTAGAACTTAGGCAACATTCCTTTGCTAATGGACTTGGCCAATGCAAATTTGTTGAAGAACCAAAAACTTGCAAGTTTGAATTCATCTGATACATCATTCAAGATCTCTCCAGATTCATCTGCAACATTGATCCTTGTTAAGCTGTTATATTGAACCTGTGACTTGTGGAATTCATCTGCTACATAGGCTATTTTGAAGAAGATCATTGAAGTGGATAAGCTTGGATGAGGCCATCTTTATTTGATGCCTTTTCTCTTCAAGATTGATATAATTGTGCATTTGTGTGTTGCTTGATTCTAAAAAGTCCAAGGGAATTCTGGGTTTCTATTGACATACTTGTCTATTGGATTGCTCCCATTTGGTCAAATCTTTTCAACTTTAAACTTTTAAATTTCTTGTATCTAGGGTAGTCTCTTCATCTTCTCCCCACTTCTTTAATTTCAAAATATCTCCCTCCATTTTCAAAATTTCTTTGTGTGAACTATTTTTGTTCTAAACTTTGACCACTTTCAAAAAGGTAGAAACCTTGGCCTTATGCCATTGCATTTTTAAACTTATTTTCTTAAATCAAACTTGTAAATAAATTTAACTACATTTGACTTAAACTTTCAAAAAAACAAAAAGAACTAACTCATTCAAACCATTTTAGGCCTTTGTGCCTTTCCAAAACTCAATTTTTGTTAAAATCAACATACTCACTTTGAAATTTCTAGCACGACCTACGAGGTTTTGATCCCTCATTTTTATGTTGGTACATAGGCAGAAAACCGAAGGTCTTGTCAAACACAAAAATATAATTAATCAATTCTTTTCTCATCCCCCCGTTCTATTTGTTTGTAAACATCACTTTGTACAAAATACATATGCATACAAAAAGGGCTCCCTAGGAGTACCTAGGACACTTTGGGTGCTAACACCTTCCCTCTGTGTAACCAACCCCATTACCTGCGATCTCTGATTTTATTAGTTTTTATTTGAAAACTTCTTACTATTTGGGCTTTGTTCGCATTTTTCCCTTTTCCCTTGGAAACAATAAAATCGCGGTGGCGACTCTTGTTAATTGATCTTTAGCTTGCCAATAGCTTAATGATCATGAATTTCCCGCTACAACTAGAGCAGTATCTCTAAACAGATAAATGAGATTCTCTGTATCAACGAAGCATCATCTTATATGATATAATTAAGATATTCCAACATGGGAATGATACCTTAATTGAATCTAAGACTCTTCGAGGATACTAGAGCAGTATCTCTAAAAATAAATGAGACTCTTCAGATTAATGAAACAGTATCTCAAACGTTCAACTGTTGGGGGAAATAATTCAGAAAAGACTCCCTTTGGAAGAGACTTACTAAAAATGCTCTACAAGGGAAAAGCTCAGAAGAGACTTTTTAGGGCAACCTCTTCTTGGGGAGCAATTACGAAAATGTTGGGGAATATTATTAACAACCTTAAATTTGAAGAATTACTTGCTGGGAAATAATTCTACGAGCGCATGCAGTGTAATAAACTATTGACTTTAAATGAGGAATGTCTGGGATACATATGATTAACCGTGAATCCTGGATTATGTTATGTTTTTTGTATGATGCTTCATTTTGGATGGAAGCACATATGCGTGAAATGATGCATGAGATGTATGCAAGTATGCAATTGCTGAGGATTTTTGGATGTACATGTAGGAATGCAACTGATTTTTGATTTTGTATAAGGTTATGCATAAGTATGCTGATGGTTGATATGACTATGTTTATTTTTAATTTTCTTGTTTGGTAGGAAAACCATTTATGAATGATTCATGTGATGCATGTGGGAATGCAAAGGGGTAATCAGGTTTTTTTTGTAGGGCTTTATTTTTTATTGCCAATGGAATTGGACTTTGAAGGTGAACTTCCAGATGAGAACTGGTGAAAAAGATTGAACTGCCAGATGAGAACAAAACTTGAAGGATATGTTACCAGACGAGAACTGGTAAAAATAATTGAAATGTCAGACGAGACTGACTTTGTTTTTGTTTGTCAAACGGGAATTGACTTTTAAAGTAGGCTACCAACTGAGACATGGTTACGAAAAATAGACTACCAGACGGGAACTGATATCGAAATAGGTGACCTACCAGACGAGAACTGGTATTAAGAGATAATTTACCAGACAAGAACTGGTATTAAGAAATAATTTACCAAACGAGAACTTGTATTTGGTAAATGGTTTTTCATACAAGAACTGATTTTTGAAATAGTTCGCTAGACGGGAACTGGTGTTTGGAAATAAATTGCCACACGAGACTTGGACTTTGAGATAAATTGCCAGACGGGAACTAGACTTTGAAATAAATTTCCAGACGGGAACTGGGCTTTGAAATAAATTTCCAGACGGGAACTGGACTTTGAAATAAATTTCCAGACGAGAACTGGACTTTGGAATAAATTGCCAGACGAGAACTGGGCTTTCAAATAAATTTCCAGATGGGAACTGGGCTTTGAAATAAATTGCCTGACGGGAACTGGGCTTTGAAATAAATTACCAAATGAGAATTGGACTTTGAAATAAATTGCCAGACGGGAACTGGACTTTGAAATAAATTTCCAGACGAGAACTGGGCTTTGAAATAAATTTCCAGAAGAGAACTGGACTTTGATGTCAAATTTTTGTGTTTCAAGGCTTTTTGATGCCATGTTCATGTTATGAGGGTTAGGCCTGATAAATGATATGATATGCATGGCTTTATGCTAGAGAAAAGCGACATGACTAATGCATGATGATAATTTATATAATGATTTAAAGGTTTCCAAAATGCCCCTGTGGTTACTGGAAGAGAAGGTTCTTTGCAGCGAGGCTTCTGTCTGTCAAATGGTTATTTTATGGGGTGATATCATGATTCCCCAATACTCATCTTGAACTCTGCAATTGATGACGCGCGACAAAGATTTTGCATGAACAACTTGAAATCATGGAGAAGACTTGCTCCTATGTGTCCCATCTTGCCCTAGTTCGTTGGGTCTATGCAAAATGTTTACCTCCAAAGGATTTTGAAAGCAATTGTACCATACTTTGGAGACGAATTGACCCAGAATTTAAAGTCATGAAAATAGTTTTCCTTGATTAACCGACTCTTAGGGTGGTTTACTTTTCTGTACTCTTGAGGTAGCTTGCCCCGGTATGAGCGTTGAAGCGACTTAGCTCACCCTGACTGAACTTTGAAGGGGTTTTCCCCTGGCCAACAAAACCTCTAGGTGATCTTCCCCAGTTAATAGATTTCTGAGATGATTTGCTTCGGATCAACGAATTCTTGAAATGATTTACACCCTTATTAACAGATGTTGGAGACTGTTTAAGACTGACCAATTCTTGGAGTAATCTTCCCATGATCAACTTGATGTTTTGGGTGGCACGCCCTTGATTCGTGGGTTATGATCAAGCTTCTCTGATTGCTCTTTGTTGAAATTTACTTGACGTCAAGTACTGACTTGTAGTTAAAATTGTTTATTCAGAAATGCTAATTTTAATGTGATATCCATGCAAGTTTTGAAAATAACCATTTATTGGAATGATGTGATAATGTGCGACGAGTGAACCATGAGCCCAAATGCAATGCTAATTTAGCTAGTGCGTAAAACATACAGCGAGAATATGATATCGATGTAGCAAATTAGCAAATCCTTGGGATTCAGTTTACGCAACCTTGTTGTAGTATGCTTTCAGAAATAACCATGCTTCAATTAGGTCTTTTATGGGTTGTAATGTGGCTTGGTTCACGGTTTTCAAAATAAAGGATATAAGGCTCAAAATTGTTTTTGTACCCACCCTTCTTCTTAATAAACTCCAATCCTATGTTCAATTAATTCAACATACACATTCGTCTTTTAAGAGAGTTTTGAAGGTGTACGGAAAAAGATGACGATTCAAGGTCTCTTGAAATGGCAGTCACCTTATTTTATTTTTTGGATGTCAGTGACCCCTTGATTTTGGTATAATGATCACTGAATCTTGTTTTGTTTTGTTGAGGGTTTTCGTGACCTTTTTTGATTTTTTGTCTTGATCCCTAACTTTTGCCTGGACCACTTTTTGAAGCTTTAGTCCATCGGGATTGCCCTAGTTTTTTTTGCCTAAGTCGCCTTATCGGGTGTTCAACTTAGCGGGCTCTTTTTTTGAAAAATTGTGACTGCTAAGTCATTGGTCATTAAAGAACAACCGTCATAATTTTTGATTTTGCATGGTTCTTTCGACACTTCAGCTTGTGTACGAATAATGGCATATGGTTGGTCTCGATATGGGATGTATTCTCTTGTAATTCAAATGTGGAGTCAGATTAACTAAACACTACCCTGCCCCGAGTTAAACATAAGGGTTTGTATGTCCAAAAGAAACACCTACTTCTAGGCTCAAAGTGGTTGACTAGGAATTAACTCCTTATCTCTCTAGTGTTTGGGAATTCGAAACAATGCCTGTACATCATCAGCAGGATTTCATCCAAAAGCATATAGTCAGCAATTATGGGTATCTTGTTTTCGTCATCCTCCCTCCAATATTGCTAAAACAACAGTTTGATAAAGAAGGTGAGATAGAGAAGATGAGTTTATTTTTTGTGTTTTTTTAATAAGGGAATAAAAATGTGAGAATGCGATATAATTGGTTCAAAACATGCATCATTACTTCATTAATATTACCATTAAACCACAACAAAGTTTAAACACAAGTAGCCTTTAATCACAAAGAAATTAGAAATGCAAATGAAAATAAATCAGTCCAATGATTGCCCATGTTAAGGATGTCTTTATGTCTGAACTACTGGAATTAGGAGATACTCCCTGAAATCTTCGAACTCATTCGGGCGAGAGGTTAACGTGCACCAACAGGCTTCCTTTTGAAAAAGATATGTACTTTTTGTCAAGAAACTGTTGAACCTTGTCGAAAGTGTAGCAGTCTTCGGTTGAGTGCCCTATTGATCCAGCATGGTATCCATATTGTACGTTGGGGTTATACCCAGGTGGGTATGGTTCTGGAAATGTCCTGAGAGACTTGGGCTCCATCAACGAGCTTTGAATCAGACATGGCAGAAGTTGATTGTATGGCATAGGAATTAGATCGAGAGGAGCATTCTTTCTTTCTAGATTGTTTTGAGGCCTATGCTGGTTCAGATGTTGATTCTAATATCCTTGACCGCGAGATCTTTGATTTGTATGAGGAGCAGTCCATGGTTGCTTGAATGGTGCTCTAGGCATTGCTGGTTGCCCATAAGGATAACATGGTGTTGGAACGGGTGACCGCTGAAAAGATAAGGGATCATAAGGTCTTGTTGGTGCACCATGCAGATACCTAACATCTATTATGATTGTGCTGGTTTCATCCTCTTCTTCCTTTTGGGAGTAGCCGAGGGATTCTATCTTGCTAGCTTGGCTGCTCGAGGCGCCTTCGATTCTTCCACTTTTTAGGGCACTCTCGATGCATTCTCCAATTGTCACTAAGTGGGCGAAGTCTGATAACGCATTGCCTACCATCCTTTCAAAGTAGGGACTCTGTAAGGTATCCATAAACAAGTCAACCAATTCCTTATCCAATAGTTGTGGTTGCACTTGGGCTGCCAATTCTCTCCACCACTGTGTATAGCATTTGAAAGATTCGTTGCTCTTTCGAGATAAGCTTTGCAGCTGCCTTCGGTCTAGAGCCATGTCAGAGTTATAATTGTATTGCTTCAAAAAGGCATTGGCTAAATCTTCCCATGACTGAATATGGCTTCTTTTCAATTTCATATACCAACTCAACGATGCTCCAATCAAACTGTCCTAAAAATAGTGAATCATCAGCTTGTCATCGTAAGTATGTGATGCCATTTTAGGAAGAACATCACCAAATGGTGCCTTGGACAACTATCCCCTTTGTACTTCTCAAAGTTGGGTACTTTGAATTTCGGAGGGATCACTAGGCCTGGTACTAAGCACATATCGAGCCTAAAATTGTCATCCGCATACATTTCTCAAACTCTCTCTTCAAGGGCATGAAGCCTTTCATCATCAGGATTGGTCAATGACATTAACTGGGGTTGAGTAGGAATGTTCACTTATGGAGGATCATAGTCAGGCAGAGGATCATACATTGGGTTGGTAATTACGGTAAAGCCTGATGAAGAACCAACATTCTCTGTGACACTATGTTGAAAATTGTTCTTTGATTGGGCTAGCCTAGCTTCCAAAATTTGGTCTATCTTGCCTTTCATGTTGTTCATATCCATTTTCAGCTCATTTTGATTATGTTCCCAGTGCTCCCTTGTCTCTTAGCAGCTCTCAAGGGTTCAACACGAGTGTCGGGAAATCAGCCTACTGGTAATTAGCAAAAGGACTGGATGAGTTTTTTTGTATTCGGAAAATGATATGCATGCTAATGGAATGCAGATGCATGAAATGTGATGCAACATTCAGGATCATAGGAATAAGTAAGTTCATAGATTGGTCAGAGTAACGGGTAAATAACTTGGTATCTCTGATTAACGAAACCCCATAGGTAGGCTCTATAGGTGGTAGGTTCCCAGAGTCATGGATCCTTCTTGAAAATGTCACTGCCGTGACGAAGGCTCGTCGAACAGTAATACCCTCATATGATCTCGTCTAGGGGAGGTCTTCGTATTGTCCCAACAAGGAAGACTCCTTGTGGGTATTTAATACGCAACTCTCGAGTCTAAGGTTCTAACAAGGTTCTCAGAGTCATAGATCGAGGTTAGAAATATTACTGTAGAATAGTAATACGTCCAAGGGATCTCATCTGATTGGGGCTTTCGTATTAACCCAACAAGTCCGAAATCTCATAGATTAATACTACACAACCACTGGAGATGGAACGGGTTAAAAGGTCCATAGAGTCACTGATCCAACTTGAAACTACTACCGTCATGACGAAGACTCGTCGGGCAATAATATCTCTAGAGAATCTAGTCTAGGCGGGGTCTTTGTATCATCCCAACAAGGAAGACTCCTTACGAGCCTCTACTATACAACCACCATCTTAATCCTATGGTTTTTCTCATACTCGGGTAGAGAGCCTATCTCACAAAGTGCCAGTAATCAAAGAGTCCCAATAACAAAATAAGAACCAACAACCAATTACAAATAACATTAATACAATGAGATAAAGAAAAGAAGATAGAAGAAAGTAGGTGAACAAAGCTAGAATTCATCGCAAATCAAATAAATTAGGCTTGACTCTCTCTTGCTTGGAGTAGAGTCCCGAGCAAAGTCACCATCTATCACATCTCAAAAAATACGATTCCTCGCGATGGTCGCGGAAAAAAAATTAGTTCGAACAGAGTCGCCACCGAACTATATTTATCCTAATGAAGGAATAGGAAAATATCGATAAAACCTTTAGAAAATAGAATAATGGTCATCGCAACCATATTCGGATTCGGGAGTCGATTACACAAGGGGAAGGTATTAGCACCCCTCACGTCCGTTGTACTCAACGGGAACCTTTTAGTTTAATTTGTGATTTGAATGTTAGCTAATGTTGTTTGTTTTCTTCGAGTGGTAAAAATACTGAAAAGAGATTGATGGAAACCTCAGAAGGGGGAAAAGGGAGGTTTTTTATCAGTGTGCTCGCCAAGATCTGACAATCTCGTACCTACGTATCCTTATGGTGCAATAAGGAAATCAAAGCATTCGTAGTTCGGGGAACTACGGTTGGTTGGTGTCTTTTAGTGAACAACCGCTTAAATCGCATTCTAAAGGCTAAACGTTGACTTGTTTTACTCTCGGGGGAGGCTTAAGCACTAGTTTTATATGCGTATTATCAAGGATTAAACAATGTTCTTTTTGAAAAGAGTCTTAATCACACGGGGGTGACAAGTTGAATTAATATGTTGGATGTTTTGTTTGATGGGTTTCAATCGCACGTGGGCGATAAAGAGATTTAATGTGTTGAGATATTTTGTTGGATGACGATTACTTGGATGATCGAGTAAGGCAACTTATATCCTAATAGTCGAGGAGAGGAATCGAAGGCTCAATACCATCTCCTTTTTCATCCTTAATTATAAAAGGATTTAATAATAGTTATGGTGTTTTGAATGGATGACGAATACTCGGATAGTCGAGTAAGATGATAACATGAAATAATATCACATTTTTGGACTTGATTTAATTAAATTATATTGTTATTTGATTCAATTTATTTTATATTATTCGATATTACTTGGTATTCTATTATTATTTATTTCAGGTAACATTATTTGAAGCATGTGTGAAAAGGAAAGAAAAAGGGGTGCAAAAAGAAGACTTTGTAGGAAAGCATCTCACTAAAGCACAACCCACGCCAACTACGAGGAAAATGGCTGTGACGACCGCCACAGGCATGTGGCGAGCGTCACGCCCCTCTACTTAGTGTTACGACCGTAACACATGGTATGACGGACGTCACACACCCCACTCCCATTTTTTGGCATTGACGTGCGTAACAGAAGGCAGTTCTCTCCTATTTTTCCTCTTGACTCGTTGACACTTTAGAAACCCTACTGAAGATACCTTTGAGAAAACGGTTACTTTATGGAGGAATATAAATAGACCTCAAAGGATCCAATTGACAGCTCTCTGGATGCCGTGCAATATTTTTCCTGCTTTCTAATTTTCCAGCATTCCATTTTCTTAGCACTTTATTTTCTTAGCATTTTATTTTCTTTTCTTTGCTAGCTTAATTTACTAAGCATTCAATTTATTTTCTCACAATAGTTTCTACATCGGAAACTATTGTGTAACTTTCACTGGATCTAACCTTACGTCAGATCATAGTATTTTTATTTCCTTGTTTTTTTATTTACCTGTCTGATCAAGAATTGTGAAGAACAAATCCAACCGACTTGTGGTGGAGTGTTCGAGCATCGAAGCTAAGAACAAAACCAAGATTTCTAGTAATTTACCAGGTTCATTAATTAATTGAGTTATTGTTTTAATTTACATATGCTCCGTACTGCTGTTTATATATATTGTCTGTTTGATATGGCCGTATTTATGCATGATTATTGTTTAGGCACGTTTAGCATGTCCGACTAATCAATTTAGATATCGGTATGTAAAGTAAGCGGAATAAAGGAATCAAAACTGAGTTGGTTTAAATTTATTTCAAAATACAGTCACTCTTTTTATGGTCTCAATTTACAGAGTTAATACCAAAGTTTTTGTACGACAGTAAAAGACATAAAGAAGTTAAAATCAATAGAACGACAGTTTGAGCTTTTAACTGGACAGTGTAAATTGAACATTAACTTTAAATCAGGGCGAAAGCAATTTTTAAAGTTAATTAAATCCTAATCGTCTTCAAAAATTATTTTTAAAGGTTAAATGTGAGGACGAGAGTTAAGCATTTATGTTTAATCATATAGTCTAAGTCAACAGAGCGAGAGTTTGAGACGAAGGCGTTTAAACGGTTAGTATTTTCTTAAAAAGAGTTTCTATAGATTCTATTATTTTCAAAGAGTGATTTTAGATTTAACGAAATAGTGAGAGCGTACGTTAATATAAAGTCATAGTCTGATTCAACAGAGCGAGAGTTTGAGGAAAAGACTTTTAATTAATAGTGTCTACTGAAAAGACTTGTTTTAAAACTAAGAAAAAGACCAACGAAGATTTGATTCCCTAATTACGACGAACTACATACCGATATCCGTGTTATTTGATATTTAATCTAGATCCAATTTTAGTTTTACTTTTCCCCCTAATCATCAAAGTATCATCCGCCTTAGCTTTACGAAGTAACCCTAGAAAAATGGTATATCGATTCATTAAGTCCCTGTGGGATCGATATCTTTTAAAACTATGCGATTAGACTGTGCACTTGCAGTTAATACCCTAATAGACTCATAAAGTCGCGATCAAGTTTTTGGCGCCGTTGCCGGGGACTTTTATTTAGTCGATATCGTAACTCTTCTGTTACGCTGTAGAGACTAAGGCAATTTTTTATTTTTCCCTTGTCTTTCGTTGATTTGTATGCCACACACTCGCTCACAAGGCGAACCGTACTACTTATGAATCAACGACGTTGAACGATATCTCCGAGTGTTACGCCGAATTCGGGAGTACCGTGCTGCAAACAATCTTCCTCCAATCGAAATTCCTGATCTCAAAAATCTTCTTCCTTCGACGATACCCGAGATGGCAGAACCAGCTCGTGCTCTTCGAGATTACGCTGCTCCATCGCAAGATGAGCCGCATTCGAGTATTGCTCCGCCCGCAATCGAAGCAAACAACTTCGAACTTAAACCTTCGCTGTTGCAGGCAGTGCAACATAACCAATTTTCTGGAAATCCTACCGAGGATCCAAACCTTCATTTATCCGTATTTGTCCAATACGCTGATACTGTTAAAGCTAATGGTGTCACTTCAGAGGCAATTCGACTTCGTCTTTTTCCTTTATCGTTAAGAGATAAAGCTAGAAGATGGCTTCAGTCTCTTCCTTCCAACTCAGTCACCACATGGAATGAGTTGAAGAAAGTCTTTCTTGCCCGATATTTTCCTCCAAGCAAAACAGCTATGTTAAGAGCCCAGATAAATGGATTTAAGCAGAAAGATAACGAGTCTCTTTTCGAAGCATGGGAAAGATACAAAGACATGATGAGACTTTGTCCACACCATGGTTTAGAGGACTGGTTAGTAATTCATACCTTCTACAATGGTCTCTTATACAACACAAGGTTAACAATAGACGCCGCCGCCGGTGGTGCGCTTATGGATAAACCTTACGTTGACGCTTATCAACTTATCGAGAGAATGGCCCAAAACCATTATCAGTGGGAAAACGACCGAACAATGGTAGAAAAACCTCAAACAAAAGGGGGCATGTACGAGATAAGTAGCCTTGATCATGTTAATGCAAAAGTGAATGCTCTTGCCCAGAAAATTGAAAGTTTAAATGTATCACCTCCAGCCACCGTGGTTGCCGTAACTCAAAATTGCGAAGTCTGTGGAATTCAAGGTCACACTCCTACAGATTGTCAACTCCTAACAGGAATCCAAGCAGAGCAGGTGAACTATGCTCAAGGAAATCCTTACTCGTATACCTATAACTCAAACTGGAAGAACCATCCTAATTTTTCATATAAAAGTAATAATGCTTTATACGCACCAGGTCAAGCTCCCAGTCAAGCCCCAACTATACCTCCTGGATATCAAAAGTCGACCTCATCTACACCTAACAATAACGTTCCTAGGAAATCCAATCTAGAAATCATGATGGAGAACTTCATAACTTCTCAACAGCAAACCAATAAAGAGTTCTTAAACCAGAATGTACACACTAGCAAACAGATTAAACAACTAGCAAGTAAAGTAGATGCCCTGGCTACCCATAACAAAATGCTGGAAACACAAATCTCGCAAGTAGCTCAACAACAAGCGCCTACTGCTGCCCCAACTGGTACATTTCCTGGACAGCCCCAACCTAACCCGAAAGGCCACGCTCATGCAATTATATTAAGAAGTGGAACAGAGGTAGAAGGACCGTCTGACCCAAGGATTGAGAACCAAAACTCTAAAAAGTCAACTGAGGAAGAAGGTAGACCTAAGGAAAAGGAAGAGTGTATTAAAGAAACCGTAGAAAACAAAGAACCTTATGTACCTCCGCCGCCTTACAAACCACCTATCCCTTACCCTCAAAGGCTAATTAAAACCAAAGACGCGGGCCAATTTAAGAAATTTGTTGACCTACTGAAACAATTAAACGTCACCATTCCTTTTACAGAAACTATTACACAGATGCCTTCATATGCTAAGTTCTTAAAAGAAATTTTATCTAATAAAAGGAAACTTGAAGACAGCGAAACCGTTACACTCACTGCTGAGTGTAGCGCAATAATCCAAAATATGCCTCCTAAACTTAAAGACCCTGGTAGTTTCTCTATACCCTGTCATATAGGAAAATTTGTCATAGACAAAGCTTTATGCGATTTAGGAGCCGATATCAGTGTTATGCCCTTATCCATATGCAAGAAACTTGAAATGGGAGAATTAAGACCAACTAAAATGTCTGTGCAATTAGCAGATCGTTCCGTTAGATATCCCGTAGGAATTCTTGAAAACGTTCCCGTGCGCATAGGTCAATTCTACATTCCCACCGATTTTATAATTATGGACATAAGAGAAGATGAAGTTACCCCTATTATATTGGGAAGACCCTTCTTAGCAACCGCCGGTGCTATCATAGACGTAAAACGAGGACGACTCACTTTCGAAGTAGGAGAAGAGAAAATTGAGTTCATTCTTTCCAAATTTTTGAAAGCACCTGCAATAGATGACACATGTTACTTCATGGATATCATCGATGAATGCATTAAAGAAACAGAATTAGAAAATGACGATTTGTCCGACTATCGTGTAGAGGACAGACTGAACCAATGTTTAACAATAACATCGGATCCTACGCAATGCCTTAAGAAACCAACCCTCGACCTGAAAACACTTCCCAAAAATCTGAGATATGAATTCCTAGACTTAGAACTTGAACGACCAGTGATAGTCAATGCAGACCTAGGAAAACTTGAAACCGAAAAACTCCTACATATCTTAAGAAAATATCCAACCGCACTAGGATACGACATCACCGATCTTAAAGGGATAAGTCCTTCTATTTGTATGCACCGCATCATGCTAGAAGAAGACTGTAAAACTTCTAGGGAACATCAGAGGAGACTAAACCCGATCCTGAGTGAGGTAGTGAAGAAGGAAGTAACGAAGTTATTAGAGGCAGGTATCATATATCCTATATCCGATAGCAAATGGGTTAGTCCTGTACATGTAGTACCAAAGAAAGGAGGTATAACAGTGATCGAAAATGAAAAAGGAGAAACTATAACCAAACGAATTGAATCGGGATGGAGAATGTGCATTGACTATAGGAAGCTAAACAAAGCAACCCGAAAAGATCATTTTCCTTTACCATTCATAGACCAGATGTTAGAGCGACTAGCCAAGCATTCTCATTTCTGCTATCTAGACGGTTACTTAGGCTTCTTTCAAATACCAATTCATCCTGATGACCAAGAAAAGACAACGTTCACATGTCCTTTTGGTACCTTCGCTTATCGACGAATGCCGTTTGGCTTGTGCAATGCTCCTGCAACCTTCCAAAGGTGCATGATGGCAATATTCGCCGATTTTCTCGAAAACATCATGGAAGTCTTTATGGATGACTTTTCTGTATGCGGACAAAGTTTCGAAGAATGTCTTGAAAACCTAGAAAGAATTCTAGAACGATGTGTAAAAGTAAACCTAGTACTTAATTGGGAAAAATGTCACTTTATGGTACAAGAAGAAATTGTTTTAGGACACATCATATCAAATAGAGGAATTGAAGTAGACAAATCCAAAATAGAAGTAATCGAAAACCTTCAACCTCCGAAAACTATGAGAGAAATATGAAGCTTCTTAGGACATGCCGGTTTTTACCGACGATTCATTAAAGATTTCTCTAAAATAACTAAACCTTTAACCGGATTATTAATGAAAGACGCTGAATTCATCTTCGACAATAAATGTTTAGAAGCATTTCAAACACTTAAACAAGCATTGATCTCCGCGCCCATAATGCAGACCCCAGATTGGAATGGACCATTCGAAATAATGTGTGACGCAAGTGACTACGCCGTAGGCGCTGTTTTAGGACAAAGAAAGGATAAAAAACTTCACGCCATATATTATGCGAGTAGAACTCTAGATGAAGCACAAATGAATTACGCCACGACCGAGAAAGAACTTTTAGCAGTAGTATTTGCACTAGATAAATTTCATTCCTACTTGGTCGGAGCTAAAATAATCGTTTACACTGATCACGCTGCCATTAAGTACCTCTTAACAAAAAAGGACGCTAAACCTAGACTCCTAAGGTGGATCTTGTTGCTACAAGAATTTGATTTGGAAATCAAAGATAAAAAAGGAACTGAAAACGTAGTAGCAGATCACCTCTCTAGACTTGAAAACCTGGAACCAGAAAGAACATCGATCAACGGTGATTTCTCGTACGATAAACTTATAGCTAATTTGGAAGAAAATAGAGCTGATGAACAGGTAGAGACCACCTTGGCTGTATGCGTTACACCATGGTACGCCGATTTTGTCAATTATTTAGCCGCCGGAGTGGTTCCACTTGATTTATCATACCAACAAAAGAAACGATTCTTCCATGACATAAAACATTATTACTGGGACGACCCTTTACTTTTCAAAAGAGGCCCCGATGGTATTTTCCGTCGCTGTATACCTGAATAAGAGGTAGAAAGTATAATCCAACATTGTCATTCCGCTCCTTATGGTGGACACGCAAGTACATCCAAAACCTGCTCCAAAATCCTACAAGCCGGTCTTTATTGGCCAAACATATGGAAGGATGTGCATGCCGCTGTCAAGAAATGCGATAGGTGTCAACGCACAGGAAACATATCTAGACGTGACGAGATGCCACAAAAAGGCATTTTGGAAGTAGAAATTTTCGATGTGTGGGGAATATATTTCATGGGACCTTTTCCACCTTCTTTCGGTAACAAGTACATACTCGTAGCGGTTGACTACGTATCAAAATGGATTGAGGCTATAGCTTCTCCAACAAATGATCACCGGGTCCGAGAACAAGAGGACGCAGACAGAATTGAGTTTGGGTTCCTTTTTCTTTTCCTTTTCTTTCGTTTTTTTTGAAACATTGGGGACAATGTTTCATTTAAGTGTAGGGGGGAAAACTTTGTTTCAGTTATATTTATTTTCCTTTCAATATTTCCCTTTCAAGTATGTTATTTCCCTTTCATATATATATATATATAAAAAAAATTATTTTAAGTCAAGTCCCTAGTGTGAATTCTTTTTATTATCTATTCCCCTCAATTTTCTTGAGCCATAACAAAATTCAACACACTCAATAAGTATAAAGGATGCTTATTTTATAAAACTTGAGTGAAATTAAGACAAAATTATTACCGCCCCAACGCTCTAAAAACCTCAACATGTTAGATCAGGCTAAGTACCTATTATACCAATTCCTTGCACTTTTAGTTTTATAGTAACCCCGAGTAGTTTATACGAGAAGTCGGCACCATCTTAATAGTAAACTACGCGGGGAGCCGATGAATATAAGTGAATGATTCCCAAAACAACATATTAAGAACCAAGGAAATGCACTAATTAAGTTAGGTGATCCTTACCCGATCATTTAATCCAAAGGTTGCGGACCCTATAAAACATGGTATGAACAATCCATTATGAGTTGGTTCAGCGGTTTCTGGTGCTGAACTTGGTAGGGCAGACTACGGTCCGATCCCCCGCAATTTGCAATGGACTAAATAACGAAGTTATCCAACTTATGTACCAGAACTTCCAGCTAAAAAGGGGATCAGAATCGCTAACCGGTTACTCCACTATGTCTGCGAAAAGATAAAGGGCTTAATGTGATTTCGCTAGAATGAAAACGGGTGAAATAAGAGTAAAAGAACTAGGCTAGCTATAATAGCATGACTCGAACTGGTTTGCATAAGGTGGGGTTATCTAGTGTTGTTACAGTAATTTTTGATGTTAAGATTAAGCTCGGGTTATTTCTAAACGAGATTTACTTGCAACCTATTACGAATTGACGTGTGTTTGGAAATTTCATCTGGCTAATATTTGAAATCGATTTCTACATTGTATCTTGCTTGAGGACAAGCAAAAGTCTAAGTGTGAGGGAGTTTGACAACATGAAATAATATCACATTTTTGGACTTGATTTAATTAAATTATATTGTTATTTGATTCAATTTATTTTATATTATTCGATATTACTTGGTATTCTATTATTATTTATTTCAGGTAACATTATTTGAAGCATGCGTGAAAAGGAAAGAAAAAGGGGTGCAAAAAGAAGACTTTGTAGGAAAGCATCTCACTAAAGCACAACCCATGCCAACTACGAGGAAAATGGCTGTGACGACCGCCACAGGCATGTGACGAGCGTCACGCCCCTCTACTTAGTGTTACGACCGTAACACATGGTGTGACGGACGTCACACACCCCACTCCTATTTTTTGGCATTGACGTGCGTAACAGAAGGCAGTTCTCTCCTATTTTTCCTCTTGACTCGTTGACGCTTTAGAAACCCTACTGAAGATACCTTTGAGAAAACGGTTACTTTATGGAGGAATATAAATAGACCTCAAAGGATCCAATTGACAGCTCTCTGGACGCCGTGCAATATTTTTCCTGCTTTCTAATTTTCCAGCATTCCATTTTCTTAGCACTTTATTTTCTTAGCATTTTATTTTCTTTTCTTTGCTAGCTTAATTTACTAAGAATTCAATTTATTTTCTCACAATAGTTTCTACATCGGAAACTATTGTGTAATTTTCACTGGATCTAACCTTACGTCAGATCATAGTATTTTTATTTCCTTGTTTTTTTTATTTACCTGTCGGATCAAGAATTGTGAAGAACAAATCCAACCGACTTGTGGTGGAGTGTTCGAGCATCGAAGCTAAGAACAAAACCAAGATTTCTAGTAATTTACCAGGTTCATTAATTAATTGAGTTATTGTTTTAATTTACATATGCTCCGTACTGCTGTTTATATATATTGTCTGTTTGATATGGCCGTATTTATGCATGATTATTGTTTAGGCACGTTTAGCATGTCCGGCTAATCAATTTAGATATCGGTATGTAAAGTAAGCGGAATAAAGGAATCAAAACTGAGTTGGTTTAAATTTATTTCAAAAATACAGTCACTCTTTTTATGGTCTCAATTTACAGAGTTAATACCAAAGTTTTTGTACGACAGTAAAAGACATAAAGAAGTTAAAATCAATAGAACGACAGTTTGAGCTTTTAACTGGACAGTGTAAATTGAACATTAACTTTAAATCAGGGCGAAAGCAATTTTTAAAGTTAATTAAATCCTAATTATTTACAAAAATTATTTTTAAAGGTTAAATGTGAGGACGAGAGTTAATCATTTAAGTTTAATCATATAGTCTAAGTCAACAGAGCGAGAGTTTGAGACGAGTGCGTTTAAACGGTTAGAATTTTCTTAAAAAGAGTTTCTATAGATTCTATTGTTTTCAAAGAGTGATTTTAGATTTAACGAAATAGTGAGAGCGTACGTTAATATAAAGTCATAGTCTGATTCAACAGAGCGAGAGTTTGAGGAAAAGACTTTTAATTAATAGTGTCTACTGAAAAGACTTGTTTTAAAACTAAGAAAAAGACCAACGAAGATTTGATTCCCTAATTACGACGAACTACATACCGATATCCGCGTTATTTGATATTTAATCTAGATCCAATTTTAGTTTTACTTTTCCCCCTAATCATCAAAGTATCATCCGCCTTAGCTTTACGAAGTAACCCTAGAAAAACGGTATATCGATTCATTAAGTCCCTGTGGGATCGATATCTTTTAAAACTACGCGATTAGACTGTGCACTTGCAGCTAATACCCCAATAGACTCATAAAGTCGCGATCATAAGACAACTCGTATCCTAATAGTTGGGAAAGGGAATAGAAGACTCTAAACCACTTTCTTTTTCATCAGAGTGATCATAAAAATAGGTTTATGTATGGCTGGTGTACTTTTTATATGAACGACAAATACTCGAATGGATGAGTAAGATAACTCATATCCAAGCATTTGAGGAGAGGAATTGAAGGCTCAAGACCATCTCCCTTTTCGTATAGTTTATTGTGAAAATGATTTGATTAAGTTATGAGTGTGTGGAAAAATGACAATTGTTTGACTAACTAAGTACGTATTCAAACAATCGAGGAGAGGAGTTGAAGGCTCAAAACCATCTCCCTTTTCATTTAACTTATTATAAGAATGTTTTGATTTAATCGAATTTAGGAGTTTGTAGAGAAACGACAATTGTCTAACTGACCGAGTAAGAAAACTCGTATTCAAACAATCGAGGAGAGGAGTTAAAGGCTTAAAACCATCTGTAGCGGTAAATTCATGATCATCAAGCTATGGATAAGCTAGACATCAGATAACAAGAGTCGCCACCGCGTTTTTATTGTTTCCAAGGGAAAAGGGAAAAAGTACGAACAAAACCCAGAAGTAAGAAGTTTTCAAATCAAAACTAGTAAAATGTTAGAGATTACAGGTAAGGGGGTTGGTTACATAGAGGGAAGGTGTTAGCACCCAAAGTGTCCTAGGTACTCTTAGGGAGCCCTTTTTGTGTGCATATGTATTTGGTACAAAAATGATGTTCGCAAACAAATAGAATGGGGGGATGAGAAAAGAATTCATTAATTATATTTTTATGTTTGACAAGACCTTCGGACTTCTGCCTACATACCAACATAAAAATGAGGGATCAAAACCTCGTAGTTCGTGATACAAATTTCAAAGTGGATGCATTGCTTTTAACAAAAATTAAGTTTGAAAGGCACAAAGACCTGAAAATGGTTTGAATGAGTTAGTTTTTTTTGGCTTTTCTGAAAGTTTAAGTCAATTATAGTTAAGTTTATTTACAAGTTTGATTTAAGAAAAGAAGTTTGAAAATGCAATGGCATAAGGCCAAATTATTTTTAAAGGTTAAATGTGAGGACGAGAGTTAAGCATTTAAGTTTAATCATATAGTCTAAGTCAACAGAGCGAGAGTTTGAGACGATGGCGTTTAAACGATTAGTATTTTCTTAAAAAGAGTTTCTATAGATTCTATTGTTTTCAAAGAGTGATTTTAGATTTAACGAAATAGTGAGAGCGTACGTTAATATAAAGTCATAGTCTGATTCAACAGAGCGAGAGTTTGAGGAAAAGACTTTTAATTAATAGTGTCTACTGAAAAGACTTGTTTTAAAACTAAGAAAAAGACCAACGAAGATTTGATTCCCTAATTACGACGAACTACATACCGATATCCGCGTTATTTGATATTTAATCTAGATCCAATTTTAGTTTTACTTTTCCCCCTAATCATCAAAGTATCATCCGCCTTAGCTTTACGAAGTAACCCTAGAAAAACGGTATATCGATTCATTAAGTCCCTGTGGGATCGATATCTTTTAAAACTACGCGATTAGACTGTGCACTTGCAGTTAATACCCCAATAGACTCATAAAGTCGCGATCATAAGACAACTCGTATCCTAATAGTTGGGAAAGGGAATAGAAGACTCTAAACCACTTTCTTTTTCATCAGAGTGATCATAAAAATAGGTTTATGTATGGCTGGCGTACTTTTTATATGAACGACAAATACTCGAATGGATGAGTAAGATAACTCATATCCAAGCATTTGAGGAGAGGAATTGAAGGCTCAAGACCATCTCCCTTTTCGTATAGTTTATTGTGAAAATGATTTGATTAAGTTATGAGTGTGTGGAAAAATGACAATTGTTTGACTAACTAAGTACGTATTCAAACAATCGAGGAGAGGAGTTGAAGGCTCAAAACCATCTCCCTTTTCATTTAACTTATTATAAGAATGTTTTGATTTAATCAAATTTAGGAGTTTGTAGAGAAACGACAATTGTCTAACTGACCGAGTAAGAAAACTCGTATTCAAACAATCGAGGAGAGGAGTTAAAGGCTTAAAACCATCTGTAGCGGTAAATTCATGATCATCAAGCTATGGATAAGCTAGACATCAGATAACAAGAGTCGCCACCGCGTTTTTATTGTTTCCAAGGGAAAAGGGAAAAAGTACGAACAAAACCCAGAAGTAAGAAGTTTTCAAATCAAAACTAGTAAAATGTTAGAGATTACAGGTAAGGGGGTTGGTTACATAGAGGGAAGGTGTTAGCACCCAAAGTGTCCTAGGTACTCTTAGGGAGCCCTTTTTGTGTGCATATGTATTTGGTACAAAAATGATGTTCACAAACAAATAGAATGGGGGGATGAGAAAATAATTCATTAATTATATTTTTATGTTTGACAAGACCTTCGGACTTCTGCCTACATACCAACATAAAAATGAGGGATCAAAACCTCGTAGTTCGTGATACAAATTTCAAAGTGGATGCATTGCTTTTAACAAAAATTAAGTTTGAAAGGCACAAAGACTTGAAAATGGTTTGAATGAGTTAGTTTTTTTTGGCTTTTCTGAAAGTTTAAGTCAATTATAGTTAAGTTTATTTACAAGTTTGATTTAAGAAAAGAAGTTTGAAAATGCAATGGCATAAGGCCAAATTATTTTTAAAGGTTAAATGTGAGGACGAGAGTTAAGCATTTAAGTTTAATCATATAGTCTAAGTCAACAGAGCGAGAGTTTGAGACGATGGCGTTTAAACGATTAGTATTTTCTTAAAAAGAGTTTCTATAGATTCTATTGTTTTCAAAGAGTGATTTTAGATTTAACGAAATAGTGAGAGCGTACGTTAATATAAAGTCATAGTCTGATTCAACAGAGCGAGAGTTTGAGGAAAAGACTTTTAATTAATAGTGTCTACTGAAAAGACTTGTTTTAAAACTAAGAAAAAGACCAACGAAGATTTGATTCCCTAATTATGACGAACTACATACCGATATCCGCGTTATTTGATATTTAATCTAGATCCAATTTTAGTTTTACTTTTCCCCCTAATCATCAAAGTATCATCCGCCTTAGCTTTACGAAGTAACCCTAGAAAAACGGTATATCGATTCATTAAGTCCCTGTGGGATCGATATCTTTTAAAACTACGCGATTAGACTGTGCACTTGCAGTTAATACCCCAATAGACTCATAAAGTCGCGATCATAAGACAACTCGTATCCTAATAGTTGGGAAAGGGAATAGAAGACTCTAAACCACTTTCTTTTTCATCAGAGTGATCATAAAAATAGGTTTATGTATGGCTGGCGTACTTTTTATATGAACGACAAATACTCGAATGGATGAGTAAGATAACTCATATCCAAGCATTTGAGGAGAGGAATTGAAGGCTCAAGACCATCTCCCTTTTCGTATAGTTTATTGTGAAAATGATTTGATTAAGTTATGAGTGTGTGGAAAAATGACAATTGTTTGACTAACCGAGTACGTATTTAAACAATCGAGGAGAGGAGTTGAAGGCTCAAAACCATCTCCCTTTTCATTTAACTTATTATAAGAATGTTTTGATTTAATCGAATTTAGGAGTTTGTAGAGAAACGACAATTGTCTAACTGACCGAGTAAGAAAACTCGTATTCAAACAATCGAGGAGAGGAGTTAAAGGCTTAAAACCATCTGTAGCGGTAAATTCATGATCATCAAGCTATGGATAAGCTAGACATCAGATAACAAGAGTCGCCACCGTGTTTTTATTGTTTCCAAGGGAAAAGGGAAAAAGTACGAACAAAACCCAGAAGTAAGAAGTTTTCAAATCAAAACTAATAAAATGTTAGAGATTACAGGTAAGGGGGTTGGTTACATAGAGGGAAGGTGTTAGCACCCAAAGTGTCCTAGGTACTCTTAGGGAGCCCTTTTTGTGTGCATATGTATTTGGTACAAAAATGATGTTCACAAACAAATAGAATGGGGGGATGAGAAAATAATTCATTAATTATATTTTTATGTTTGACAAGACCTTCGGACTTCTGCCTACATACCAACATAAAAATGAGGGATCAAAACCTCGTAGTTCGTGATACAAATTTCAAAGTGGATGCATTGCTTTTAACAAAAATTAAGTTTGAAAGGCACAAAGACCTGAAAATGGTTTGAATGAGTTAGTTTTTTTTGGCTTTTCTGAAAGTTTAAGTCAATTATAGTTAAGTTTATTTACAAGTTTGATTTATGAAAAGAAGTTGTAAAGTGCAATGGCATAAGGCCAAAGTTTCTATCTTTTTGCAAGGTGGTCAAAGTTTAGAACAAAATAAGTTCAAACAAAGAATTTTTTTAAAAGAGGGTGAGCTTTTGAAATTAAAGAAATGGGGAGAAGATGAAGAGACTAATCCTATGCACAAAATTAAATTAAAAGTTGAGAGTTGAAAAGATCTGACCAATGGGTAGCAATCCAATAGACAAGAATGTCAATATAATCCCAGAATTCCCTTGGACATTTAGAATTAAGCAACACAAATGCACAATTATATTATATTGAAGAGCAAGGCATCAAATAAAGATAGCCACATCCAAGCTTTAGCCACTCCATGATCTTCTTTAGATTAGCCCGTGTAATAGATGAATTCCACAAGTCACAGGTTCAAAATAACAGCTTCACAATGATCATGTTGCATATGAACTCAAAAGGATCTTGAATGATGTATCAGATGAAGTTCCAAATTGCAAGCACTGGGTTTCATAAAAAGTTGGCACTGGCCAAGTCCTTTAGCATAAGAATGTTGCCTAAGTTCTAAGTCCATTTGTCCAAGATCAAGCCAACAGTCCACACAAAAGTTTTTTAAGGTTTTTGTTGTTATTATGTACATTAATGGTCAAAGACCACACAAACAAGCAAAGTATACACAAACAAGAATATCACACAATATGGTCCAAGTGGACAAAGTGAAAATTACATTAACATAAACAATTAGAATGATATGAATAATGGCAAATGAAAAAGGACTAAAATTAAATGACATTAAAGTAAATGGATTGAAATTAAAAGTTAGTTGTTAATGAGTTAGAAGTTAGTATTGTTTTGCTTTTGCTTTTCATTTTAAGATATTCTTTGGAGAACACTCAACCCACTTATCACAAGCATGGATCCTTGAGCCAAGCCATCTTACAAAGGAAAGAAAAAAGGCCATGTTTCCACACAATACCATGAAAGAGGGGAGACTTACAATCTCACTAACTAGAATGCTATGCATTTTGTGTCACAAATTTAGCGCTATGTTAAGCAATCGTAATTGGACTTATGTAGAAGTCACAACTATTTGAGGCCGGGCAATAGAATTTTGGTGTTATGCATGTTTGAGACATAGTATAATAGACTATGCTCATGAAACATACCACACACAAAAAGAATATACAAAAGAGGTGGTCTAATCTCATCCATAATGATGTTGATTTTTCAATCAACTAGCCTTAGGACTTTGAGATATCATAGGCCAAATGAGATGAATGCATAAAGAAGGGGAATGAGATGAAGAGGGAGGGGAATGGATCAAAACTCAAATTGATCAAAGGAGGACTTTTACCAAATTAATATCATCCATTCATTTTGAGAGATGGAATATACATTCCATCAATCCCCTAAATCCAATGCTATTAACTTGACAAAGTCAAATCAACCTTGACCAAGGCCCAACAACAAGAGTCAAACTCAAACAAGTCATCACAATTAATTGGCATTTATTCAAATTAAAAACACTAAAATAATACATTTAAATTAAATATGGTTTGTCAAATTCCTAAAACCTCATCAAAACACCAAAGCAATGGCCATGAGATTTATCATAGGTCAAACACGGTCAAAGGACCTTGGAGATTTTTTTTAGAATTTTTAAAGACTTAAAAGTATTTTTAAACAATTAAAAATAATCACAAAATCAATTAAATTATGAAAAATATTAATAATGATCCAAAAAATCATTTTAATTCAGAATATGAATGAGGAAATTATTTGAAATTATTTGGGGAAACTCTCATATTTTTTGGATCAATATTAAAATTAATATGAATTAATGAAAATAAAAGGATTAAAACAAAAATATGAAAAAATGTGAGCCACCTGATCTCCCTCACTAATTGAGGTGGCAGATCAAGTGGCCTAGAACACGCGTTCCATGATGCATTGCAGTCAACGCGGCATAGGCTTGGTAATCACAATGGACGCATGAGATTAAAACATTTTAAAACAGATCAATGGCTCTGAACACTTTCAGCGCATCGGCGGAGTCCAAAGGCCGGTCATCTTCTCCGATGACCCTGGCCGGACTGGTTCACTCATCACCATCAAGAAAATGAAAAAGGAGGACATGATCTCAAAGAAAAAATGGCGTAGAGCACGAACCTGACCTCAATTTTAACTAACCCCACATATATAGAAAGATATGAGGTGTTGAATTTTAAGGTGTGTCAACTGAGTTGCTTCGATTTGACCTCTAAGCAACTCAATCTTCTTGCCTACATTGGTAGGACTTCAGACAACCAAAGATCCAAGAGAATTGAGTAGAATTGAGTGAGAATCGAAGAGATGAAGTTTTCTGAAAATTACCTTCAATGCTATGCAGTTCTTGATGTGGTTTGCTCCAAACGCGATCTGATCACACTTGAGAAGCTAGCAGGAAGGGATTAGAGAGGTTGCAAGGCTTTGGATCCTGGAGTTCTTGAATCTCCAACAGTTGAGATTCAAACTCAAATTTCAAATTGAAATTTCTCAGGTTTTCCTTTAGAATGAGAGAGTTTCAATGGGGGGCAAAGCTGGCGCGCAAAGTGTGATTCAAATGAGCACATAGGTCATGTATTTATAGCATGAATGAATGATATTTGCACACTTTAAAAATCTGTCCAAAATTAGCAATGTTGATGGCACGAGTGCATGGGCATGTACAGGCCCATGATGCAATGGAAAAAGGTCCAAAATGATTCCAATTGAAGTCTGAATGGAAGCTTGATTGGTAAGGCAAAGTGAACTGAAGTTTTGAAGTTTGATTCTTTCCAATTATGCATCCCTGTTAAAGCCATGCGCAGACTTAGCAAACCTCATCCAAAATGCATGAACTTGGGTTCTTTGGAAAGCTTGGATCAAGGGGAACAAGTTTGATGCTGAACACGTTTTCATTTGGAGTTTGGAACATGGAGAATTTTGAGGTGGAAGTTTGGAAATTTCAACATGTTGAAAATATTTCTAAGTGTGAAGCCATATACCTCAATATTCCACCTTGCTTAACTTTTTATGAGAGCTTCGAATGAGAAACGTGTCTTCATCAAAGTTGTAGCTCTTTCAAATACCTTAAAAATTATCACTAATTTCATGTCATTTGGATTTGGAATGATAGAGTTATGCATTTTTGAAGTTTGGAAAAATCACTTGTTCAATGGTATAGGTCAAAAATGACCTATAATGTAACCTCATATCACATGCTCATAAAAGTTGAATTAGCTCTCACTCCAAACATAAAAGTTGAAGTAGACATCTTGAATTTGATTGTGCAACTTGGAAATATTTCATCTCATAAAAATTGAGCAAGTTATGGCCTTGACAAGTTGACTTTCAAATTAGGGTTTAAACAAAATGACCTATAATGTTTCAACATAGAAAATGATTTTCCAAGAAAAACTAGCTCTAGATCTCAACATGAAAGTTGTTTGGAATGTCAATTAGAGTAACGTTTCTCTTGGAATCATTTTCATATGGTGAAAGTTGTAGGAGATAGGGTCTAGGGAGACCCAGTTTTGATGAGATGAATTCATCTGGCCAACCACCATCAACTAACTTGCTAACCTTCAATTATTTTGACTCTATTGGCTCATGGTAGATAATATATGTATAAGATGATGAAATTTGAAGTTTCCCTTGAGAAATTTGATCAATTGGCGAGATACATTGTTGGAGAAGTTACTTAAGATACCCAGTCAAACTAGGGTTTTCAAGGCAAATCACCCGTAAACTCTTGAAGAAAACTTGATCAATATAACATGTAGGAATCAATGGAAATAATATATGATGCTCATAACCATTCTTGGATCAATTCTTGGTTGTGCTCTTTGTCATGAGGGTCTCAAACCCTAGATATGAACTTGATAGATCAATGGAGATCATGCCCTACCTACAAAAGAGTTAGGCAAATGCAAAGACATATTTTGGTATTTTGGTTAGTAAAATGATAATATACAAGTATGATACAATCACATGGTGCTTGGTGATCTCTCCCAAAACAAACCCAATAAAAGAGGGGTAAGGAGGATGCCAAGGTATGATCCCAATGTTAATGCATATGATGAAATTGCATGAGGGATCTTAGGATCAAAATTGGGGTCTTACACCTGCCCCTCTTTAAGGACATTCTAACTGAGGAGGCGAAGGCTAAAATCTTCATGTCGACTCAGTAGAATGGGCTTAAATAACATCATATAGAAACAAATTTTGGTCCCTAAGAGACCTCATGATGCATATGATATGAATGCAACAGTAAATTCTTTGTGGGGAAATATTGCCACAAAGGAAAAGAAATCAGAGAGACCGAAAGTCCGCAGGAGTATAATGTATTCCGTAAGGAAAACTCACCGAGGAGACAAAGACTATGGGGGAAAAAGGAGTTATGCGTAGGCCAGACTACGACTTAAAACTGCTGGGGGACTAGAGGAATTCTATACAAACATGGAAAAAAAACTCAACCGGGGAACAACAACATTTACAGGGGATATGAGTAAGTCAGGATAAAATTGAAATACTTGAATCATGCAGGGAAAGTGATTTCACCAAGGAAAAGTGCACTCAACTCAATTGGGGAAGAAATAGACTTCGACACTAGAGGAGCAGAAATCTATTATCTACTACCTGCTACTGGGTGAGGAGATAATAAAGATATGACAGAGAGGACATCCATCATCGGTTAGGATGAACATATCAAGGATGACTCGCTGGGAAAAGCCAGGAGGGAGTATTCATTACCGGTTACTGGGTAAGAATAACCTTGCTGGGGAAAACTGCAGAAAAATAGGATTTATAACTACCGGTTACTGGGCAGAAGACCAAAGGTGAGAATATCCGTCATCGGTTAGGATGAACATACCAAGGATAAACTCAACAGGGAAGAAGGTCCGTCATCGGTTAAGATGAAAATATCAAGGATAGACTTGCCTGGGATTGTCAAGGAGGATACACGTCATCGGTTAAGATGAACATATCAAGGATAAACCAACTGAACAAAAAGTAGGAATTACATCTATCGAATGCTGGTTAGAAGACTATCAAAGAGAAAATCTGTCACCGGTTAAGATGAACATATCAAGGATAGACTCTGAGAGGGGAGAAAATAGGAATTACATCTATCAGTTACTGGATAGAATACCAACAAAGAGAAAATCCGTCACCGGCTAGGATGAACATATCAAGGATAGACTCTGCGGAGAAAATAGGGTTTACAACTACCGGTTATTGGGTATAATACCAACGAAGAGAAAATCCGTCACCGGTTAGGATGAACATATCAAGGATTAACTCTCTGGGGAACACAATAGGGATTACAACTACTATTTTACTGGGTAGAACACCAAAGGTGAGAATATCCGTCATCGGTTAAGATGAACATATCAAGGATAAACTCAGGCAGGGGAAAGAAAGATATCCGTCACCGGTTAGGATGAACATATCAAGGATATACTTCCTGGAGAATCAGAAACAAATGAATCTACTAGGGATTCCACTGCTGAGAAAACAGGAGTACTTTTGCCGGGTATTGGGCAAGAAGTAACAAACTGCAAACTAAGAAGAATATTACTAGTTACTGGGTCATAAGCTCTTAGGAGACTCAAAGCATCTATCTAGGCATGATCTAGAAAGAAACAGTCGATCAAGACTCAACCCAATGAGGATATAACTCAAGGGGAGTGATTCCATCCAGATAAACAACTGGGGAGGAAACTGAAGTAATAATCATCCACAAGGAAACAACTCAGTGGGGAAGAGGAGAAAGGTTAAAGTCTTTCTGCCTAAGGGGATGACACTCTACAATTGAGGGAGGACAGACACCAAACTTGTATGGGGATAAAGTACCGCCATACGGAGAATGAGAATCTCAAATCGACAAATCAATCAAATATAATAGTGCCAATATGTAATTATGAAATTATATGAATGTATATGTATATATATGTATATGATGATTATGCTGACAAAACGATCATAAAGGATACAAAGGTGTCGCAAAGAATTTGAATCATCGGTACAATCCACGGTCAATCCACAAAAAAAAGGGAGACAACTACCGGAGAATAGAGAAATCAACAAACGAAAGGCTCAAATCTAGCCGAGGGAGGAGATCTGCTGAGGAAAGGAGAAGTTATCGAGCTTGCAGGGAATTTTAGGTCAACGCCATATCAAATGGGAGACAACCATACAGAATATAAACACAAATAGCTGCTTAGAAACCAGAAGGAAACTCTGACTGGGAGCGAGTCGGATGGCGACTGGTGGGGAAACTAATGCAATCTACTGAGGAAAACATCTTACTCTGCTGAAGATCAACCCTGCTGAAGAAACGCGTACTCCGTTGGGGAATACATAAACACTGTTGGGGAAATAACACGCCGCAAGGTAGTGAATCAACCAACTTAGCTGGGGAAAAGAATCGGAACTCTGCTAGGGAACAAACACTTCGTAGGGGAACCAGATCAACACAAACAACTAGGAATACCCGAAGTGTTAACTTCTTGGGGAACCTCTGATGTTTTGCACTTAAGAACTTGCTGCTCTTTGAAGTGTTGTTGATACTCTCTTTTAATTGCTTTGAAAAATTCTTGTTTTTATATGTTTTAAGAAAATGATTTTGATTAAAAAAAATTTTAAATTTCCAAAATGATCATAATAAAATTTAAACTATTGGCTGAAGTAAATAAGAGTAGAAACAATTTGGACAAAAGTTCAACTTTATTTAATGGGATGGTAGTCTGTAAATGACAAGATTCCATAGATTTTTACAAAGTTGAAAATGGTAATTTGCATGGAAAAAGGTTACATTGAATACAAATGATCCTTAATCCTTCTACCGACTCTTGATATCCATTATGCTCTTGACTGCTACTGGGATGATGAATCGACGTCAACCCTTGTGCTCAACAAAGTCTTTTCGAAATTAGTTGATCAACAGACTGCAGATACTTGCCATAATCCCTAATTTTTGCATAAGTTTCCCCAAGGTGGGGTACTCAACTTATCGGGAAATTCTTTTTCTGTTTTTATGTCTCTAATTTTTTCCTGGATCACCCTTTCGGGTTTTCAATCCACCGAGATGCTCATTTTTGCCTAAGCCGCCCTTTCGGGTTTTCAACTTAGCGAGCTGTTCTTTTCTTCTTTTTAGGCGAAGTATTTCTTGACTGCATCTGCGTACACAGGACGAGTGAACTCTTCACCATCCATAGTTATAAGAATCAAGGCGCCGCCTGAAAAGGCTCTCTTAACAACATATGGGCCTTCATAATTAGAAGTCCATTTTCCCCTAGAATCTGGTTTGAAAGATAAAATCTTCTTGAGCACAAGGTCACCTTCCCTGAATACACGAGCACACGCAACTTGGCTTATATGGGGAGCACTGCTTCCATACCATATACAAGAGAAAAAGGGGTTGCCCTTGTTGAAGTGCGGACGGATGTACGATACCCATGCAAAGCAAACGGGAGCATCTCATGCCAATCCTTATACGTAACAACCATCTTCTGAATGATCTTCTTGATGTTCTTATTCGCAGCTTCAACAACCCCATTCATCTTGGGCCTGTAGGGATAAGAATCATGATGTGCCATCTTGAAATATTTACAAAGAGCTTCCACCATATTATTGTTCAAGTTCGATCTATTTTCCGTAATGATCTTACTGGGCACACCATATCGGCATATGATCTGATTCTTGATAAACCTTACAATAACTTGCTTGGTTACATTTGCATACGATGCCGCTTCAACCCATTTGGTAAAGTAGTTAATTGCCACCAAAATGAAACGATGTCCGTTTGAAGCTTTGGGCTCAATGATGCCAATCATATCAATTCCCCACATGGAGAAGGGCCATGGGGAAGAAATAACATTCAATAGTGTCGGAGGAACATGAATCTTATCAGCATTAATTTGACACTTGTGGCACTTCTTCACAAACTTGCAACAGTCAGATTCCATTGTCAGCCAATAGTAACCTGCTCGCAACATCTTCTTTGCCATTGCATGTCCATTGGAATGAGTACCAAAGGAACCTTCATGCACTTCAGTCATCAACAAGTCTGCTTCGTGTCTATCCACACATCTGAGCAAAACCATGTCAAAGTTTCTCTTATACAGGATATCACCATTCAAGTAGAAATTACCGGCTAATCTTCTCAAAGTCTTCTTATCTTTGAAAGATGCCCCAGACGGGTAAATTTGACTTTGGAGGAAACACTTGATGTCATAATACCATAACTTCTCGTCTTTGATTTCTTCTTCAACAAACACATGAGTTGGCCTATCAAGACGCATCACAGACAAATTGGGAACTTCATTCCAATATTTTACCATAATCATTGATGCCAATGTTGCAAGAGCATCTGCCATCCGGTTTTCATCTCGAGGGATATGATGAAACTCAACCTTTGTAAAGAAAGTTGAAATCCTCCTCGCATAATCTCTATATGGTATTAAATCGGGTTGATTTGTCTCCCATTCACCTTTGATCTGATTCACAACTAAAGTTGAATCTCCGAAGACATCCAAATACTTGATTCTGAGATTCGTGGCCTCTTCAAGCTCCATAATGCAAGCTTCATATTCTGCCATGTTGTTTGTACACTTGAAATTCAATCTAGCTGTAAATGGTAGATGCGTGCCTTGAGGAGTAATGATCACTGCCCCAATGCCATTACCATACTGATTAACAGCTCCATCAAATACCATGCCCCAACGGGAACAAGGTTCTGGCCCTTCTTCAAGTAATAGTTCATCACAATATTTCATTTTCAAGTACAAAATCTCTTCATCAGGAAAGTCATACTGCACTGGCTGGTAATATTCAATTGGTTGGTGAGCCAAATGGTCAGCCAAGATACTACCTTTGATCGCTTTCTGAGATCGGTATTCGATATCATACTCTGATAACAACATCTGCCAACGAGTAATCCTCCCAGTTAAAGCAGGCTTCTCAAATATATACTTGATCGGATCCATTTTGGATATCAACCAAGTGGTATGATTCAACATATATTGACGCAGACGCTTAGCATCCCAAGCCAACGTGTAACAAGTTTTCTCAAGCATAGAATACCGAGTCTCACAGTCGGTGAACTTCTTACTGAGGTAGTAAATTGAAAATTCTTTCTTTCTAGTCTCATCTTGCTGACAAAGAACACAACCTTTACTATCTTCAAGCACAATCAAATACACGACCAACGATCTTCCTTCAACAGGTGGAGACAAAATTGGAGGCTTAAGCAGATACTCCTTGATATTGTCAAACGCTTTCTGGCAGTCTTCGGTCCAATCGCAAGACTGATCTTTCCGAAGAAGCTTGAATATAGGTGCACATGTGGCAGTCATGTGGGAAATAAATCTGGAGATATAATTCAAGCGACCGAGAAAACCTATGACTTGCTTCTCAGTTTTGGGCGCAGGCATCTCTTGTATTGCTTTGACCTTGGCAGGATCAACTTCAATACCCTTCTCGGTGACAATAAAGCCCAACAACTTACCAGAATGAACACCAAAAGTACACTTATTAGGATTCAAGTGGAGTTTATACTTCCTCGGACGTTGGAATAGCTTCAACAAATGCTCAACATGTTCCTCTTTATCAATCGATTTAGCAATCATGTCATCAACATATACTTCAATCTCTTTATGCATCATATCATGAAAAAGAGTAGTCATTGCTCTTTGGTAAGTTGCACCAGCATTCTTTAAACCGAAAGGCATCACTTTATAATATAATGTTCCCCAAGGTGTAATGAATATGGTCTTCTCCATATCCTCGGGTGCCATCTTGATCTGATTATATCCGGAAAATCCATCCATAAACGAAAAGACTTTGAATTTAGCAGTATTGTCTACCAACATATCAATGTGCGACAGAGGGAAATCATCTTTTGGACTGGCTTTATTTAAATCTCTATAATCAACACACATGCGGAC